>NC_069389.1:117703567-118009608 GCF_027475565.1 Acinonyx jubatus
GGTAGGCAGGTAGAACTGGGATTGCTCACAAAAAGATGCAAACCCACTAAAAGAGCCAGAATACAAGCCTCCAGTCAGGGGTGTTACTAAGGCTTGTTTGATGTTTAGTGGTTAGCTCTTGGCTACATGTCATACGTAGGAATGTGTTTTGGGTGGAGACAGAGTAGTCCCATCTTCTGTGAACTGGGAGATTTCAGCCAGAGCCAGTTGTCAATCCTAAGTCCTATTCTAACATGACCTCTCAGCAGTACTTGCTTCTGTGACCATTCTCTTTCTTGAAATGTCCCATTTACTGACTTTCGTTACACGACGCTTTCTTGGTCGTCCCCTTACTTCTCTTACTTCTCTAGCTGCAGTCTGCCTCCCTGAAGGCCCCTTCTCTCTCCCTGCCTAGTGTAACCTTTCCCTATTCAATGTCACCACCTTATGCCCCAGCAATAAAAATAATAATAATAATAAAATAAATTACCTGCTGGCTTATGAACTTGGACAAACTATTTTATTCTTCCTCGTCATCAATGATGTGCAACCCAGATCCCTCTTCAAGAAAGGACATCATGCTCCATCTACTGGGAATTCTGTCCATGGAAATCTTTCAACTCACAGCCTCAGTTGCAGAGATCTACGGTGTCCAAGGTCACACCCTTTTCCACGGTCAACTCACATCTAATGACCAATGCAGAGTATAAAGACATGGACATTTTCGCCCAAGAGTGAACAACTCACATCTTGCAAGGCCTTGTAAGACTTCCTAGCTTCTGAAGTCTTTGTGGCATCCTCTTAGATCTGTATCACAACTGGACATCTCCCTCTGACGAGTCTTGCTTCTTTTGCTTCCTTCTGTGAGTACTAACCCTGTGATAAGCCCTCCTGCAGAAATAGCCTGCACACTAAACTCCAACTCAGAGTCTGCTTCCCAGGAAACCCAAGCTAGGACACCATCACACTTGCTATTTCTTCTTTGGTATAGCCTGCTCCTCCACTTATCCTCATAATGATACCTAATGATCCTTTAAGAATCAAATCAAGCATCACCTCTTTTATGACCCCTTCCTTGAACTTCCTCCTCTACTGCTATCCCCACCAGTGAGGTTCATAATTACATAATCCTTCTATTGATGCACTTGCCACAGAGTATTATATTATTCATTTGGCTGCCTGTATCTCTTAATTAGACCTAGTACTCCTTCATGTGAGGATCTGTATCTTGTCTGCCTTTATCCCCACCATTTAGCATAATTACTGGCACATGCTTGAGGCACAATGAATACTCATAGGATTATGGTATTTCAGTGCAGGACTGGAGAATGGCATTACAGGTCGATTGGATATGGATTTTATATGGATTATATATCAAAAGTCACCAAGTAATGGCAGTACATGATGTGTTCATATATCAGTTAACATTGATTCATTCAATGAATATTTTTGAGTACCTACTATGTGCCTATCACTATATATTCTATAGTGGACAAAGAGATGAAAAAGATAGATATGACCCCATTATAGTCTAATGGTAAGATGTTATGATTCTATTTCGTAGAAATCTGTATCTATTGAAAAATCATTTCATTAAGTATCAATAGGATTACATGCTACACTGATGCTAGATTAGAAGGAAGGGAGACTGGAGGCAGAAAGGCTGGTTAAAATGTTATTTATATTTAAAATTATATATTCAGGTGAAAAATAATGACAGCCTGAACTAAGATAGTGGCAGACAGGATAAAGAGTTTTCCATGGTAGAGACATTTCTGAAATGAAATTTGAGATTGTGGTAACTTGTTAAATATAGGAGGTGGAGAAGAGGAAACAATTCAAAGATGCCTTAGACTGTCATGTAGAATAGCTGAGGGGAAGAAATTAAGAGTACTTTTCTGCCAAGACAGACAAATGAGTCAAGAACTAAGACTGTATATATCAACTATTTCTCAATAAAACCTGGGAAAGAAGGAACTAAGACTCCAGAAGGAAAAAAAATTAGATTTATATGTCTGTGCCCAATCTGACATTTATTAATGATAAACATGATTTTCTCTTTATACAGAAGTCAAAATACCACAGCAGTAGGATCTGGTGTTTTCCCCGACCAAGTTTAGGTTATTTATTCATTCAGCTAATACATATTTATTGATGCCTGCCTGCCATGTGCCAGGCACTGAGCCAGGCACTAAGGAAAGACTACTGAGAAAGATTCATGACTTGCCATCATAGAACTTAATTTTATTAAATGAATAATCTTATCAATTTATATTCCAATGATTCCCTGTTGTTGGTATTTTTTAATTTTGAGAAATTTCCATCAGTGCGGACTGTCACCTTATTAAACTATAAAGATACTGGGAGAGATATATGCATTTCCAGTATTTATTTTCCATATTGACTTAGTATGCACTCTTCTTTATATAAACGAAAAGTCTATTTTAAAAGAGTTTTGCAAACTGATTCCTAGCACCCAACCAAATTATCAACATTAAATAGATATTAGGCACTGTCAGCATGGGGGTTGCTTTTTCAATTAAAATCAGTGATGGCTATTATAATGTACACTTCTCTTTGCGGAAAGTTTACAAATACAGTTAAGTATTGCTAAAAAAAAGTGCTTCTGCCTATTGGTTAGACACAATTTGAGCATGTAGGAAAAGTTAAATGCCCAATGCAGGTGAAGAAGAAGAAGAAGAAGAAGAAGAAGAAGAAGAAGAAGAAGACGACGACGACAAGGAGGATGAGGGGGAGGAGGGCGAGGGGGAGGAGGACAAGGGGGAGGAGGATGAGGGGGAGGAGGAGGAGAAGGAGGAAAAGAAGGAGAAGAAGAGGAGGAGGGGGAGAGGGAGGAGGAGGAGGAGGAGGAGGAGGAGGAAGAAGAAGAAGAAGAAGAAGAAGAAGAAGAAGAAGAGGAGGAGGAGGAGGAAGAGGGGGAGGAGGAGGAGAAGGAGGAGAAGAAGGAGAAGAGGAGGAAGACAAAGAGGAAGAGGAAGTGGAAGAGGAAGAGGAGGAAGAGGAGGAAGAAGAGGAAGAAGAGGAAGAAGAGGAAGAAGAAGAAGAAGAAGAAGAAGAAGAAGAAGAAGAAGAAGAAGAAGAAGAAGAAGGGTACAATGTGTCTATTTCACAGCTCCATATTCTTTGACTTCTGGGAATGTATTTTTGTGGCCTCAAGAAAGGACTGTGGTGGGGCGCATGGGTGGCTCAGTCGGTTAAGCATCCAACTTCTGCTCAGGTCATGATCTCACGGTTCATGGGTTAGAGCTCTGTTCTGGGCTCTGTGCTGACAGCTCAGAGCTTGGAGCCTGCTTCGGATTCTGTGACTCCCTTGCTCTCTGCCCCTCCCCCCCTCACACTCTGTCTCTCAAAAATAATTTTAAAAAACGTTAAAAAAAAGACTGTGGTGGTGGCTTCCCAGGCCTATCTCTGGTGATGCAGTTGCACCCTTGAGGCCTCTACAGACCTGTATTTAAGTAGTGAGTTCACATATAACCACCTACTGTCCAGCTTGAGAAGGTGGTTATCAGGAAAAAAGAAGACACAAGACTTTTCTCCTCAATGGAACTGAAGATCAAAAAGGAGATTACTGGGGCTCCTGGGTGGCTCAGTTGGTTAAGTGGCCAACTTCGGCTCAGGTCATGATCCTGTGGTTTGTGAGTTCAAGCCCTGCATTGGGCTCTGTGCTAACAGCTCAGAGCCTGGAGCCTGCTTCAGATTCTGTGTCTCCCTCTAGCTCCGCCTCTCCCCTGCTTGTACTGTGTCTCTGTCTCTCTCAAAAAATAAACAATAAACATTTAAAAAATTAAAAGAATACTTGATTCTAAAAAAAAAGGAATTATTTGCTTCATTTAGGTTCTACACATCAGGACACATCAGCACATTGGTTTCATCTGTGAAATTTAAATCTCTGTAAAATGATAGATGGATCTTTAATAAAGCAGGAAATTAACTAACTTCCTCTGAGGAGTAATGAAGTAGCTTCCAGTGGCATACACCTTGGCCTCCCAGAGAAGCCAAGAACAATAAACCCTTATTCATGACTGTGTTGTTTTAAAAACAGAATGGAAGGCTTTTGCAGCTGAATAATGTTCCATTATACATGGACATACCACTTGTGTTTATCTTACACATCAATTAATAGACATTTGGCTTGCTTGTGCTTTATGGTTCTTGTAAATAACACTGTCAATAACATCCACATAAAATTTTCTGTGTGGGCATATTTTCATTTCTCTTGGGTATCTTACTATGAATGGAACCACGGGCTCACGTGGGAATTCTATGCCTAAATATTTGAGGAATTGCCACACTTCCACAGCACTTATACCTTTTTTCATTCCCACCAGCAATGTATGATGGCTCTAATTAATTGAAATCTAACCAATACTTCTTACTGTCTGTATTTATTACTATAACCATATCGTGGGTATGAAGTAAGATCTTGTAGGTTTGGTTTGCATTTAACTAATGGCTAATGATACTGAGCATCTTTTCATGTGCTTAGTGGACATTTGTGTATCTTCTTTGGAGAAATAGCTATCCAAATCCTTGGCCTATTTTTTAATTGGGTTATTTAGTGCTTTATTGTTGAATCAGAAGACTCTTTAATACATTTGAGAGACAAGTCCTTGACAGATACATGATTTGCAATTATTTCTCCCATTCTGGAGGTTGTTTTTTCACTTCCCTGATTGTGTCCTCTGAAATAAAAAAAAAATTTTTTAATAGAGCCCAATTAACTATTTTTATTTTGCTGCTTGTGCTTTTGATGTCCTAAGAGACCACTGTCTAACCCAAGATCACAAACAGCTACACCTATGTTTGTTCTAAGAGTTTTATGGTTTTAGCTCTTCTATTTAAGTCTTTGACCCATTTTGATTTGATTTTTGTATATGGAATGAATAAGCAGTGAGACTTCTTTCTTCTGCATGTGAATACTCAGTTCTCCTGGCACTATTTGTTGAAAACACTATTCTAGTAATATTCTATAGTGACAAATGGTGATCGTACTTACTACAGTGACACTGAGAAATGTACAGCATTGTTGAAGAAACATGTTGTACACCTGAAACTAATATATGCCAGTTATTATTCAGTAGGTCTGGATAGAAACCCAAGTTTTTAAAATTTTAACAAGGCTCTCAGGTAATTCCTATGTACTTTGTGAACAAGATCTCTATTTTTTCTTCTAAATCTGTATTTTGACTTTATATCTCATGAGGTAGCTTCTTTAAAAAGAATAGAGCACCTAATGCCAAAGAAACCACTGGCTCTATGAGACATTTTCATAATTTTTTGCTCATTGATACCTTTTACAGTTTTCAAATAATAAAATACATAGAAAAATTTATAAAAGAGTTGTACTGGGGCGCCTGGGTGGCTCAGTCAGGTAAGCGTCCGACTTCGACTTTGGTCATGATCTCATGGTTTGTGAGTTTGAGCCCTGCGTCGGGCTCTGTGCTGACAGTTCGGAGCCTGAAGCCTGTTTCACATTCTGTGTCTCCTCCTCTCTCTACCCCTCCCATGCTCATGCTCTGTCTCTCTGTGTCTCTCAATAATAAATGTTAAAAAAAAATTTTAAAAAAGAGTTGTACTAACTTGGAATCACCTCATCGATTGCATACCTGCTCCTGCCTCCACCATACACAGACACACACGCACACGTAAACACACATATGTATGTGTAACCATGCTTACATGCAACCATGTACACACACACTTCATATCCACACATCCTCAAAACTATGTGCACATGTGCATATGTGAACACTCATGCCCGCGTGCTCACATACGTGCATACTCACACACATAACTAAACGCACACGTGTACATATGTGCACGTGCGCTCACACACTTACATTTTTGCACATTCACACACACACAGACACACACACACACACACACCTACTTTCTTTTAAAAAGGAATAATGAAAAGAAACAGGGCTTTAGTCAGACCTTGGCCCAAGTCCCATCTGTACCAATGGCTGGTCACATGACCTTTCTGCCAGTTTGCTCATATTATTGCAAGCCCTCTCTCCCTAGACCATAGTGAGAATCAAGACATAAAGGCATCTGAAAGCACCCTGTAGCCTAAAATGCTCTACTCAATTGTGTATTACTAGATGAGAATGTCATTGTTTCACGAGGCTTGTTTTCCTTTACAAGACCAGTCAGTGTGATTTGGACATCTGGTAGTCACCTTTTATAGATGACAAATTCAAGGCACAGAGAGTTTTAACTTAACTCAACCTGTGAAGCAAGCATGGTGGAATTTGTGTTCTAACCCTGTTCTCTTACCTCTGGGAGCCTTGCTCCAAGCATCATCAGTGTTATACTGCACCTTCTGGAGCTACCATGCTGATGCCATAAAGGACACTGCACTCAGATGGCAATTTAAACCTAACCAGTTTTTGCTTTTAAAAAATTGGCTCGAGACAGCAAGTGGAAATACTTACTATAGATGTGACTCAGAGGACTATAGAGTCCTCTACTAGTTCTGCTTCTTCTGAAAGCCAAAAAAAATTAAATAAAGAGATGCGTATGAAAAATGCATTGTTGGAGGATATAAAATTATACTGCCCATATGTTTGAATTTGAAGGCACGGTACCTTGAGAAGGCTCAGAGTTGCAAAGCATGAGAAATTTATTGCTTGGTTCTCTTGCCCAGAATAGCGTTCATTCCATTTTAAATGTCACTGCAGTGCATTTATGTCAAAAGAAAGATACCTAATCGAACTGACAATGACGCAGTGATCAGCACTGGGCAGAAATCATTCTATGAAGTATCTGCCATGCAAATCAATAGGAGAACTTAGCAAAGGTGATATCTCATGTCCCCTCAAACATCACAGCAATTTCTCAAAAGCGAGATTGTGCCCTTAAAAAAAACCCTGCAAGTTCTTTTGAGGTTATATGAATGATCCCACTACCTAGAATAGATTTTGCTCA
This sequence comes from Acinonyx jubatus, assembly GCF_027475565.1. Lineage (NCBI taxonomy): Eukaryota > Metazoa > Chordata > Mammalia > Carnivora > Felidae > Acinonyx > Acinonyx jubatus. The sequence goes on from NC_069389.1 coordinate 117,710,498, forward strand.
GAATTTGTAGAGTTTCTAATATTCTCTAATTTTCATCGTGATGGTTAATTTTATGTGCCAACTTGACTGGGCTCAGAGTGCCCAGATATCTAGTTACAAGTTATCTCCAGGTGTGTCTGCGAGGATATTTCTGGATGAAATTAACATTCAAATCTGTAACTGAGTAAAGAAGATTGCCCTCCCCTATGTGGGTGGGCCTCTCCCAATCCGCTAAAGGCTTGAATAGAAAAAAAAAAAAAATTGAGAGAGAATTCTCTGTCTCTACTTTACTGTCTTCAAGTTAGGATATAGGTTTTCTTTTGCCTCCAGACTTTGATTCAGACTGAAATTTATACCATAGGCCCTCCTGGTTCTTGGCCTTCACACTTGGAATGGACTCATACCATCAGCTCTCCATGGTCTAGGCTTCTCCTATTGGTTCCATTTCTCTGGAGAACTCTGATTAATACATGGATCAATGTGAAGCTCTCTTATGACCATTAAAGAAGCCAGAAAATAGGAAAAATAGCTATAGGTAGTCAATATAAGAAATATCAAAACAAAATTCATTGAAAAAGCAGTACAGTTTTAAGTAATTGTGGAAATAAATTTCACTGTGGAAGCCAATTCGTTTACAAGAAAGAAATAAAAAAGAAAATATAGGTCTGCTAAGGGTAAAGAGCAAATATTTTTATGGTACTGCAGAGTTCACAAAGCACTTTTCCCCCCTATAGCATCTCATTTAATCCTCAGCATTACCCTGCAGCATCGTCTGTGTGGCTCAGTCAGTTGAGCATCTGACTCTTGATTTTGGCTCAGGTCATGATCTCGTGGTTCATGGGTTCGAGCCCCACATGGGGATCTGTGCTGTGCTTGGGATTTTCTCCCTCCCTCTCTCTGCTCCTTCCCTGTGTGCGCTCTCTCTCTCTCTCAAAATAAATAAATGCACTTTAAAAAAGAAAAGAATGACCCTGTAAAATGTGAAAAACGAATACTGTCTCCATTTTGTTTTTTTTTTAGATAGCAACTGGGCTCAGAGTTGTTGGCTAGTCCAAGACTCCAAAGAGTTTTAAAAGCAAATAAATGAGGCAGGAAAGTGTATAAAAGCTACAGGAAACAAAGCACGTTCTCTAGAATGTTTTTCTACCTTCAAATTGGAGTTGAGAATATTTAGAACACCAATTTTCAAATTTAGCGACACACCAGAAGCACCTGTGGAGTTGCAAAGAAAAATACTAATTCCACTCCCAGTGATTCAGATTTGGTTGGTCTGGGCCACTGGCTGGGCATCATAATTTTTATTTTTATTTATTTATTTTTTTAAATTTATTTGAGAAAGACAGAGACAGGACGAGTGGGGGAGGGGCAGAGAGAGAGGGAGAGAGAGAATCCCAAGCAGGCTCTGTGCTGTGAGCACAGAGCCTGACACGGGGCTCAAACTCACAAAACTGTGAGATCATGACCTGAGCCGAAACCAAGAGTCAAGGCTTAACTGATTGAGCCACCCAGGGGCCCCAGGGCATCATAATTTTTAAAAGCGATCTAGGCAACTAACTTGCAGTGGTTTAGGAACCACTGGCCTAGAATGCCGCCACAGCAGGTCTTAGAATCAAGATCTTTATCATCTCTGTTATTGAGTGAAAGATGTATCAATATTTTAATGCTCAGGAAATCCAAAGAGCTGAAGCTTTCATGTGAGGAATGATATGCGCTTGGCATTATGAAAAATCAGACATGAGTCCTATGTCAGAGGATTCACAGAGTAGTGAAAGGGACAGGCAAGTATTCCAGTGGCCATATGACAATTTGGCAAATGTGTTACTTATGAATGGACCAAATACTATAAACTTTAGAAATAAAATGGTTGATTTAGGTTGGAGAATTCCAAAAAGAAAGAAGTTGTTGAGCTGGATGCTGAAAGTTAAGTCGGAGTGCCAGCAGAGAGGGTAGGACATTGAGAAGGAGGGGGGTGGCTATTACAAAACCATAGAAAACAGAATCATATGGAGGAGGGGAAGCGGAGTGATCCCATAAGTTTAAATCACAGGGTGGCACCATGAAACAAGAAAAGATTAGGCTAGAGAGGTAGGTTCATTTGTTCATTTATTTAGGAGGTGCATATGGTGAAAAGTTCATAGTGTTCAACTGCTTACTTAATAAAGTGAGATAAATTTCTGGTTCCTAATCTCCAAATCACTCGTAATAGCTTTTAGTATGTCATTTCCGCAGCTATTTTATAAATATACATACTTAGTGGGTCCAACTGTCGTCCACAAGGACAGATGTTCAAAACATGGAATTGTAATTCTTCCAAAGATGCACTGAATTTTTATGTGAACCCTCATTCTACGTGTAGAGGCAATCAGCCTCACCTAAATCAACAATGTACCCCCCCCACACACCATTCTCCTAGATAGCATTTTGCATGAGTTATCCATCCACTCTGGCAGTCCAAGAAATTCCTTCTTGTCCTTCCCCTTCCTTCTTCTACTTTCTCCTCCCCTCTTCTATCACTCTCCTTCTTCTTCCTTCTTCTTTTTTCTTCTCCAATTCCCCACCCCCAATACTTCCTGATGCAAGGATCAGACCTTCAACTCTGCTAAGCTCTCAGGAAATGCAGAGACTCAGGCCTACTGCTGCTCTGTGCTGCTCTGGGAAATAGAGAAATCACCTACATCTCCCACCACCCCGTTACCACTCAGGGTGAAGTCTCTAAGGCCAGCTCAGATCTACGGTCTACACCAAAATTACAAAGTGGTGGCCTGCAAATGTGTTTTATCTGGCCATGCAATGTTTTTTGTATGTTGCTTCTGTTTGCTTTTAAATGTGAGCTATGGCACAAAAACTGACACATACATCAATGGCACAGAATAGATAACCCAGAAATAGACTCACAATTATATAGTCAGCTAATCTTCAACAAAACAAGAAATAATATCCAATGGAATAAAAACCGTCTCTTTAACAAATGGTATTGGGAAAACTGGACAGCAACATGCAAAAGAATGAAACTGGACCACTTTCTTACACTATACCCAGGAATACAGTTTAAAGAAAATGAACAGGTTTCAAAACCAGACTCAAGTATGGCAGAAATTTAGGAACTATCAGATTAGGAATTTGAAACAATTGTGATTAATATGCTGAAGGATTCAGTGGAAAAAGTGGACAACATGCAAGGATAGATGGGCCACGTAAACAGAAAGCTGAAAATCCTAAGATTAAAAGGAAACATTAACATAAACAACTAACAGAAATGAAGAATGTCTTTAATAGGCACATAAATAGACTGGACACATCCAAGAAAACAATTAGTGCTCTTGAAGACATACCAATACAAACTTTCAAAACAGAAATGCAAAGAAAAAAGAAAAAAATGAAAAGGACAAAAGAGAATATCAAAGAACCATGGGGCAATTACAGAAATGTAACATATATGCAATAGGAAAACCAGAAGGAGAAGGAAGGAAGGAAGGGAGGAAGAAGGAAGGAAGGAAGAAGGAAGGAAGGGAGGAAGAAGGAAGGAAGGAAGAAGGAAGGAAGGAAGGAAGGAAGGAAGGAAGGAAGGAAGGAAGGAAATAAAACATTTACAGAAGTATTAACTAGTAATTTACCAAAACTAATAATAAACACTAAACCAAAGATGTAGAAATTTCAGAGAATACTAAGTGGAAAAATACAACAAAACAAAACAAAACAAAACAACTATAGCTGTATATCATATCAAAATTCAGCAAATAAAAAAAGAACACCTTGAAAGATGCCAGGTATATGTGTGAGGGAACCCTTTACTTATAAAGGAGCAAAAACCAGAATTACATTGGATTTCTCTTCATAAATCTTGGAAGCAAGAAGAGAATGGAGGGAACTATTTAAAATGTTGAAAGAAGAAAACCGCCAACCTAGAATTATGTATCCGAGAAATTATATTCAAAAGTGGAGAAGAATAGAGAGTTTCTCATATGAACAACAGTTGAGGGAATTGGTTTACAGTAGACTTGTCAGAAAGAAGGCAAATTATGTAGGTTAGAAACTCAGATCTATATAAATCAAGAAAGAGCAGTATGGAAAGGAGTCTTAAAAAAGTATTTTATTTTTATCATTCTTTTTTTTTTTCAACGTTTATTCATTTTTGGGACAGAGAGAGACAGAGCATGAATGGGGGAGGGGCAGAGAGAGAGAGGGAGACACAGAATCGGAAACAGGCCCCAGGCTCCGAGCCATCAGCCCAGAGCCTGACGCGGGGCTCGAACTCACGGACCGCGAGATCGTGACCTGGCTGAAGTCGGACGCTCAACCGACTGCGCCACCCAGGCGCCCCTTTATCATTCTTAATTGATCCAACAGATAACAGTTTGTTCAAAATAATAACAGTAATGAATTTGGTGATTATAGCTTATGACTATGGGAAATGAATGACAGCAATATTATAAGCGATGGAAGAAGTGAGAGAAGAATTCTGAAAGTTGTTACAAGGTACTTGTACTACCTGTGAAGTGGGACAGTGTTATTTGAAAGTAGACTTGACATGCCCAAGAAATGAGAAGGGGACTGTAGACTAGGCTGTGGAAATTCAAATGTATCAAGTCCCTTTTATTTCATAGATGCTGTTTGTTTGTTTGTTTGTTTCTTTTACATCAGTGACCGGTCTTGTTTTGGTTGTTTACATCACTGGTAAGTTTTTTTTAATATCAGTTTATGTGTAGGAATAACAGGGAAACAAGGTAATGTCATTTCAATACTCGACAGCCAATGGCTAAATGTAAATGTGGGACATGGGTCTACATATTGTATAATATTTCTGACTCAGATTCTACAGTAATAGAGTATGTGGTAAGTCTATAAATAATGTTGATTTTCTATGTTCATTGTTTCTAATGTTGCAAACTAAAGTTTATGCTATGGTGACATCTATTTGAAATCAATTTCCTGCAAATGCCTTTCACAACTATTGTTTAGGTTAATAAATTAGAACAGAGCAAAAAAATAAATAAATGTGAGCTAGCTGACAACATGTAAACATTAGGATATTTCTAATTTCTAGCTTCTCTTGAATAATCGGAAGATCTGGAAACAGCCTATATTCTACATGACACTAATTGGCTGGCGCTGGTAATCGCAGCATGAATTCTCCAGCTTGCTTGCTCCCAAAGGGTCAATGACATTTATTTATATTCCTGGCCTGTTACCTGTAGAATTTTAAGTTTTTCTTTTTCTTTTTTAAATGTTTATTTATTTCTGAGTGAAAGAGAGACAGAGTGTGAGCAGGGGAGGGGCAGAGAGAGAGGGAGTCACAGAACCCAAAGCAGGCTCCAGGCTCTGAGCTGTCAGCACAGAGCCCAACATGGGGCTTGAACATGTGAAATGTGAGATCATGACCTGAGCTGAAGTCGGATGCCTAACCGATTGAGCCACCCAGGCACCCCAGAAATTTAAGTTCTTAAGTTCTACCATAAACACACTATACTTTTTCTATTCTAGGTTCTGGCTTGTTCCATAAACTCTATTCTAGGTTCTGGCTTGTTCCGTAAACTCTATTCAGGAAATGATTTCCACATCCCCGGTCACTTTTCAACTTCTATTAACTGATCCCCAGAATCCATAAGATCTTTTTCTACCAGGCTTCCCCTGTCACTCTGCCCTAGTACAGGAAATAACATAGAGTCTTGAGTTGGTTAGAAGTACCACTCCTACATCATCTGGATTTACACAGTGCTATTGAATGGTCTGTGCAACTGTGTTTGTCCTTCCTGTCCCTTCCAGAGGGCCTAGGCTTTTGAAACTTGATGGCCAGGAAAATTACTGTTTTTTTCTCCTTCTGCACTGTCCTTTCCTTCTATAAAGTAGCTTAGCTCATGGCTAAATGAGAAGAGGCATGAGAGGGTAACATGGGAAAAATAAGTTAGCATATCATATTATTTATGATATGTAGTATTTACAATAACCAAATAACACAGACATATTTTTATAACATATAATACAGGTTCTTTTTATATAACATAAGTTTATACCTGTATATTTTTTTCCAATGTACTTTCATTTATATCTTATATATTGCTCATTTATGCATGCATATATTACTTTTATCAACTAACTAATTATTCTAATACATAAATATGCATAATTCGTTTACCCAGATTCCTATTGGCAAATAATAAAATTTCCGATTTCTTACACTAAAACATCCTAACAAGGTTCTCTGCATGTATATACAAATATATCTATAAGATAAAATCCCTAGAAGTAGAGCTGCCAGGTCAAATGACAGATGATTTTTTTTTATTTTGATAGGTGTAAGAACATTGCAGTCACCAAGGAAGGGTATACCAATTACAATGGCTTCAATAGTTTCAGAGCATACCTGTTTTCTCCATATATTCACCAACATGTTAGAGTAGCAGTAGTAGAAGACCTTTGACAATCTGACAAGCAAAATGTAGTTTTTCTTTCAATTCACCTTTCTATAATCCTGAGGGGATTTGAATAGTACAGGAGGCGGAGGCACGATTGGTAGTCGAGGGAGATAGCACATGGCCATTATCTACCTTCCCCACCTTGCTTATCACCTTGTTTTTGTATTGTCAACTCTAAAATCTTTTCCTTAGGGGCCTATAAACTAGTCAACAAAGTGCCACTTTGGGAGAATCCACTCAGAGAAGTGATCGCCCTCATCCCCATTCCAGTATTCTATAACTCCCACTACGGACAAGCCCTAGCCAGTTATGTTTTTTGGCAATGATCAGGACTCTATTTGAGAGAATGACTCTGGAAGATTGATGAGAAAGGCAAAGGACTGCAGGCAGGGCAAGCCAGTTAGGTGGCTAGGGCAATCATGCAAGGGAAGAGAAAAAGTCCAATGTTATGTCAGAAGTGGGAATGAATACGAGATGACATTTTGAAACCTCTTAGGGAGAGAAACTCAACAGGCGTCAGTCACTAATTTAATGAGGGCAGACAAAGAGGGAGGCCTTTGAGAGGACTGTTGTCTTACAGTACCATGTCAATAAAGAAACCATTAACCAAATCAACTAACAGAGACAATGGAAGAGAAGTGCTTCATTTTATGGAGGATAATCTAGTTTTGAACATTTAGAGTTTAAGACGCCTACAGAATATCCAAGTGGAGAGGCTCAGGAGCCACTTCAAAACGGGGATATGCAGTGCAAGAGAAAAAAGAAGTAATCTGTATTTAAAATCTTAGAAAACTTGGATTTAAAGAAATTTGGCATAAGTTCTATATTTAAACATACTGATGCAAAAGAAGATAAAATAGTTATGTTGAAGAAAAATACAAGGCTTGAGGGATTTTACTGAACTACAGTCAAACAGGCTTGTACATTTTTGTGAAAACGCTTTTACAATGTCTATCTTGCAACTGTGTCTATAAAACAAGGACAATAAAGGAAACAATTACTTGATTAAGCACAATAAAAATGCCTTCGCATAAAGATTCCCACAGTCACAAAGCTAATATGAATATCTATTCTCTCCCTCCCCCTCACACCTCTAAAAAGACAATTACTACATTTTTAGAAAATCTTGGAGCAAGAAAGACATTTCTACACAGAATGCCAAAGTAGAAATCTTAAAAATTACTAGCTTTGACTGCTGGAAATGTAAAATTCACACATGACAAAAAGAAAGCATTAAAAATAGCATGCAAATGATAAAATGCGTAAATATTTGCAAAATATAAAATACAAAAAGTTAATCTTAACATGTAAAAAACTTCTACAAATCAACAAAAGTGACAGCCCTCCCCACGATAAAACAGGCAGAGTGATCAAACAACCCACCAAAAAAAGGTACAATTAAGCAATAAACATGATAGAAAATATTCTATCTCATCAATAGTCCAGGAAAACAATTAAATTAAAATAATAGGGGCACTTGGTTGGCTCAGTCAGTTAAGTGTCTGACTCTTGATTTCGGCTCAGGTCATGATCCCACAGATGATGACCCCACGTTGGGCTCTGTGATGAGTGAGGAGCCTGCTTGGGATTCTCTCTCCCTCTCTCTCTCTCTCTCTCTCTCTGCCGTTCCCCCACTCACAGGTGTGTGTGTGTGTGTGTGTGTGTGTGTGTGTGTGTGCGTGTGTGCACACACGTGCACGTGTGCACACTCCCTTTCTTTCTCAAACATAAACATTTAAAAAAATAAATTAATTAAATAAAATAATAAAATATTTTCACCTACGAAACCTTCAAAGGTGTATAAAGTAAGCAAATCCATGCAATCTGTTGAGATGGGTCGTCTCACGAGTATTGGTGGCAGCATAAATTGTACCACTCCCTAGAGCATAATTTGGCAGCAGATATCAAAGGTCTTTAAAATGTTCATATGTGACCAATTTATCATAAGAAAATAGGCAGGGATTTGTAAAGATCTATGTTAAAATGTGTGCATCACATAACAACAGAGGATTAATGAAATAAATCATGATGTATATCAATGAAATGTAATTCAGGCACTAAAACTCAGTTTTCTACTACTATTTAATAGCATTAAAAAAAGGTTCAAAATGTAATGCTAATTGGCTAAAGCATGATCGCATGCAATTTATGGAGCACAGTCCCATAAATGAAAGTTTATCTTTCCCAGCCTCTTAGATCTCAATCTCAATTTCTCGCCTCCTTCCTTCTTTCTCTCTCTCCTTCCCTCTCTCTCTAAGGAAATACCCAAAGATGCCCATTGGTCATCTCTGGGCAACAGGATTATTGCTAGTTTTTATTTTCTTTATTTTTTACATTTATTGATTCTCTGAAATGAATTTGTATTAATTAACAATCGGGGCGGGGGGCGGGGGGATTTACACTTGTGACCTGTCTTCCTGTGAACTGATAGAACTCATAGAATCTCAACATCCTGGTACCATTTTCACACTGATTTCCTTTTTAGACTCAGACTGTAGGAAGGAGTAGGAAGGATCTTTTGGGATTATCAACTAAATGGGCTCATTTTGGAGACAAGGATAAGGGAGACACATGGGGAAGGTCCTCACCCAGAATCACATGGTACATCGTCAGCAGTTAGAATGAGAACTCTAGTGTTCTGACTGCTTATTTTTATAATACCACATATTCATTTATATTCTTTATTTCTGGGGATCGGATTTTAAATAATAATCTCTTCAGATTAGAATAGAACCATCTTTTTTTGAATTTTTTCTTTTTTTCTCTTTTAATATAATTTATTGCCAAATTGGTTTCCAGACAACACCCAGTGCTCATCCTAACAAATGCCCTCCTCCCTGCCCATCACCCACTTTCCCCTCTCTCCCACCCCCCATCTGCCCTTAGTTTGTTCTCAGTCCTTAAGAGTCTTTTACGGTTTGCCTCCCTCCCCCTCTGTAACTTTTATTTTTTTCCCCTTCCTTTCTCCCATGGTCTTCTGTTAAGTTTCTCAAGATCCATCATGGATGGACCTGGAGGGTATTATGCTAAGTGAATCATCTTTGAAATAAAAGAACTATAGTAGTTATTTCCATTTCTCCAGGTTACCTTATTTTTAAACACACTAATTTATTTAGCTTCCATTATGTTCAGGACACTGCTATGTGGTATAAAAAAATAAAATAAAATAAAATAAAATAAAATAAAATAAAATAAAATAAAATAAAATAAAAACCAGGAAATGAAATAAGACCTTAGCCCTACCTTAGAGAAGCTTTTGCTCTAATAAAAAGGAGCAGACCTGTAAAGAACCAATGTAGGATAGAACAAAGTAAGAGCTAAGGAGCACAGGCCGAGGGGTGCAAACATTCTGGTTACCTGAAGGTATCCCATGCCTTGGAGTCTATTACTTGACTGATTCTTGAGCACATAGAATCCTTGGTTGTTGATTTCAGACACTTGTGATAATCTCTTGATATTGTCCATCTCAAGATAATCGAGAAACCCAACATAGAATGTTCATAATGACATTGAGAGTACAAATGTCTACTGTATCTCTGCTCATGACAGCACATCAGGCACATTCTCAGGGCTTACCCTCGTGTCACTGATTCCCTCTATAGACACTCCTTTTTTTAAAGTTTATTTATTTTGAGAGACAGAAAGAGAGAAAGAGAGAGTGCGAGTGCACGTATACATGCACACAAGCCAAGGAGAGGCAGAGAGAAAGGGGGAGAGAGAATCCCAAGCAGGCTCTGCACTGTCAGCACAGAGTCCAAGGTGGGGCTCGATATAACAAACCATGAGATCATGACCTGGGCCAAAATCAAGAGTCAGAGACTTAACTGAGCCACCCAGGTGTCCCTATAGACACTCTTTACTTCACCTTATTTTATGAGGATTCAGAGGTTTTTAGAAGATCTTCTCTACTTTGTCCAAATAATTTATATGTGTGCGATAAATACATAACAATGATCTGTTATATACCAAAAATAAGTCCATATAGAAAACAAAGATACAGTCTATGCCATGAATCTGAGTAGCAGTGTGCTAAGCTAAGGGAAACTCCTAGAAAATTTGAAACAAATACCTCTATCAAGTCATTTCATTGTAACAACCAACTGGTACAGAAATTTCTAAGTGTACACAAAGCTTCTCAATCCTCCCTAGCATTCCACTGGATTGTCCCCTCTTTCTGCGGCACAGCCCGTTTTTGTTTTCTTTCATGTTCAATCTTCTTCTTCACCACTGAGCCTGTGATTCTAATGCTAGAACTCCTCCTGTTCCTTAATGTGTAAAATACCAGTAAGACCTTTCTGCTTCTCCTTAGGCCCTTTCTCAGCATGCAGGGGAAATAGCACTGGATCTAGAGTCACCAAAAATTTATTCTTGGCCCATCCTACCCTCTTTATTCTGTGATCGTAACTCCGATGTGCCTTTGTTTCTACACAATGAGAAGAAAGGTGGCTGTCACTTCCTGCATCATTTTCCTTGCTTTTCCTTTCCACAACCCCTTCCAAGTGAAGTCACAGTTGAACCTTATCTGTAGCTTCAAGCCCACATCAATTCCTACTCTAATCCAAGCCAAGCCCATGTGTGTTAATAGCCTCAGCCCTGTCTACTGATGGAGCTGGAAAGTGGGCCCCCATTAATTCAGGGCTCAGTGTGCCAAGGATGAACCTTAAGTACCTATCTCACTTTCTCTGCCAAGCAATTCATTGTGATGGTCCTATGAATCTGTCCACTCTGCTAGACCCTGACCACCTCCTCCTTCCATGAACTCCTTTCCCTGTACTTCTCCGAGTCCCTTTGCTGATAAGTCAGGACCACACTGACTCCTACTGAATTGTACCTAACTCCTAAAACCCCTACTACGATGGCCTTTCATCAGATAGGGCTCCCACAAAATGTCTCAGTGTTAGGCTCAGACACTGACTACATCCCAAGGTAGCCATGCCCTTTGGACAATTCTGCAACTCAATTAGTAACACTATCCCCAGACTATATCCCAATGCATAACACCTTCCTCTACTTACTTGCCACCCAGTGGTGCTTAGCTTCCAATATGCTTCATCCCTAAGACACCCAAGTAATGACAACATCTGTTCTACCTACCTCACAAAGCTGTTAAGGACATTAAATGCACAACAAATGTGAAAATGCTTCGAAAACTGTAAGGATTTATTCAAATGTTAGGGCCTCATCTAACTGTTTACAAACAGTTGTTAAAGACACGTTCCTCTCAGGATCCCTCAGAGAGAAGCTGTACGCTTGGAGGGCTGTGAACTTCATCACTTGGTTAGCACCTGCCTGGTCTGCTTCAGGAAAATATTTCATTGCTTTTCCATGTTTTCTCCCCAAGATCAGCACATAGGTTTATGAAAGACTGTGTAAACGTGTCTTCTTAGACTTCACCGAACGACATCAGCATGCCCTGCCTCTCCATCAAGGAGAAGAAAAGGCTTAATAATCAAAAGGCAAAGTTTTGAAATGGTTACTGTAGTGGTGCTCACTTGCCTAATTCATATACGTTCATCTGACTTATGAAACCTGAGTGGCAAATGGAAAAGAAGAGGAAAGCCAGCACCGCCAAAGCCAGAGAGCATTGTGGAAACACAGGCACAGATGTCAAATCACGGGTCTCCCAGCTAGAATTTTCTGATCTTCCTCAGGTGCTACAGTCAGTACAAAACCTTAGCAATTGCCGTATTTTAAGTAGTGCCTTCTTGACTGTATTGCTGACGTCTGCCAACTCAAATAAAGAATTTTCACCATTCTATTGAACAATGTTTCTCAATGCTAGAAAAAAGACTTATTTCCCAAGGAACAAGAGTACATTAGGATGAAAATAAATATGAAAAAATAGCACCCTTGTAGTCCCCTGACAACAGTAACAAAACATCCCTAAACCACAAGGGAAAAATGGCTCTCAATTTACATGTATTTCTACCCCATCATACTCCACACAGGAATTAAAGGAACAGATTCAATTACTGCCAGGTGACCCCCATAATTGACTGTGTTTCATAGATATTACTGTAAGGCCATACTATGGAAGAGACATACCAGGCTGACCCTGTCCCCTTCACCCTCACTCTCACCCCATATGCCAAAGAGGAAGGCTCAAGTCCTTAAATCTACTCACTCTATAGTGAGGTGTCCACAGCAGGGAAAAGTGAAGCAGCAACAGTAAGGAGTAGGCTCTAGAAACACTTTCCAAATGAGCAGCTTGTATAGGTATGTGCAGCCCCCTCATTGTGTCATGTCCTCAGAAGATTCTTCTCTCCTTACCACCTCATCCCCCCAACTTCAAGAAGCCCAACTTCCTCCCATCCTCCCCTTAAACATTAGCATACATGTGAATCAATGTGTGACTTCCCGATTTGGGGGATTGAAGACTTTGTCACCCATAAAATAAGATCCCAGATAAGGGAAAAGTGTGAGGCTCTCAATTCTTTACCAGAGCCCCGGAATTACACCATTGCAAAGCGGCATCTTCCACCTCTGTGTGTGACACGACCGGCAGAGCGGAGTGATGAAAGGTCCAGGCCCTGAGAACACATGCGGGTGCTCCAACTCAGTAGCTGTGTACTTTTGGGTGAGTCACCTCACTGAGCCACAGTCCCTTCATCTGAAAGCTGGGAATGAGATAACACCTATGTATAAGTGTGTTCCTCGATTTAAATGGAATGATTCTTGTAAAACACTTTTCCGGTGCATGGCATGTGTTTTATAAATTATTCATAATTGTTATGGTTTGAATTGTGCCTCTAATTCATATCTTGAAGTCCTAATCCCCAGTACCTCAGAACATGACCTTATTAGGAGATATAAAGACTTTATTTGGTCTTTACAAAGGTAACTAAGTGAAAGTAAGGTCACCAATATGACTGGTGTCCTCATAAAATGGGTGAAATTGAAAACAGGGAGAATGCCTACAGAGAGAACACCATGTGAAGATATAGGTAGAAGAGAGCCATCCACAAACCAAGGAGAAAGGCCTGGAACAGATCCTTCCCTCACAGCCCTTAGAAGGAATCAACCCTTGCTGACAGCTTGGTTTCAGGCTTCGAGCCTCCAGGGTTGTGACACAATAAATTTTGTTTAAGCCACTCAGACTCTGGTACTTTGTTACAGAAGTCCTAGCAAACTAATAAAATAATCATGTTTTTCTTTTTTCCCCAAGTTTTTGTTTAAATTCCAGCCAGCCAACACACAGCATAATACCAGTTTCAGGTGTATAACTTAGTGCTTCATCACCTACACGCAACACTCGGTGCCCATCACAAGTGCCCTCCCCAATACCCATCACCCACTCAATCCATCCCCCTGCCCGCCTCCCCTCTAGCAACCATGAGTTTGCTCTCCACAGTCAAGTCTGTCTCTTGGTTTGCACCTCCTTTTTTTCTCCCTATGTTTATTTGTTTTGTTTCTAAAATTCCACGTAGGAGTGAAATCATGTGGTATTTGTCTTTCTCTAACTGACTTATTTCACTTAGCAGAATACTGTCTAGTTCCACATTGCAAATGGCAAGATTTCATTCTTTTTTTTTTGGCCAACGAATATTACATTAATACAATAAACATTTATAATAAAGCTGACTGCACACATATATATCTCTTTTTGGTCATCATGTTTGCTTGAGGACCCCAGAAAACAGGGTATATAAAAATAACCATACCCTATTTGGGAGGTCAGTGTACCCATGTCTATTTCAAGGTATAGGTAGGTAAAAAGAAACAATAAATAGGGTAGCCATATAATTTATCACCCAAACTGGGGTAATTTTGAGGATTAAAATGGAATCTTATTAATAAATAGATTCAGTCATCAAAACAGGACAAAAAAATAGGACTTGTGGTCTCCCTAACAATGGAGAACAAGGATGTATTATCCCCCCTCCCTCTCCATCAACCAGGTCTGCTAATAAGATTCACTAGTTCCACTAGAGGAATCTAGTTAATTTAACTACAGCTATCAATTAGCTTGGAAAAATATAAGTTAAGGTCAGAATAAAATAAACCCAAATTAATTACATCCATGTAATGGACTTTGACATTTTGTTCATTTCCAAAATATCCTGAGGCTGACAGAGCTTCAGTTCAGAGATTTGGACCAAGTTTTGGCGTAGAGAGAAGTGTATACCCACTGATGAGTTATTACTTTCTGATTCTCTAACTTGGAATGGAAGAACAAGTCAGGGAGGTACTCAATGTAATACACATTTCATCTCAGAACCAGATCACTGGCAAACTGAGGGAACGAGTCAAGGGCAGTCATTACTCAGCCGGCCAAGGGAGAGAAAGTTGTTAGCTCAGAGAAAATTCCTTCCTACTCCTCAACAAAGAAAAGTTAGTATGCCCCAGGGGTCATTTCCCTGGCTTCGGTTCCTCCCTGTTCACCTTGATTGCCACACAACCACGTCTGTACAAGGGGGACTATTCAAACTAGAGGTTGTTGTGAGTAAAATATTTGCTCTCCATACTAATTGATTTTTTAAATTAATCACTTCATTTAGAATTCATTCAACCTAGTAGAGATGAACATTCATCATACTAGGAAGACCCTCAGCTCAGAGAGAACATCCACAACTGGTAATTAGTCTATGAACTGGCTCAGGAGTCTTTAAATGAGACTGAAGCCATTTTTATGAGGCTAAAATGCCATGCAACATTAAAAAGTTAAATAACCTTGTGAACATTTTTAAAGAGAGAACTGAATGCAAAGTGAACCTATTTGGAAAACTCTTGAGTCAGTTGATTTTAATATTGATAAGAAAGATTAATGAATGGACATTCCCAAACTCACAATTGTCCTCTGCCTATGGAGGGGCAATGTAGTACAATGGAAAGATGTGTCTTGCAGTGAGATAACTGGGATTCTGTCATTTTCTAGCAGTGTGGTCTGGGTTCTGAGCCTTAGTGCCTACGTCTTTAAAATAGAGCAACTAATATATCCTATTCCTAATTTGTAGGGCACTTAAGTTTTGATGAAATAAAGTAAATTAAATCTCCTTATAAAACATGAGACGTCTCATAGATGATTGGTATTATTATTACAGAATTTTTTGGAAGTACAATGGATATTTATAAACCTTAATAAATAATTGTTGAGATACTGAAATAAATGGAACGTTCCTGTCTTAACCACACAATTGACACAGCAATGGTACAGCCTATCAAAGGCTACAAACTCTCTTTACCTCCCCCTACCCTCACCAAACTCACCATACGTATAATGATGTTAATGAATCATAACATCGCACTCAAAGCACCTCAGTAAAGGTCACGTGTGTGAGTGGGCTTGCCAAGAACTGCCAGAGCAGCCACGGCCAACAGTGAAGGGACATATATGATGTGCTGGAAAACATTTGAGGTTTTAACCAAAACAGGAAGTTAGTGTTTTAGTAAAAGAATACCACACTTCAAACTCGGTAATTAGGCTGCAAATGATAAAATGATGATGAACGGCGAAGACAACATAATTTAAACAAGTTGTAGAAATAATTATAGTTCAATTGGTTTAACCAAGTAACTCATTACAAAAGCCGAGATTCTAGTTCACTGAGCAAGTCCAGTTGCTTATTTAATGTTTGTAACTAAAGCAGAGAACAAAATTTTTTTTCCTCAGAGTTTTCAAAAACACACACAAGCATGTTTTCTTCCATAACAAAAAGAAATCTTTTCTCGCCATGGTAGTCTTAACCGTTGCATGCTTATCACCTTGAAGATGGCCCTTATACTCAGTGGGAACTTCAATGTCAGTACCAGACTGATCTTGTGTTGCAATGAATATCATTAACACTCAGAATCTAATAACAGCTTATTATCAGAATAATAATTCCATTAACAGCTTTTAACAGGATCGTATTAACTGTAAGTGTGATTCTAATATAAATTATTCCCAAACAAGTGTCACGTTCATATCATCACTGCCTTGGAATATGGCAAAATAATAGCCTCAGCTCTCAACTCCTGAATTTAAGTTCCCTTTTGCACCTTTCCTGGGCATGACTAACCAAGGAGCATTAGAGCCAGAAAATTCCTTAGGATCATAGAGTCCATCTTCCTCACCCAGAGGTCAGAAAACAGGCTCCAGAGAAGCCATACGGGTTGTCAATTCCAAGAGATCCTCAAGCAGAGGCAGCCCTGCCAATGTTTTAATGCATGAGGTATGGACAAGACCCTGCAGAAGTGACCTGTGGTTCACAATGACGCATGTTGAGTCATGAGCAGAATTTATAATATTAGCTTACCTTTCTAAGATAACCTGATCGTGGCTTGGGAAATAAAAGGGCCTAGCTTCTGGAGTAACAAATCTTGAAGGTTATTTAAAAGAGATGTGCATGTTGTTATGGGGAAATGCTGGCGCTTAAAGTAGGAGGATCCAGATTCACATTCTGGGCCCACCAGTTACAAGCTGTATGTTGATAGTTATGTTACTTGGTGTCTGTGACTATCAGTCTTATCACTAAAATGGGGACACTGACACCTTGTTTAGAAATTAACGCCTGGATTCAATGAAACAATAGATGTGAAAGTACTTTGTAAAGTGCCAATTGCTGTATAAATGCTCATTCAAAACATATCCTTGAAAAAAATAATTTCATGATGAAATGAAAGTTTAAAAGGGATGGTTTGTACATAGGCCAAATTGTTAGGAATTCTGCAAGGCTAACAACCTAGCAGAAGTGATAACGTGTGAGAGTTAAATTGCCAGATAAGGGTCTGGGACTGGACAAGTGCTTTCTCTCAGTATATCTATACCTATATCCATCTATCTCCTTGTTTAATCCTTACAAGAAGCCTTTCCTACTGTAGAGAGACTAAGGCCTAGTGGTATTAAAAGTCCTGCCCAGTGACATAAAGCTAATGAGTGCAAGGCCGGGATTTGGAGCCAGTGTTCGTCCTACCAAACATGATGCTTGGATCACTGTCAAGGGTTCATGCAAAGGCATCTCCTTTGTGCTATTTCATTTTTAGTTTGCCCTTCGCTCCCTCTGCCTACCCTCATCCTCCATAGGCATCCACTTCAATATTTTTAGCTGGTATTTTTTGGTTGGGTTTTATCTACATAAATTAGATACTCTAGGGATCACAGACTCTTATTATTTTCCCTTTTAATACTGTGTTTTTTAACATCCATCCACGTTGCCATATGTAAATCTAGTAAATCATCTCCTGTGACAACTGTATAGTATTCTGTGGTACACATACATCTGCTATCAACTTCCCCAATGATGGACAGCTATCTATCTACGAAGGAGAATTGTCTAGAATCTCAAAGGGTTCCTCAAGACACCCAGTTTATTAAGACTTTACCAACTGATACTGCTCAACCTCACTACTTTATCAATGAGAAAATCATGGAAAACTATTTCAGCAAGTCCATCAGAACTAGCAGAATTCTAACAAAACATTAACCAACATAATATCAATTCACAAGTCTGTCATTAAGATACAAAATTTCCCTTCCTATTAGTAATTGCCAACTGCAGAGAGGTCATGCCATTTGGTGACACAGAAAAACAAATATATAGGGGCTTTCAAGTGTAGATACACGTATGTAGGAACGGATATACTTAGTGATGCAGGTTGTCAGAGACTCGGGCAAAGGAAAGGGAGAAATTGCAGGCTCCCCAGTGCGGTGGCTGTGTGAACTGAGGCACTTTCCCTAGTTGACTGTATGAGGTAAAACCATGAATCCTGAGCTAGATTTCCTGAGTCCAAGTGTCAGCTTTACCAATTAATAGCTCTATGACTTTGGACAAACTGCTTCAATCCTCAGTCCCTCAGTTTCCTCATGGGGTTAAATGAGGATTAAGTGAGTTCATATTTGTAAATACTAAGAGCTGTGTCTGGGGCAGAGGATATGCTCTTTAAGTGCCTGTTGAGTAGAAAAATACCCTCTCTAAATCATAGCTTCCATTTTTACAAAATACTATCTACCTCCCATGGATTTTATGGGGCAACAAATAAACGCATTAAGCGTATAAAATTGTATATTGCCATTCCTTTATATTCCTAGTGAATATTCTAAAAAAAAAACAGTAAGAATAAGAAAGTCTCATTCATATGACAGATTCTAAAATCTCATGGGATAACAAATAAAAGCAATATACGTAAAATCTGGCTCTATATGGACATTAGGTATGTAGCTTCCACAGAGCAAAAATTAGGCTCAGTACTCATGAGGTACAGTGAGAATTCACTGTTAATCAAGGATGTAGGAAGAGGTCAATTAAGTAGTGGAAAAAAGCAAGGATACTAAAGACTGATAGAATCACAGATTGTATGAATTACAAGTATCCACAGAGAACAGGAAGTGCAGCCTTCTGTTTCATAAAGGGGGAAACTGAGATACAAGAAGAGTTTAAAGAAAGAAAAAAAAAAAAAACAAAAAACCTTGTCAAAGGTCACAGAATCAATCAGTTCCAGGGCTCAGATAAAGACTCAATGCAGGGTTCTTTCAACTATGTCATGCACAAACTCAAACTCTCATGTATTCAAAGTTCATGTTCCCATTTTTTTTTTCTTCAAATCATACAAAGAAGATAAATTGGGGGAGATTATTCACTTTGAAATAAAAAGACTTTGCTTTAAAAAATCTCACAGTGGGCTCCTTTAAATAGCTGTTCTCTTCCTACATTTGAAATTAGACTTGACTCCTACTGACAATGAGGGGCCCCTGCAGTAGTGCAGGGTCCTAGTCCCCCAAACACTAAATAGAGACTCTGATGAAGTTTGAAATTAATTTCATTTGCATAAATAATCACAGTCATAGTCATGACTTCACAAGCATATAAATCAGAGACATTGTGGGGATGAGCATTTGTTATTTTTATAAATACATAAAAATTTCCAAGTCAGAGGAGCCTTGGGGAAGGGCACATTTGGGTTTGACTCGATGAGTTATTATTTCCCGGTTTGTGATGAACAGCCCCCTTCCAGAGCACTGGTGTTTGTCACTCACACAGCCATGTGTCACTCCCTCTGGGAAAACTGGGACTTGTGTCTTTCTCCCTGATTATACTATGATTTCCTCAAGGGCAAGGACAAAGATCTTAATGTTCTCATCTTTGTGCCCCTACTGTTCAGCATATCTGCAGAGGAAAGAAGGTATGGGATGACTCTTAAAGAAAAAGTGAGGGAGTCAACTAATGTTTCTTCAAATCCAGCATGGCTTTTGTACATAGAAATCTCTAAGCGAAGGGACATGTGACATTTTTGTGGAGAGAAACAGACAACTAAAAAATCATATAGTTTACCAGATGGTGATAAATGCTATGAAAAAAAGTAGGACAGGGACACAGAGAGTGCTGGGGAGGTGGAAGGAGGTTTGAAATCTGAAACAAGGAGACCAAGCAAGGCCTTACTATGAAAGCAGTATGTGAACAAAGACTTGAAGGAGATAAGGCACTAAACAATGCTGTCAAGTGGGAGAAAGGCAGTCCAGGCAGAGGCAAGGCCTGGTGCGAAGATCTTGATGTAAGAGCCTGCCTGTCTGAGGAACAGCAAGACGCCTGTGTAGCTGGAGGAGAGCGCATAGAAGAAAGTGTAATAGGACTTAAGGTCAGAAGGGTAACGAGGGTCCGGTGTCATGAAGGATCTGCTAGGCCACTGTACAGAAAGCCAGCAGAGGGTTCAAAACAAAAATCTGACCTGATCTGACTTAGGTCTTAAGAAAACACCTTGGCCTCTCTGATTAGAATATGCCATAGGGAGCAAGAGAGGAAGCAGGGAAATCTATCAAAAGGCTATCTTCAATAATTTAGGTGGAAGTGGATGGTGATTTGGATCAGGTTGGTGACAGGATATAATGGGAAGTGGCCAGATTCTGGACATATTTTGAATATGGAACAGGCAGAATTTGCTGAGGGATTAAATGTTGGGTAGGAGAGAGAGAAAAAAGCTGAGGATGACAGCAATAATTCTGGCCTAAGAAACTAAAAGGATGAAGTTTCCATTTACTGAAATGGAAAAGCTGGGGAGGAGCAGGGGTTTTCTTGGACGGTGGGGTGCAGAGATCAAAGTTTGGTATGTGTATATTAAATCTATTAGCTATCCAAGAGGATTCGTAGAATAGGCAGCTAGAATTTGTGACAGGGGCCCAGTCTCGAGACACAATTTAGGGAGCCATCAGAATATGGATGGTATTTAAAGTCAAATTATTTAGTGAAAACAACAGAAGTGTGCCCTCCCCCCGACACACAAATTCTTAGGTTAAAGTCCTAACCTCCAGTACCTCAGAATGTGATCTTATTTGGAAACAGGACGTTTAGAGAGGTAATCAAGGGAAAATAAGGTAATTAGAATGACACTATTCAAATAGGACTAATGTCCTTACAGAAAATGGGAAATTTGAAGACACATACACAGGGAGGATGCCATGTTAACGTGAAGACAGCCATCTACAAGCCAAGGAGAGGGGCATGGAAAAGATTCTTCCTTTATAGAACACAGAAGGAGCCAACCCTGTCGACATGTTTGTTTTGGACTTCTAACCTCCAGAACTCATAGACGATAAATTCCTATTATTTAAGTCACTCAGTCTGTGATAGTTTGTTGCGGTAGCTCTAAGAGACTAATACATCAGTTTAATGAGCGAATGTGGATAGAGAAAGACGTCCAAGAAACGAAGTGAACCCTAGGCCACTAGAACTTTTAGAGTTCATGAAAAGGAAACGCAGTCAGCAAAGGAGATTGAGGAAGAGCAGTTAGTGAGATGAGAGGCAAACCAGAGAACTACTGAAAGCAAAGTTAAGAAGTGGTAAGACAGAGTGATGAGCGTCATCTGCTCCTACTTATAGGTCAAGTAAGATGAGGGCTAATAATTGAGCATTGAACTTAACATGGATTTCATTGCTGATCTTCAAAAGAGCAGTTTCACAAAATAATGGGGGTGAAAGCCTAACTGGCCTAGGTTCCAGAGAGGAAGGGAGGACAGGGATTGGAAATCACAAATGGAAGGGCGCCTGGGTGGCTTGGTCGGTTGAGTGTCCCACTCCAGCTCAGGTCATGATCTTGCTGTTTGTGAGTCTGAGCCCCATGTCAGGCTCTGTGCTGAAAGCTCAGAGCCTGAAGCCTGCCTTGGATTCTGTCTGTCTGTCTGTCTGTCTGTCTCTCTCTCTGTGTCCCTCCCCCTCTCAAAAATAAATAAATATTAAAAAAAAAAGGAAATAGCAAATGGAAACAACTCCTTTGAAGAGATTTACTGAGAGGGAGCAGAGATATGCGGTGCTAGCGGAAAGGATGTGTGCAGAGAGGATTCTGTTCTTAAGATCAGAAAAGTTACAGCATATTGCTATTAAAAAAGATCCATCATATTAAAATTGGTGATGTAATGAGTAGGAAGAATTGCTGAAACAATGTCTTTGAAGAATTGGGATGTAGTATAAATGGAAAGGCAACCAGAACAAAGGGCAAGTGTGATACACTACAGTATGGTATATGCTATGACACAGTACAGAATTTTTGTGAGAATTTAATTAGATAACACAGTGAAAGCTCTTAGCCCAACGCCTGGCACAATGTGACTGTTCAATGAATGTTATTGTTTAGATAGCATATAAATTATGTTGAACTAATCTTCCTCCTCTCCCCTTTTCTTTCACTCTCATTTGTGAGTCCTCTACATATAAGTGTATATGATGTCATGAGTATAGCTGAGATCACCTTAAGAATGTTAACAGAGAAGGAGACCCCTGAGTATTTCAGAGTTTAGAGAACAGAAAGAAAAACCTGAAAGGGGGCCTGGAGAATGCACAACCTAAATGGTATAAGAGAAACTGTACACAAAACCAAAAGGGGAAGTATTCCTTAGACTGGATGGAAATCAAAGATAACGAAATCATGATGGTCTAAAGTCCATACAATGTCAGTAAGCTGCAAGGAATCCTGGGGCAGAAGAAGGTGTTGGCTCACTGAAAGTGCAAGTAGAGGGTGAATGAGGAGGAAGTGGCCCAGCCTACCAGAGAGTCACCAAACCTGACTGTAGTCCTCCACACTGAGGTCCTATCAAGGGAGGAAAATCTGGGAATTCCCGAAAACGGTATTTGGATTTCCAAACTCTCAACAATACTTTCCTCTCTGCCATATCATAAATCGAAAGTTTGCCACTCAATCAGATTAATCTAATGTACCTGTTCATCAAATACATCTTACATTTGAGGACAATCCGTTCCAAAATTTTGGCCAGCAGTTTGAATGTTCCATTCTGTAAATGGAAATTATGTCACATTGAGAGAAGTTTCCAAATATGCAAACACGTCAATTCCAGAAACCATGACAGACTTATTGCATTGTTTTTCTGAGGACTGACACAGATAAGTGTGTTTTCCAGTGTATTTTACTTATTTGTTATTTATTATGCCTCTTTCAATTAACAGGTTCTAACAGCCACCATTTGCATATGAAAACTTTGAATAAAGGTTAAAATAAAAGAAAAGGCAAAGATCTGTCAGGTAAATGTAAGCAAATTTAAAGTAGGTTTGAGGGGCACCTGAGTGATTCAGTCAGTTAAGCGTCTGACTTCGGCTCAGGTCAAGATCTCAAAGTTTGTGAGTTCAAGCCCCACGTCAGGCTCTGTGCTGACAGCTCAGAGCCTGGAGCCTGCTTCGATTCTGTGTCTCCCCCTCTCTCTCTGCCCCTCCCCTGCTTGTGGTCTGTCTCTCTATGTCTCTCAAAAAATAAATAAATGTAAAAACAATTTTTAAGTAGGTTTGATAATATAAAATTCAGACAGAAAACTTAAAGCAAAAGGCACTAAATATGGAAAGGAAGGTCATATTCACTGATAAAAAGAACAGTCACAAAAATTTCCAGAAACTTTTACAAATACAAATAAAATATGTAATCATGGAATTTTCATAATCATGGTAAAGTGGAAGTAACCAAAGCTACATAAATATTTAATGCTAAATACAGGACTAGCAAAGGATAAGCAAAATACATCAGAATGTTACCAATGATAAGGTGAGGAGTAATATGATCAGATTTGCATTTGATTAAAAAAAGAGTTCCCTCACAGTAGCCTAAAACAAAGGATCCATATAAAAAGAATATTAAATTTTGTTGACAGCATAACACATTTGACTAAATGGAAAAAAAACATACTATATTCTTAGATGGGAAGAATTAATACAATAAAAATTTCAATTCCTCCTTTGATTATTCACAGGCTTAAAACAATCACAGTTTAAGCCCTTACTAAAATTGAACTCAAGTTTTTGTACAAGACTAAAATTCACGTGAATAATACTGGACAGTAATTTAAGGAAATTTTGAAAAGAATTACCCTTTCAAAAGCAAATTCAAGAACCGACTAGCTGATCAAGAAGACAGAAGGCAGAACCCTAAAATGGACCCTATGAACTTAGTGTTCAGACTGAGCAACCAAACCTAATCAAATACGTTGGAGACAGCAGCAAACACTTCACCCATCCCTACAATAACTGAAAAGGAAAGAAAGTTGGGCAAATATTGCAAGAAATATGGCAAATAAGACAAAACAATTGTTAACATTCTTACTGTTAATTTACAAACCAGTAAGGGTGAACACTGCCCAAAGAAACACGGTAAAGGATACAAACCTCAATTTCATCAAAGAAATGCAAATGACCAAGAAGTACATAAAACCATGTTCGATTTTACAAGTAATCAAAAACAAAGCGAAACATAAACAACTTCGTCCATCCAGTTTCCTGAATTTCTCTTCCTCCTGTTCTCTGTGTGACTGAACCCATCTTGCTTTTTAACTCCCTGCTTCAATATCACCTCGAGAACGTTCCTAACTGCCTTACTGAAGTCGTCACACATACGCCCAAGACACACACGTTTTTCACAATCGCTACATGGTTCCTTCACAGCACATACCTTAAGAATATATATGTTGATTTTCTGTCTATACCACTGGACAAAAATTCCACAAGGGCAGGGAATATCAGTGTTTAAAGTATATTTGTTTTTGAAGTTTTTCATGTTTATTCATTTTTGAGAGAGAGAGAGAGAGACAGAGAGACAGACAGACAGAGAATGTGCGAGTGGGAGAGGGACAGAGAGAGGGAGACAGGGGATCCAAAGCAGGTTCTGCACTGTCTGTACAGAGCCCAACATGAGGCTCAATCTCACAAAGCATGACATCATGACCTGAGCCAAAATCAAGAGCCAACCGCTCAACTGACTGAGCCATCCAGGCACCCCTAAAGTATATTTACATAAGCAATCTCTACACCCAATAGGAGGCTCAAGCTCATGACCCTGAGATCAAGAGCCACATGCTCTACCAACTGAGCCAG
This sequence comes from Acinonyx jubatus, assembly GCF_027475565.1. Taxonomy (NCBI): domain Eukaryota; kingdom Metazoa; phylum Chordata; class Mammalia; order Carnivora; family Felidae; genus Acinonyx; species Acinonyx jubatus. Next base: position 117,735,165 of record NC_069389.1, read on the forward strand.
CCAGGCGTCCCAAGGAATATCATTTATTTACCAACATATATACAGTGCTTAGCATGGTACCTGGCACAGGGCAGGCACCCAATTTTTGTCAAATGGACAGATTAAATGAATCAAGTTTTTTATTCCATTTCCTTTTTTTTTAAATGACGATGTCTGGTGACCTCTCAAACACTGCTGGTGGGAGATAAAAATTGGTACAATCATTTTGGAGAGCAATTTGTTCATATTTTGAAATGTAAGTCAGATGTTTTCTCTGGTGAAAACCTTCCAATAAACTTCTATTTCTTTCAAAGTCCAAAAACTCCAAAAAGGCCTATAAGATTCTACATGACCTGTTGTTGCCCCCCACCCTTCCATTGTTCTGGTCACATGGGCTCCTGGTCTCTCCCCATTCACTCTGCTCTAGCCACACTGACTTCCTTGTGGGTCCACCAAATACCTTAGACATGCATCTGGCTTGGAGTCTTTATACATTTGTCATTTTCCTTGCCTGAAATGCTCCTCTGGATATATGAGCCTCCCTCCCTTCCTCCTTCAGATTTTCTTTCAAATACCACCTAGGTAGAGAGATCTTCTCTACTTCATAAAAATAGTCATTCCACCTCATGCCCAACCCTGGAGCTCTTGATCCCTTTGCCCTGCATTATTTTCTGCCATATCACACATCACCACCCAACATATTTTGTATGTTTATTTATAATATATTTATAAACATATATACATATAAATATATATAGTTTGTCTTCTCTCACTAGAATGTCAACTGCATGAGGAAAGAGATTTTTTTTTAATTTTTTTTTCAACGTTTATTTATTTTTGGGACAGAGAGAGACAGAGCATGAACGGGGGAGGGGCAGAGAGAGAGGGAGACACAGAATTGGAAACAGGCTCCAGGCTCTGAGCCATCAGCCCAGAGCCTGACGCGGGGCTCGAACTCACGGACCGCGAGATCGTGACCTGGCTGAAGTCGGACGCTCAACCGACTGCGCCACCCAGGCGCCCCAAGAGATTTTTTTTAATCCACTGCTAAATACCCAACCCCTTGAAGAGAGGCTGGTACATAGATTCTCAATAAATATGTATCAAATGAATGAGTGAGTAAATTAATGAATAATTATCCAGAACCTGAGAAATGCTCATGCCATTTCACTTAGTACTACTAATTCTAGTAAGCTATGCTAAATAAGAGGCCTAGTTGTACAAAGATCTATTTAGCAGGCTTTCCTTCAGAGCATTACTTATGATAATGACAAATTAGAAATGATCCTCATGCCCTGTGATTATAAATGAGAAATTGAATAAAATGTTACACACAAACTGAAATGGAATATTATACAATCATTTAAAATTATGTCATTATAAACCTATACATAAAACATGGAGGAGGGAGTAAAACAGAAAGAAGAGAGGGGAAGAAGATAAAGAAAGGTTTTTTACTTTTCCTTTTATTAAGAATGTGTTTGAATTTAAATGAATATCAAATTAATATAGATTGCCATTTACTTAGGATGTTATAGATGAATCTCATAGTAACCTCAAACCCAAAATCTATGATAGACACACAAAAAATAAAAAGAAAGAAAGCCAAACATAACACTATAGAAACTCATCAATGACAAAGAAAGAGAGCAGGAGAAGAAAGGAACAAGGAAGAACTATAAAAATAACCAGAAAACAACAAAATAGCAATAACTGCATTCAACAATTAAGTTAAATGTAAATGGCCTAAATGCTCCAATCAAAAGACACAATGTGACTAAATGGATAAAAATAGCAAGACCTATCTATGTTGCCTGCAACAGACTCACCTCAGACTTAAAAGACACATACAGACTGAAAGTGAAGGGATAAGAAAACATTTACCATGCGAATGGAAGCAAAACAAAACAAAACAAAAAGACATGGTAGCAATACTTATAGCAGACAAAACAGACTTTACAACAAAGACTGTAGAGGTATCTGGCTGGTAGAGCTGGTAGAGCATGTGACTATCTATCTCAGGGTTGTGAGTTCAAGCCCCACATTGGGTGTGGAGCCTACTTAAAAAAAAAGATCAGGGGCGCCTGGGTGGCGCAGTCGGTTAAGCGTCCGACTTCAGCCAGGTCACGATCTCGTGGTCCGTGGGTTCGAGCCCCGCGTCGGGCTCTGGGCTGATGGCTCGGAGCCTGGAGCCTGTTTCCGATTCTGTGTCTCCCTCTCTCTCTACCCCTCCCCCGTTCATGCTCTGTCTCTCTCTGTCCCAAAATAAATAAAAAACGTTGAAAAAAAAATTTTAAAAAAAAAGATCATAATAAGAGACAAAGAAGGGCGTTACATAATGATAAAAGGATGAATCCAACAAGAAGATATAATAATTATAAATGTCTATGCATCTAATACTAACACACCCAAATACATAAAGCAAATATTAACAGCCATAAAAAGAGAAATTGATAGTAATACAATAATAGACTGGGACTTTACCACCCCACTTACATCAATGGATAGATCATCCAGGCAGAAAACCAACAAGAAAACAATGTCTTTGAATTATACATTGGACCAGGTGGACATAACAAATATATACAGAACATTCCACCCCAAACCAATAGAACACACATTCTTTTCAAGTACACATGGAACATTCTTCAGAATTGATCACATATTAGGCCACAAAACAAGCCTCAATAGATTTAAGAAGACTGAAATCATGCCATGCATCTTTTCTGATCACAACAGTATGAAACTAGAAATAAATCACAAGAAAAAAACCTGGAAAACACACAAGACACATGGACACTAAACAATATGATACTAAACAACCAATGGGACCATGAAGCAAAGAAGAAATTTTAAAAATGCATGGAGATGAATGAAAATGAAAACACAATGGTCCAAAATTTTGGGGACATGGCAAAGGCAATTCTAAGAGGAAATTATACAGTGATACGGGCCTAACCTCAAGAAATAAGAAAAAGCTGAAATAAACAATCTAACCTTATTCCTAAAGGAACCCAGTTCTAAACAAAATTACTTTCGACTATTTTTGTAAGATAAAATAGCAACAAAATACAGCCAGTGGAACTGAACAAATGGACATGCAACTTTTTAGATGAAGGGCTTAAATGATCTATTTTGTCCAAGTTAATGTTAAACAGCTCCTACAAATACATAGATAACAGGGTCATTTGCCTCTTATGGCCAGGCTCATTGTAATAAAATCTGCTGTAATAAAGTTGGCTCATAGATAGATACTTGTCCTTCTATTTTTAGGTGAGGGGAAAAAGCATCCAATTTATTTTAAAAACAATAGGCCACCGCAGGATTTAGTTACTTAGGAATAACTGTGTTGTACATGCAGTGGCTATGAAACAGTTAAATACTGGCCCAGACAGTTCCTTTGATGTTATGTTTGCTGTGGGGATATTTGTCCTAATAGCCAGGAAGTACCCAGAGAAAAGAGTGGGTAATGAGTGAACATGTTCCAGGAAGCTTTCAGCACAGGGGAAGTTCTTTTTTCTTGCCTGAAACCATGAAGTTCTAACTAACACAACCTCACCTTGCACAAGAGCAATAAACATCCCAGTACATTCACATAAGGCATTCTAGAGTTTTATAAGGGAGTTAACACAGCAGAGAAGCATCACATGGATGTATGCACTTGCAATTAAGGATAAAAATTAGCAAGAGGAGAGCACTAGAAATGTAATCACCAAACCCCGTATAATGGAGACAGGGAACTTGTATACTTTAAGGACAGAACTTTGAGCAAATGCGAATAGAGAATGTAGCCACACTGGTAGCATCCTGTCTGGCTGGACCTGGGTCAGATGCAGACATAGATGCCATAGGTCAGAGACAGGGCCGTGGAAGACGAGAATCCACACCAGATCTCCACACCGCTCCTCACTGGCCGAACGTTTCCACAGCCTCCTCTGAATGTGCTCAGATTTGTCTATAACCTCTTAAAATGTTACTCCTGAATTTCTCTAATGTGAGGCTACTGGGTGGCAATCTGGTTGAAAGGAAGACCTCTGATCAGAGACACTATGTGCCTATAGCATTTTATGGAAAACCGAGAAAATGTCAAGTCTCCCAAACAAAGGTTACAGGGAAATGTGGGGAAAGGGGACCATGGAAGGTGATGAATATTATAGGAGGCAAAAAAAAAACCCATACAAAAACAACAAAATAAAACAGGCCATTCCTGGACCTGGTTACACACAGGACTGAAGGAGGAGATCCAGTCAGCACTGAAGATACCAATATTATCACTTATTCTGTTCCAGATTTTATACTCCTATTTCTGTAGCTAAGATTGATTCTTATTGAATTTGTGATCAGCCAAAATGTTCAATTTAAAGACTCTCTCTCCTGTCAAGTTGATTTTTTGGAGCCAGGGGCACAGTGGACATTTTTTCTTTATTATTTTGTTTGACTTGGCCACTCCTTCTAAGCGGTCAAGATCTCTTTGGATCCTAAGGCATTAGTTACCTCTAAAGCCTTAGCAATCTCTTCTAGTCTCATATTATTTGCAAATTTGCACTGTAGAATCATTTGCTTGGAAAACACACATGCACATGTGCAGTGAAAGCTAAATAAATGTGGTTAGTTTGCACTTGTACCATTCCATTCAGCTTTCTTGGATCCCTAATAAGGCAACAGTCGTCTTAATGACTCAATTAATCACTTCATGCTATTTAGAGCAAACATATGGGCTTTAACGCAAAAGGTACTGGAAGCTAAACATTCAAGTCTGAAATTAAAACATAGGCTCTATAAAACCTGCTACTAAGACAATTATGGTATCCAACACTGGGAAAGAAAAATAACCTCTAGCTTGAGAAAAGGAAAGAGGATGGTGAAAGTTTATAAATGTGAGAAATATGAGGTGATGCTTTCATAGTCAAACCCAATTCACACAAAACATTAGTGACCAGAGTAATTAACACGGAAAGCAAAGACAGGGAGAAGAACCCTTCTCCCTTTGTAAAGGCATGGGCCAGATTCGTGTGCCTTGGGCAGCTTTATTCACGTTTTCACTCAGAGAGTACCCATGAGACAGCATTTTCTACCTCCGGGTTCACTGGTCTCCTCTGTCTCACCTTTGCACATGGAGAAGAAGAGATCAAGCAAGGTAAACGGTTTGTTAGTAGACAGTCAGGAATTCCAGGTTCTAAAACCCAGAACAAAATCCCAGAGTCTTAGGATTCTCGTGAATCTTATACCTAGGCGTGGTGTGCTCATTCAGTACAAAGCAAGACCTGGAATCTCCAAATGATGGGATAGAGTCCTTCCTCGAGGGCTCTGTGGGAGCTGAGAGACCTAGATTCTGTCACTACCAGTAACTAGTTCTGTTTCCGTGCAAAAGGTAGAGTTCTGTAAAATGAGGAGTTGGATGAGATGAATGACTTTTAAACTGTTAAGAACAGTTGAAATGTTTAACAATGTAAGTGAAATCTTATGCAAACAGCAAATGAGATTATATATGTATAAATAGATGTTCTGGGTAAAGCAAGGTGGTAGCCCAGAAACTTCCCAACTTAGCGCCGGAAGCACCTCTGAGAGACTCCTAAAAGTTCTATATGCACAATTTGAAGATCATTAAGGACCTTTTCATTGTTATAGAATTCTATTCAGGCTTATAATAGAAGACATCTAAGCTACTGTTCAGCCCCTATAATCTATGGGTCTATGAAGCTTGGAGACCTGTAACAGACTGTCGATATTAGTATCAATCATGATGACTACGATTTGTTGAAGTACACTTCCGAGAAGCTGATGATCATGAAAGTCAAGTAGCAAAGCCGGGTTCTGAACACACATCTGATATGAGAATAGGCAAACGCACTACAGTGTGACAAGTGCTAACATAGCCGGAGCTACCAAATATAGTAGGGTCTCAAAAGGGGACATGGTCAGGTCTACCTGCAGAAGTGAGAGAAGCTGGTCCTTGATCTGAGTCTTGAAGGATCAAGAGCAGTTTACCAGGAAACAAATTTGGGAAAGGAATTCAGAGCTGTGGACACAACGTGTGCAGGTGGCAAGAAGGGGGAGCCTGATGGGAGACAAGGCTGCAGACATAGGGGTACAGGAGCAGAAGTCTTAACCACGAAGATACTTATGTCTCACACTCAGGAATTTGGACTTATCCTATTGGGCTGACGCCACTGCAATGTTTCAAACACCAGTGTGACATGATCCCTCTTTGTGGAATATTTTCTCTTCACCTTCTTCCTTTCTCATCCTTCAGGATTTCCTGCCCTTTATCTAAAGAGGCCCTTCTTTCTCTCTCTCCTCATTAGAACCTAAGTTTCATGAGAGGGGGGGGACTTGACAAGTTGGTTGACTATTGTATCCCCATCACCTGGGAGAATGCTTAGCACAGAGTAAGTGCTCAATAAATATTGGTTGTATAAATGAAAGTCTGTCTGCAAAGCTTGGACTCACAACCATCTTTGTGACACCTCTCTGACAGGGTCTGCTCTGTTAGTGTCCCCACCTTGAAATGAATAGGGGATATTGTGCTGATGGTGGCAAGGTATCCAAGAAAAAAAGAGCAAGAATAAAAGATGTGGTGTCTAACTATAAGAAAGTAGCAGCCTGTGTCTAGAAGATTCCTTAATGTCCTTAAAATGCTGATGCCCATCCAGGTATCCTGACTTACCTAACTACTGGGGGACTTCAGTACCTGGAAAAATCTGCCCTACTATCTTGCGTTATAGAAGCTCTAATGACTTAGAAGACTTTGTTTTATGCATTAAAGTCATAATCACTTCATTCTCAATATCAAAATACATTCCATCTTTTCAACCAACATAGAGCACAATGAACCTAACTGGCTAGAAGGAGACTTACTATTATCTCTGGCAAGTTACTTTGCCTCAGTTTCCTCAACTGTAAAATAGATATTGTAGTAGCACTTCCCTTATAGGGTTATAGTGAGAATTAAAGCAAATACACATCACACACTTAGCACAGTGCCTGGCACACAGAAAATGCTCAATCACTGTTAGCTTATGCAATCATTATTGTTATTGCTACCATTATTAACACAGCGAAGGCATTTAAGAGAAAGAGAAATGCATTTTTTGGGAGGGGAGCTAAATTTCCCTTCCATAAACCTGCCCCTCCCTGTATGGCAGGTTCCAAACCCTGACCACAAAGGCCACGGATTTGATATCTGTTCTTCACCCAACAATATCCTCAAACCTCCCTTTCATTTGTCTTTTTCCCTGACTAATAAACCATTCACCACTAATTACTTCTAATCATTTCCTGCTGCATAGTTTTATATTTGTTTATTATGTTCACAGCTGTCTTGCCTAGCAAGGATAAAAATCTATTATCTCATTATTATACCCGAGTCTCCTGATCACTATGTCCTTGCCTTTCATTTCACTTCCTCCAAAAGCATCTTTTGACAGGACGGGATTTTCCTTCCTCTTCACTTCTTCCTTCCTCTCCCCCTATACACCTTGTAAGGAAAGAGGGATTTAGGTCATATAAGAGAGAGGAATTTGTTAGCATATAAACTATACTAGTTAAACTATGAGATAATCACCATGCTATAAAAGATGGTCAAATATTTGTCTTATAGCAAGCCCACTCTGAAAAATTCAATGATTAATTCAAAAACTGTTTATTTAGCATTTCTATGTTCAAAATTCTGAGGATCTGGCTGTGAACAAAGCAGACTCAGTCATTCCCTTCCATGAAGCAGATATTTTAGTAGGAGAGACAGAGGGCAAATATGTATGTATCATTAAACAGTGGTCAGGGTTAAGTAAAATAAAAGAGGATAACAAAACGGAAAGTGCTGGTTGTATTGCCTGGGGAAGTATGGTCAGGCTTTCTAAGCTTTTTAAAGTAGGCTTTAAAAGAGGTTCCATTTGATAATCAGAAGTTGTTATAGGACTTCAAGGATTTGCTGCTTCCCCCTTGCGGATGAAATCAAGACTCGGGGGAAAGGGAGGGTGACAAAAAGACCAGAGGATTTGGGGAAGGGGGAGGATGTTCCCAGATGCTCAGGGAAAATGGACTCTTGCACCACTGTGGATATTATGAAAAACCTGCTGCTCATTTGATGTGAAGTTTCTGGGGCAACATCACGGACTCCCCAAGCTGTATCATCAGATGTGCTAGTCTTGAACGTGGACCAAAGGGACCGTGAAGGACAACGGAAAGCAGGACTATTCCACACCATGTTTTCTCAGGCTCCAGTGGAGCAGACCTCAGCGTAATGAGTTGACAAGGGAATGGCATGTCAGAGTTGCCGGTGCTAACCGACAGACAGCCACCTCACAAACACACGACAGGTTGGAAAGGAAGAGAGTAAGACCAAACCTTCTCATTTCTCCTGTGGGCAGAGACTGCTGCTCCTATAAAGATGAGGGGCAGAGAGGGAGGCAGCAACAAACACTTGGGCTAGAGCACAATTCTATCATGCTTACTAATGAAATCCATGATCATCCCAGAGGTGTTTAAGTACTTTACAGTTTAAACAGTATTGAACTGTTGTTTAAAGCAACTTTTACATGCATTACTTCACTTGATCTATGAGAGAGACAAAGGAATTGTTATCCAGTTTTTGCACATGAAGAAATTGAGACTCTGACTTGTTCAAAGTCCCCCAAGCGATTCTAAGTGAAAAAAAAAGTAATAAAGTGCCCCCAAGTAAGTGGAGAATTTGAACCCAGAAGTTTCTGCCTCCTTAACCAAGCATGTACTGAGCTCCTACCTGTAGGCCAGCACTGTTTGGAGTACCAACAAGATACAGAGATCATAAAGAACTATGCTTGTATACATTTCTGAGAAATCCATAACATTATAAACATATAAACTGCTGTTGAATATCGCTCCTTTGAATTAAAAGTTAATCAAAAGCCATAGGAGGAAAAAAAAAAAAAACCTCTACGTAAACCCCACACTTCACACAAAATTAAATCAAAATGGACCCCAGATCTACATGTAAAATGCAAAACCATAAAACCTGAAGAAAAAGCCACAGGAGAAAATCTTCAGGACCTAGGGCTCCATGAGAGTTCTTAGACATAACATCAAAATCATTTCACGTAAAATGAAAAACAGATGAAGTAGATTTCATATAGATTTACTTTGCAAAAGGTCTTGAGATAAAGAGATAAAAACACAAGCTCGCAGAATGGGAAAAAAATATTAACAAACCACATATATAGATATGATGCTTTTCGAGAATATATAATGAACTCACAAAACTCAACAAAAAAAATCCGATTAGAAAATGGACAAAAGGCAAAAGCAGACATTTCACCAAAAAGGATATAGAGATGGCAAATAAGCACATGAAAGCTGTTAAATATCATCATGGAGGTGCGAATTAAAAGCACAATGACACATCACCACACACCTCCAAAATGGTTAAAAAAGAAAATAGCGACACCACCGACTGCTGATGAGGATGGGAAGACACCAGATCATGCACCCACTGCTGGTGAGAATGTAAATGAAACAGCCAGCCTGGAACAGCTTACCTGGAACTACAGAGGTGCTTACCATATGACCCAGCAAAGGACTAAAATCCTCAACAAGTTGCTTTCCTTTCACTCTAAACGGGTCAGATTTTGACTAAGTTCAAAATGGCTCCATTTTCCTAAATTACCAAAAGCCCAACCAGACTCTTGTATTGATATCAATTACATTTGATTTAAAGCTAGACCTCTATTTGTAATTGGTAAGCCCACAAGACAGTTGTTGCTGGGGGTGGGGAGGGGGGGATTCGCCCAGCGGTGGCAGCCTAAAACCCTGTGCAAAATGCAGCTGGTAGGTAAATCTACGCTCAGCACTCAACAGTCTCTCCGGATCCCAGGAGCCACGTGCAGCACAGTCAAGTACAAGCCACATCTAGACTGTGCAAGAGGTATTTTTACTAGGTAAGGGTGGTAAGTCAAGAATGTCAAAGCCAAGAGAGGAACAAGAAAGTTCTGTTCAATTCAGTTTGTGTTTCCATTTGAGAAAAACTGTAACTTGCATTTGAGTCCTAACTTCACCAACATAAACATGCACTAACCATATTTCAAAATATGTGACTAGAGAATGCGACACTGCTGTTTACGAATATCAAAGTGGCCTGTTTCTGGAAAACAGGGCAGTAAGTGACTCTCACATGAAGCCATAGTAAAAAATCAAGTCATGCTTGGTGCAGTTGCTTTATTTTTCATTCCTCCACTAAATCCTTCCACTGCTCATAAAGTCACTTCCAGAAGCAATTATATTTTAAATCATTTAATTTTCAACTGAATGTGTTATTCAAAAAGTGATAACGTTTTTCATCTGTTGCCTCATGAATTCTGTTATTTTTTATGTTGCAAATAAAGGTGAAAGAATTAAAAGTTTGAAACTTCCCATAGACTTAATAAGGATAACTTATCAAATAATTACAAACTGCAACCACAAAGGGAACCATATTATCTTATGAGCAAAGAGTAAAATGTCTGCATTATTTCAATAGGGAAGGAATATTTTTGTGTTAACCTCCAAAAATTACAGAGAAACAAGTAGTAATAGTAACAACAACAACATTTACTGAATATGACCTGAATGCTTTACATGTTTTATTTCATCTCTACAACTACCCATAATATAGGTACTATTATTAGTAATATTTAACAGTGAAGGGAAAAAAAAAAACTAACGTTCAGAGAAGCAAAGTGACTTACCCGGGGTCACACAGCTAGCAAGTGGTAGAACCGGGACAAGGACATTCTCTTAACTTCCATGGTATGTCACTCACAATCTTACCTGCCTTTATAGAATATAACTCTCATGTTTAAAAAATGAAGATATATTACATAATGAAATGTAATAAAAAATAATAAAAAATAGCTGAGAATCCAAAATGGTCTTCATCCACAATACCTCAATACATAATGATGCATTCTGACACTAGATGAGTTCATACCATCTTAAACTGAAACCTAAATCCTTGGTCACCTCTGGTCCAACCTCCCATCTGATATTTTCCATACAGTTTTAATTCGCCCGCAACTTAATGACATGAAACTCATTACCACAAAGAGCAGGGCATTTTACTTTTAGACATATTTTGATGCATTAGAATATAAAGTCTTATTTGAGACAAAATTGCCATTCTTTTAACTTTTAGCCATTGATATTCACAGTTGACATAACCCAGTGCTCGGTCCTTTGTACATGATCATGCTTCCAATGTGACCCCCCACACACACGTCTGATAGTCCCCTCTTCTCCAGTTTAGCATTTATGCTGTTTCAACCTTTCCTAATTGAAAACAGAGACTTCCCCATCCAGAATACCCTTCTTTGGAGGCATACTAACTTGGCATCACTCCCTTTAGATCTAAATACAATGTTCCTGACATATCTACGTCAATACAGTACTGGCTAGCTATTTATTCTGTGATCTGGACATTGTAGTTATGGTAGTACAAGATTGCCTCCCTTTTTTAAGGGTCACATCAAACTGTTAGCTTACAAAAATATAGTTTTCTTTTGTTGTTGTTCACCTAAACCACTTCTAAGTCAGGTCTCCTGTATCTTGTGATAACACTTTTAAAGTTAAATTCAGGATTAAGCAGTTCGTTTTTTGTAACTTTCCTCTTGCTGATTTCAGTCCAGCATTCCCATTTGGGTCACATTGGGGGATTTTGACTCTTTCCATTTTTTTTACCAGGTTGAAGCTACTAAACTGCTCGACCTGTTCCAGTAATTCCATAGAATCACTAGACCACAGAATCACTACCTTGAAACTCATACCTCATGTGAAATTCAGGACCAAGAAACACTGTCTAAATGTGTGCTTTCTCAGAAAAATATGGATAAACATGTCTCTTGTATGGAAAGTATGTTTAACATTTCATTAAACCACCTATGTAACTTGGTTTTTATTTCTTTTTCCCCCTCAAAAATTCTAAGAATCCTAAAACTATATTCTCTACAGAAATATACATTTAATATTAATTTTTTGATGTTTATTTATTTTTGAAGGAGAGAGAGACAGAGTGTGAGTGGGGGAGGGGCAGAGAGGGAGGAAGACACAGAATTCGAAGTGGGCTCCAGGCTCTGAGCTGTCAGCACAGAGCCTGACGCGGGGCTCAAACTCACGAGCTGCAAGATCATAAACTGAGTTAAGTCGGACGTCTAACCGACTAAGCCACCTAGGCACCCCTAAAGAGATGTACTTTTAATCCACCATGACATCTTAGTCTAGGGCATACAAGTTTAATCATCAACAAGATATAAAAAGTTCAAACTTCTAGGATTTACTAATAGTAAGAAAAGTAGTTTAATGTCAAACCATTTTAAAAGTACTTAAAATAAGGCTGCTTTGAGTGGCTTAGTCGGTTAAGCATCTAACTCTTGATTTTGGCCCAGGTCATAATCTCATGGTTCATGGGGTCGAGCCCTGTGTCAGGCCCTGTGCTGACAGTGCAGAATCTGCTTGGGATTCTCTCTCCTCCTCTCTCGCTGCCTCTCTCTCTCTCTCTCTCTCTCTCTCAAAATAAATAAACATTAAAATAAATAAATAAAATAAAAGTACTTCAAATAGACCTATAAATCCATACTGTGGCTGACCTTGGTCATGCTGTTTTCAGTTCCTTCCCTTTTTTCAGGTTCTAACTTTGAATCCCATATTCAATTCTTTCAAAGGGACATACACCCTAGTACCTGTGCAGCATACAGGTGACCCAGTGGAACCACAATGTGTCGGGCACTACATTATATGTTGGAAAGCAAGCATGAACTACATGCCTCCAAGAATCTCATAATCCACCAGGAGACAAGGAGAATTCACTAGGCATGAAGGGGGGTGGAGTGAAATGTCCTTCAAAGACATGTACATGGGACAGTGTTCATGTTTGGAGACTCTCATGGCTAGAGAGTAGGGTAGTATGTATGTACATCTGAAGAGAGCAGAAGCAGACAAAACAGGAAGGAGAGAAAAGTTGAATAAGAGGCTTTAAAACTTATAAAGTATGAATTTGATCCTTTAAGGAAGGATGTAGGGGAAGGGCATCAAAGTTTTTAAGTCAGAGGGTAACATGATCAGCCCTAAGTTTTAGAAAGATTCTCTGAGGGCCATATGAAGAAAAGTGGAGTGTCATGTGTAAAAATTGGTGGCACAGAAGGCCGGGAGGAGGCTCTTATAATATTATAAGTGATGGAGGCTAACAGCTGTAATTAGGGAAAGGGCAGTAAGAAAGGAAGCTTTGAATGTTTACACCGAGGGAGAAGAGAAGATTTCTACTGTGGGTGAGTTAATGTAATAAGAAGAGTAAGTTCAGAAGGGAAGATGGTGAAAATGCTGCTGTGGCTGTGTTGACTTTGGGATGCCTATGACAAATCAAGGTAGAGATAGCAGGTGAAGGGTTGAAAGTAAGACTCTGGACCTCAGGAAAGGAATCTTACCTGATAATTAGAAAAGTTGATACCTTTGATGACAGATGCAGGATTCATAATGAATTTACTGCACAGACTGGAGTAATATGTGAATGCAAACGAGGCTCTCTGTGAAGCAGACTCTGAGCTAGAAAGTCGCATGCAAAACATTAGGGACGGCTCTTGGGATCGACACATATGAAAGGAAGGAAAAGAAAACAGAGATAAGTAAAGGAAGAAATTGATTTGTGATGCAGTCCCAGTGAAGGCCCAGCTTCCTCCCCACAGGGAATACTGGACCTGAGATGGTCCTGAAAAGTCGTCCCAAAGAAGGGGGCAGACTTTATGCCCCTGAGTTGATCAGCGAATGGAGGCTGCCCTAAAAGTAAGTGTGGCCTTGGCAAGATAGTTTCCTTTAGTTAAGAAAAACTGCTGACAGCTGAGGGTTACTCCCAGCTGCTGGAGAAACAAATTATTCATGTCTGAAGTGAGAGACCTGGCAAGGCACATCACACACCAAAGTTATCAAGATGAAATTCAACATGGGCTGATATAAAGTGCTGTACCTGATCGCCCAAATACAACTGTTCCAATACAGGAGAGACATGACTTAACACTTGGGAAAGTGCTATGGCCCTTTAGCTGATGGTAAGATCAATATGAATATTGGTGTGGCTCTGCTTTAAAAAAAAGAAAAGAAAAAAAGTTAAAGTAACCTTAAACTCTAACAGTAAAGGTGTAGCCTCCAGAAGTCAGGAAGTGAGCATTCTGCCCAAGTCTGTTACTGATAAAACCTCACCTAAAGTGTCAGTCTCACTTTTGGGTGCTACCTCAAGTGGACCACTGACAAACTAGTATATGTCTGGATCAAGATAAAGGAGAGAGGACAGTGAGGAGACTTCGAAGTCTGCCAGGAATACATTAATTCAAAATCAATCCAGAAAATTCTATGTAAAAAAGAGTTTTATCTTCAAAGATTTGGAGGACTAATACACGGAAATAGAGTTACATATGCTTGTGTTATCTCACAAGCAGATACCATGGGTGAAAACAGATTTCATCACACCATAAGGAGGCAACTTCTAAGGATGGCAGTCACCCAACAATGGAATGAAGTACCTCAGGAAGGAAAGAGAAAGAGATCCTGTCACTGAAACTTCTGGAAGAGGCTGAATAGCTAATTGTGGGGAAAGAGGTTAGGCAGGACAGTGGCAAGGAAAAAAGCAGCATTCGATAGGAGAGTGTACCAGATGTCTCCATGATCCACTCCAGGCCTCAGATTTGTCGATCTATCTTAACTGATGAGTGTTCTGTTGGGTTTTTTTTAAGCGCTAAGTGAGATACCGATAGTCAGAAGTTGGTAAATTAAAAACATCTATCTTCTCCCTCTGTTTATACCTCTTCCTCAAGTCTATGTTCGCAGTGACATGAGAATTACTTGTTCACACCAAACAAGTTACTTTGTAGGAGGAAATTAAATGTATTTCATCAAGTCTGTATGAATGCCATTTTGAATAAAAGTTGCATAACTTCACAAACGGCACATGTCACCACACTCTATGCATTAGAACAGATTTGTTGAACAAATATGGTACATAGGAATCTACAAGAACTAAAGGAAATGGATTAATAAACCCAGAAGCACTCTAGTAACGGGGGCAAGCCATAATGCAGACAATCCCCGCCTTGAAGCATGTGCACGCAAAGACCATGAAAAGCTCAACATTGCGGTCAAAGAGCCACTCACTCTGGAATCCAATCCTCAGATGTTTAGCTGCCCAATACCACCGACACTAGCCACATGTAGCCATTTAAATTAAAATACAAATGAGTCCCCGAGTCACGCTAGCCGCATTTTCAAGTGCTCAGTAGCCACATGAAGCTAGTAACTACCATACTGCACAGCACAGATATTGAACATTTGCCCCACTGCAGAATACAGCGGCTAGCATTGCCTCAACCCTTTCCTCGGGAGTTAACATAATTACAAATACTACAATAAGGTTTCACCTCTCCTTCCCTTTTCACTCTCTCTCTCACGTTCTCTCTCGGTTAAGGCCATCATGGTTCTGAAATAACTTCTACAAAACACATCGCCTGATAAAGTGCCCTCCTCCGGCAGATATCATCCTGGGCTCACGCTCCACTATTTGTGTGGGCCTCACAAAAGAACAGGCTCAGCGTATAGCAGATTGCTCAACCCAGCATGAGATCATGGATTTCTAGCCATGTATATTAGTTACATGCAACTGATACGTAGGTTTATTATAAATAAAATAAGTGGTATTAGGACAGTCTTGGTAATGTTCTTTAGTAATAGCAGATATCCTCCTTCCCCAGTTGCCCACTCTTGCTGAGAGTTTCTAAAGGAAGACGCTTTAGTACGAAGGGGATGAAAATGAACAGTCACAACATTGCATGTTTTCCTTATATAGCATTTAGGGGCCAAAGAAGTTTTTGGTATTTTGCTAAAATATAAAAACATAAAAAACATATATTACAACCTATGGGTCTTATGAGGAAAAGAGTTTAAATTTTTTTTTAGGTTTTATTTTTCATATTTGAGAGAGACAGAGACAGAGCATGAGCAGGGGAGGGGGCAGAGAGAGAGGGAGACACAGAATCCGAAGCAGGCTCCAGGCTCTGAGCTGTCAGCACAGAGCCCGATGCGGGGCTCGAACTCACGAGCTGTGAGATCATGACCTGAGCTGAAGTCAGACACCCACCCGACTGAGCCACCCAGGAGCCCCAGGAAAAGAGTTCAAGAATAAAAACCACACGGACCAAAGGGAAAGAATAACAAGGGGAGATTTATATATGTTCACACATAATGTCAACATTTCCCAAATACCAGACCCAGGGAAAAAAAAATAGACCGATTTGGTAATGGCTGGGAACAAACAGACACAAGGTTCCATTTTGTCTATAAGGTAATAGGCTAACTCTTCAGTGTCCAGGCCTGCAGGTAGTAGGGAGATTGGGACAAGACAGCCTCCCCTAGGACTGAAAAGTTAATTCAAAAGATCCAAAGCAAATAGAAAACCAAAGGTCTAAAATGCTCAAACCTAATAGCACAAGGTTTCCTGTAGCAAGCTCAAAGTGAGGTAAGCTTAAGGAGGGCTGCGTAACAAAGGTTATCCCAAGGAAGGCAGGCCATCTAATCCTTCCCGGGTATCATGTGGGAAACTCAGAACGTCGCAGGCTTAATGGCACCAATACAGCTGGCGGAGCGTGGAAAGCCAGATAACAGAGAGACACAGAGACAAATGAGATACAAAGGAGCTGGGGCTGGTTCCTCCATCTGATGGGTTGTGGCAAGTTCTGTCATAAATGCAGGCACTAGCCCATCGTGCCCAATGCGTTCAGGTGGAGGAGTGGGGACAAAAGCAGGAGATTCATGAAGCCGTCTGTGCTCAGACATCTCACATGCAGGGGCAGTATTATCTAGAGACCTGTTTACACACAACAGTATACCAGCCAAAAGGCCAAGGTGGGGAAGGCAGGATTCATTTCTGAGGAAAGGGATTGCCCAAAACCAGATTAGTTCCAGAGAGGACCAGACCATGGAGGGCAGAGTACATGATTCAGGGTTTCCCTGGTCCAGAGCTGCTGGGTAGCAAAGGCTAACATAGGAGCTAAGCGAGAGGACAAGAAGACACTGCTGACTAGATCCTAACTTTAGTTTTGGGAAACCACCTTTATCCCCAGGACTTCATGGATAGACAAGATGAGGAGGTGAAGGTTACTGAGATGTATAAACTCCTCTTTTGTCAGGACTTATTAAGAACTGGCATGGATCCGGGGCACCTGGATGGCTCAGTTGGTTTAGCATCTGACTCTTGATTTGGCTCAGGTCATGATCCCACATTTGTGAGATCCAGCCCTACATCAGGTTCTGTGCTGGGCATGAAGCCTGCTTAAGATTCTCTCTCTCTCTCTCTCTCTCTCTCTCTTTCGGCCCCTCCCCTGCTCATGGACTCATGCATACTCTCCCTTTCTCTCTATCAAAAAAAAAAAACTATATATATATATATATATATATATATATATATATATATATATATGAACTAGGATGGGTCTAACAGTACTAGGAAAGCCAAGGAGTGTGTGTGTGTGTGTGCGTCTGTGTCTGTGTGTGGTGGTGGTGGTGGTGGTAAGAGAACTGGTGGATGCAAAGGAAACAAGACCAGGTTGACACTCCACAATTACAATAAAGTATCCTGATAGAATACCTTCTTCAGGAGGTGCCTGGGTGGCTCAGCCAGTTAAGCATCCAACTTCGGCTCAGGTCATGATCTCGAGGTTTGTGGGTTCGAGCCCTGCGTCAGGCTCTATGGTGACAGCATGGAACCTGCTTTGGATTCTGTGTGTGTGTGTGTGTGTGTGTGTGTGTGTGTGTGTGTGTGTGTGTGTGTGTGTCTCTCTTCTCCTCCCCTGCTCACACCCTGACTCTTTCTCTGTCAAAAATAAATAAACATTTTTTAAAAATACCCTCTTCGTTTACTTACTCTGTTGTTCATAGCTCAAGGAATGTACCTTGCCTTCTATCTCCTCTCCCCCAGTACTCAGAACTTTCTGACGAATAGACATTTACATTAATATTTCTATTAGACATTTCCTGGGCATAAAATGGTGAAAACTTAGCCAAAGAAGCCAGAATAGGTTTCCAATGACCCTGCCTGAGCCCCACTTTCCCCATGGATTAAGACTGAAATAAAGATAATCCTAGGCTAAGTAGTTTCCAAGAAAATACTTGAACAAGAATATGCAAAGCTGTGACATGCTGAGATTTCAAGTTGTCATAGTATTCTTCAAATGTCCCCCACTCCAGAGGTGGGGAATGTCATTTTCAAAACCAAACTCAAACTATCCAGGAAATAGCAGGGCACCATATTCAATTTGACAAACACCTCTGAGTTTCATGCCAACATCACCTTACTATAACTGCTATTATGCTTGGAATAAAAAGCAGTAAAAATGAAGGGGCTCAGCTAGGGCTAGTTAAGATCACAGCTGAGTTTAGGAAGACATTAATGGAACTGAACTGGCTACAGAGGAGCTTCCCTGCTGAGGCCTTCAACCCCTTCATGCTACCCAACCACGTAACCCTCGGAAAACCTGTCAACTGATGCAGCCCACTGAAAACTCATACTGTTCAGTCTAGCCCACAGGGTCTCTCTATCCCATTTGCACGTGAGAATCACATGCAAGCTTTCTGTAAAAACGTCCTTTACCCCCCCAACCCCAAACCCCGAACAGTTTAGAACCTCCAGCTGTGAGATCCAGGCATAGGAAGGAAGGAAAGAAAAGAAAAAAGAAAAGAAAAGAAAAGAAAAGAAAAGAAAAGAAAAGAAAAGAAAAGAAAAGAAAAGAAAAGAAAAGAAAAGAAAAGAAAAGAAAAGCTCTCCAATAGATTCATGCGCACCCAAGGTTCAGAACCCTTCACAGAGACTCTCTGCTTGGTTTTTGTTTTTCATTTGCCCTGCTTGTAGATGAGTTTCCTGATCTTTGATGAATTTTCTGACTACAAAATGAGGATAATATATAACCCTGTGCTACTTTTCTCAAGTCTGTTGTGATTTATATGAAACTATCTCATGTGGAGCAAAGAAAGAGCATTAATATAGTAAGTTAGCATTTACAGCTCATTTAGACATTCCTAAACTCGTTTTTCAGATCTTAGCAACCATTCTTCTGTTCTTATTATTGTCTGGGACATGAAGATACCGGAATGAATGAATGAATGAATGAATGACTGAATGAGTCATTAATTTGGAGCTGAGGACAATGATGCTCAAGTAGGTTAGGGATTTCCCCCGGTTTGTAAAACTGGTACAACATACCTATCCAACTTCAAAGGCGAAGATCTTCCCATGACCCCAAGGTCCATCTAGACCAGGAGATCCTGACTTTTAGTTTTGATTTTGGCACTAACTACACGTGTGAAGCCTTCAGCCACTTATTCTGTGTCCTGTTCCCTTCCTTTCAGTGTAAAATAATAAAGTTGGACTAGCCCATCCCTGACATTGCTGTCAGGTCTACGATTCTATAATCATGAGACTGGATGTCTGAAGACATGGGTCAAGTCCAAGTATCGCTGCTTGCCACATATGTAATTTTCATTTTCACTATAGAGAACACACTGATAGTTACCAGAAGGGAGGCGGGATGGGGAATGGGTGAAATAGGTGATGGGGATTAAGGGGCGCACTCGTGAGGAGCACCAGATGTTATATGGGAGTGCTGAGTCACTATATTGTACACCTGAAACTAATATTACACTGTATGCTAACTGGAATTTAAACAAAAACTCTTAATCAATCAATATAATACTTATTTAAATTATAAGACACCTGTCATAAAGAGACAACAGCCTAGTATTAATTCTAGAGTAACCTATCCCTACTTAAAGACAGGTGGTCCTACAGGTAATAATCACATATAAAAAGGTTATTGGTAAATGAAACACAGTAAAATTCTACAACAAAGAAGCTATGCAAAATAAATGTATTTCTGTTGCTGTTGTCAAAGAATGGGAACAAAATAACTTATCCCATCAGCCAAAACGTACTATGCTAATGGTGTGCTTTGGTTGATGGAGTGAATTTTATATGTGTAGTGTTTGTGAACATACTTCATGTACACATTTTGGAGGATTAAAAGAAATACATAAAATAAAAGAATAGAAAAAAAACATGAATTCAGTAGTCAAACTGTAGTGAAAACAAACTATAGTTTTTCATCAAGATTGTATCCTTGTCTTCTAGGAATAGAGTACGGAACAGAGGAACAGATTTTTTTTCATGCCAAGTATAGCCATTTCCCTTTTCAGTCGACATTGCCCACCTGCTCCAGAAAAAAAAAAAAGACCTTATTGCCATCTTCTGTTTCTAGTGAGGCAGGTTTATCTGTTTTGTGTGTTGGCTGTCCATCAAAAGGGAATCTAATCTGACTCAGCAGTAAATACTTCCATCCACAGTAAGTGATCATTAGCTTGAAAACAATGCTTAAAATTTAACTAAACTTCAGCACAGTATCATCCTGCCCTGTCATCTCCAAATGGATTTTTTTCATGGCATTGATTCCATCTTTGAGTTTTGGGGGTTTTTTTTGTTTTTGTTTTTTTTTATATCAACCATGGTAAGTCACAGTCTGCTCAGGGACTCCTTCACAAAAAAAGGTAGCAGGTCCACTCTTATGAATGCAGTGTAAGTTATCTACCATCAACCTTCCTCCTCATACAGGGATAGTAATTCTGATCTTACAAGTTAATTGTAAAAATTACATAAAATCATCTATCTTACCACAAAGCAAATTGTAAGCTATTGGGGGTCTTAAATCTTAAAAAATATCCGACAAAATATAAATTGTAACTGCACACATTATTCTCACCATCTTCCGCTCTAAACCTTACTCTTCTTCTCCTGCCCAGAGTTTTCTCTATCATTAACATCAAACATTAGCAGGATATATTTTCTACAAATATTGAACCAATATTGACACCAAAAAATCAAATAATTAGGTATATCTCTAACAAAATATGTGTAAGATCTATAATGGAAAAAATGTAAAACTGATGAATAAAATCAAAAGTTATCTAAATAAATGGAGAGATAATCCATGTTCATGAATAGGAAAACTCAATATTGCTAAGGTGTCAGTTTTCCCAAATTAATCTACAAATTCATGCAATCCCAATCAAAGCCCCAGCAAGTTATTTTGTGGGTAGCAAGGAAATGATACTAAAGATTATTTGGAAAGGCAAAAAATCCACAACAGCCAACACAGTATTGAAGGAGATGAACAAAGTTGGTTGACTGACACTACCCAGCTGCAAGACTTACTCTAAAGCGCCAGCAATGAAGCCTGTATAGAACCGGTAAAAGAATAGACAAATAGATCACTGGAACATAATAGAGAACCCAGAAATGGACCCATAAAAACATAGTCAACTGATTCTTGACACAAAGGGGCAAAAGAATTCAATGGAGAAAGGATAGTCTTTTCAACAAATGGTGCTGGAACAACTGGATATCCACATACAAAAAAAAGAATCTACACACAGACCTTGCACCCTTCACAAAAATTAGCTCAAGGTGTATTACAGAACTAAGTATAAAAAGCAAAACTACAGGGGTGCCTGGGTGGCTCAGTCAGTTAAGCATCCAACTTTCACTTAGGTCATGATCTCATGACTTGTGGGTTCAAGCCCCACATCAGGCTCTGTGCTGACAGCTCAGAATCTCGAGCCTGCTTAGGATTCTGTGTCTCCCTTTCTCTCTGCCCCTTCTCCACTCGCACTCTGTCTGTCTCTCTCTCCCTCTCTCAGAAAAAAATAAATGAATAATTTTTTTAAAAAAAGAAAAACTATAAAACCCCTAGAATATTCCATAGGATAAAGCCTAGGAGACCTTGGGTTTGGCAATAATTTTTTTAGGTATAACACCAAAAGCACCATCCGTGAAAAAAAACTGATAAGCTGGATTTCATTAAAAGTAAAGGGTTCTGTTTGGTGAAGGACATAGTAAAGAGAATGAAATGACAAGCCACAGACTGTGGGAAAACCTTAGCAAAACACAAATCTGATAAAGGACTGGTATCTATAACATCCCCTAAAAAAAAAAGACAACTCTTAAAAATGAACAATTGGAAAATAAACTATCCAACTTAAAAAACTGGCAAAAAGTGACTCCTTAGATGAGCACTGGGTGTTGTACAGAAGTGATGAATTACTGAATTCTACTCCTAAAACCAATATTGCACTGTACTTAACTAACTACAAATTAAATTTAAAACGGGGGTGCCTGGGTGGCTCAGTCGGTTGAGCGTCCAACTTCAGCTGGGGTCATGATCTCATAGTTTGTGAGTTCGAGCCCCACGTCGGGCTCTTTGCTGACAGCTCGGAGCCTGGAGCCTGCTTCGGATTCTGTGTCTCCCTCTCTCTCTGCCCCTCCCTCACTTGCACTCAGTCTGTCTCTCTCTCTCAAAAAAAAAAAAAAAATTAAAAAATTTTAAAACAATAATAAACCTCAATGAGATACTGCTACATATCTATTAAAACATCTAAAATGTAAGAGGCACCTGGTTGGCTCAGTTGGTTAAGCATCTGACTTTGGCTCAGGTCACGATCTCACATGAGATCAAGCCCCATACTGGTCTCTGTGCTGTCGGCATGGAGCTTGCTTTGGTTCCTCTGTCCCCCCCCTCTCTCTGCCCCTCCCCCACTTGTGCACACACACATGCACACGTTCTCTCAAGAAAGAAACTTTAAAAAAATAAAGTAATAAAATAAAATATCTAAAATTTTAAAAGACTGATAATATCAAGATTTATTGAGGATGTGTAGTAATTGGAATTCTCACATACTATTGATGGGAATGTGAAGTGGTACAACTATTTTGGAAAAACTTTGGAAGCTTCTTAAAAGTTAAATACATCTACCATATGATGCAATGATTCCACTTCTAGGTATGTAGTGGTAGTGAAATAAAATAATATGTTTACACAAAGACTTGTTTACAACTGTTCATAGACACTTTATTGGTAGTAGTCAAAAACTGGAGACAAATGTCCATCAACAGGTGAATGGATAAACTGTGATATGTCCATACAATGGACTATTGTTAAGCAATAAAAGGGAAATGAACTACTGATACAAGTGAATGATTGACACAAGATGGATGAATCTCAAAAATATCCTGAGTTAAAGAAGCCAGACAAAATCGAGTACATACTAAGCACTTTATATTAAATTGTAGAAAGTATAAAACTAACCTATACTAACAAGTAGATTCATGGCTGTCTAGGGATGTCAGAGTGGCTACCGGTGGGAGAAGTGATTACAAAAGGGTGATAAATATGTTTATTTATTTTTTTAATGTTTATTTATTTTTGACAGAGAGAGAGAGAGAGAGAAAGAGAGAGCAAGCAGGGGAGGAGCAGAGAGAGAGGGAGACACAGAATCCGAAGCAGGCTCCAGGCTCCGAGCTGTTAGCATGGAACCCAATGCAGGGCTCGAACTCACAAACTGCGAGATCATGACCTGAGCCGAAGTCAGATGCTTAACCGATGAGCCACCCAGGTGCCCTGATGAATATGTTTATTATATTGATTTTGATTATGGATCTGCGTGTGTGGAAACTTACCAACTTGCACAATTTAAGTATGTGAAGCTTACTCTATACCAATTATACCTCAAAAAGTCATTATAAAATAAATACAGAGACCATAAAAAAAACCTGATGAGAGACCCAAACACACACTTCTCCAAAGAACAATGGTAACTAAGCATATGAAAAGATGTCAAACACCATACGTCATTAGGAAATTTCAAGTTAAAACAATGAGATAGCACTATACACCTGTTAGAATGTCTACAATGCACAACAGTGACAACACCAAATGCTGAGAAGAATGTGGAGGAACAGTGAGCCTCCGTTACCGCTGGCAGGAATACAAAATGGGACAGCCACTTTGGAAGACAGTTTAGCAGGTTTTTACCCAGTAAACGGACTCTTACCATACAATATGGCAATCATGCTCCTTGGGTATTTACCCTAATGAGTCGAAAATTGTATGTCCACACAAAAACCTGCACATGGAGGTTTAGAGCAGCTTGATTAATAATCACCAAAGCTTAGAAACAACCAAAATGTTCTTCAGTAGGTGAATGGATAAACTGTGGTAATTCAGACAATGGAATATTATTCAGCACTAAAAAGAAATGAGCTATCGAGCATTCAAAAGATATGCAATAACATTAAATGCATATTACCAAGTGAACGAAGTCAATTTGAAAAGGCTACATACTGTGTGATTTGAACTACATGACATTCTGGAAAAGGAAAAACCATAAATGTAGTTTACAGACCTGTGGCTGTACTCCCCACTCTGAGTTCAAGGGTGTATTGATCACCATTTATCATCACTGTTGCCCTGTTTTTCTTAGTAGAGATGTTAATCTGTAGACAAATCTAGAAAAGATAAGAAAACAAATGCTGGGTAGTTAAACCTTGCTGGTTTTAATTTATCTCTTTTTTATAATTAATTTTAAAATATAATATACAGGACCATTCAGGTTATTATGTTACATGTTTACACTATAATTCAGTAAAAAAAATTTTAAAACTTTGATGTAGCTTTCTGGCAGATTTTGTTTCTTTAAGGAAAAACCATACCTGGTTTACGTCACTCATTTATCTCCCTGGCCCTGGTGGGGAGATGAGTTTGTAACCCCTGTTCCACACCAAATGAAAAATGGAGGAAAAGTATGAATGATTCTCAAATCACTCTGGCATCTGAGTGGTGAACGGATAATAGTGGGGCAAGAGTTGCAGCAGGAGAGCAGGTAGGAGACTAGGCTAGAGATGACTGGGACAGAAAGAAGTGGATAGATTGGAGATATTTCAATATACAATTTTGTGATGCATTTGTTCATGGAGCAACATTTGAGGAGTAAAGACTAGGGAAATAACAGGCTTGGGGTTAGGGGTTAGAGCTCCATTTTAGACATATTAAGACAGATACCTTACAAACATCCAAGTGGAGATACTGCACATTCCATTGTTTTTCTTTTAATATTTATTTAATTTTGAGAGAGAGAGAGAGAGTTGAGCAGGGGAGGGTCAGAGAGAGAGAGGGAGACACAGAATCCGAAGCAGGCTCCAGGCTCTGAGCTGTCAGCACAGAGCCCGACACGGGGCTCAAACTCACGATCTGCAAGATCATGACGTGAGCTGAAGTCGGACGCTTAACCGACTGAGCCACTCAGGCACCCCATGCACATCCCATCGTTTATATATGCAGTATTCACTGGATTTGATGACAAGAATGTCAATGACACACTGGTGTCATGAATATTGACCTTGAGAAGAGTAGAGTTGATCCCTGAAAAATGCAGGGGTTAGGGGTGCCGACCTTCATGCCAGTGAAAAATCCACATATAACGTTTGACTCCCCAAAGCCTTAACCACTAATAGCCTACTGTTGACCAGAAGCCTTACCAATAACGAAAACAGTCAACTATTACATTTTTTGTACGTCATATGTATTAACTATGGTATCCTCACAATAAAGTGAGCTAGAGAAAAAAAATGTTATTAAGAAAATCATATGGAAAATACATTTACACTGCTATCCTGTATCCAAAAAATCCACATACGAGTAGGCATGCACAGTTCAATCCATGTTGCTCAAGGGTACAATGTCCATGTTTTCACAAAGCTCAAATTGTGGTGACTTGAGGAGTGAATGGAGGATGAGGAAGAGGCATCCCAGAAGTTACCCTCCTCTTTCAAGATGTTTTGAACCTAGAAATGGGGCAGTAGCTGGAAGGGTATATGTGATCAAAACAGGATACCAGAGAAGGAACAACTGATGGAGTGGTATCCATAGTAGGCAAAAGATGAATGGAATGGCAGAGATATAGGATGCAGGAAATGAAGGAAGATTCTGAAATAAGATGAGGGGTTT
The DNA here is from genome assembly GCF_027475565.1 of Acinonyx jubatus. Lineage (NCBI taxonomy): Eukaryota > Metazoa > Chordata > Mammalia > Carnivora > Felidae > Acinonyx > Acinonyx jubatus. The sequence continues at coordinate 117,761,009 of NC_069389.1, forward strand.
CCCATTTTATTCATTCTCTTTTTTCAATCAAGTATGAAGTATAGTCATCAGCTGAGACCATGTGGAAGGGGAAGTTTGAAGAACTAAACAATGACAGTAAAGAAAAGAAAGTGGTGACATAGAGAAAGTGGTGAGTTTAATAAATTGGAGGTCTCAATTTTATAAAACAATGTTTGAAATTGAAATTTCAGAAGCGGTGCAAGGGAATTATGAACAATTATATGGAAGTGATTATATTTTAACTAAAATGTAAGTTTTATGAGGGCAAGGCCTTTATTTTTTTTCACCACTGTATCCCAGACAAGCATGTAGAAGTTGCTCAGTTAATATTTGAGGAAATGAGTGAATATGAAGATGGATCATAAAACATATTGAAGAAGGAGATACTTGAGATCACAAAATGGAAGACAAAGAGAAATGGTAAACCAAATTGTATAGGTGCAAGTACCACAGTAAGTAAGCAAAATGGATAAGAGGAAATGATTAGAGACTAGCATGCTTGAAATTGGAATTTCAGAATTGTAAACAAGGTTTAACAAAATATAGTATCCATTCACGATAAAAACCCTCAATGAGGTAGGGATAGATGGAACATACCTCAACATCATAAAGGCCATATATGAAAGACCCACAGCTGATATCATCCTCAATGGGGGAAAACTGAGAGCCTTTCCCCTAAGGTCAGGAACAAGACAGGGATGTCCACTCTCATGACTACTATTTAACATAGTACAGAAAGTCCTAGCCTCAGCAATCAGACAACAACAAGAAATAAGGCATCCAAAGCAGCAAGGAAGAGGTCAAACTTTTACTTTTTGCAGATGACATGATATTCTATGTAGAAAACCCAAAAGACTCTACCAAAAAATTGCTAAAACTAATACATGAGTTCAGCAAAGTTGCAGGATATAATCAATGTACATAAATCTGGTGCAGTTCTATACACCAGTAACAAAGCAGCAGGAAAGGAAATCAAGGAATCGATCCCATTTGCAACTGCACGAAAAACAATAAGATACCAAGGAATAAACCACACTAAAGAGGTAAAATATCTATCCTCTGAAAACTATAGAAGACTTATGAAAGAAATTGAAGAGGACACAAAGAAGTGGAAAGCACTTCATGCTCGTGGATTGGAAGAACAAACACAATTAAAATGTCTATACTTCCCAAAGCAATCTATACATTCAATGTAATCCCTATAAAAATACCACCAGCATTTTTCACAGAGTTAAAACAAACAATCCTAAAATGTGTATGGAACCACAAAAGACCCTGAAGAATCAAACCAATTCCAAAAAAGAAAACAAAACTAGGGGCACCTGGGTGGCTCAGTTGGTTAAGTGTCCGACTTCAGCTCACGTCTGTGAGTTCAAGCCCCACGTCGGGCTCTGTGCTGAGTGCTCAGAGCCTGGAGCCTGCTTCAGATTCTGTGTGTCCTCTGTTTCTGAGCCTCCCCTGCTCACCCTCTGTCTCTCTCTCCTTCAAAAATAAATAAACATTAAAAAAAAAGAAGAGAGAAACAAAACTAGAGGCATCACGATTCCAGATTTTAAGCTATATTACAAAGCTGTAGTCATCAAGACAATATGGTACTGGCACAAAAACAGACACATAGATCAGTGGAACAGAATAGAAAACTCAGAACTGGACCCACAATGATATGGTCAACTCATCTTCAACAAAGCAAAACAGAATATTCAATGGAAAAACGACAGTCTCTTCAAAAAATGGTGTTAGAAAAACTGGACTGCGACATGCAGAAGAATGAAACTGTACCACCGTCTTATGCCATAAGCAAAAATAAATTCAAAATGGATTAAAGACCTAAATGTGAGATAGGAAACCATCAAAATCCTAGAGGAGAACGCAGACAGCAACCCCTTTGACCTCAGCCAGAGCAACTTCTTACTAGACACATCACTGAAGGCAAGGGAAACAAAAGGAAACATGAACTATTGGGACTTCATCAAGATAAAAAGTTTCTAGACAAAGGAAACAATCAACGAAACTAAAAGGCAGCCTATAGAATGGAAGAAGATATTTGTAAACGACATATCTGATAAAGGGTTAGTATCCAAAATCTATAAAGAACTTACCAAGCTCAACACCCTAAAGACAAACAACCCAGTTATGAAATGGGCAGAAGACACGAGTAGACAGTTTTCCAAAGAAGACATCCAGATTGCTAAAAGACACATGAAAAGATGCTGAACATCACTCATCATCAGGGAAATACAAATCAAAACCACAATGAGATACCACCTCACACCTCATACTTCATGTCAGAATGCCTAAAATTAACAATACAAAAAACAATAGATGTTAGTGAAGATGTGGAGAAAGGGGAACCCTCTTGCACTGCTGGGGGAATGCAAACTGGTACAGCCACTCTGGAGAACAATACAGAGGTTCCTCAAAAAACTAAAAATAGGGGCACCTGGGTGGCTCAGTCAGTTAAGAATCCAACTTTAGCTCAGGTCATGATCTCACGGTTCGTGGCTTTGAGCCCCACATCCGGCTCCACACTGGTGTAGAACCTGCTTGGGATTCTCACTCTCTCCCCTCTCTCTGTACCCCCCACACTCATGCTTTTTTTTCCTCTCTCTCAAAATAAAAAAATAAACTTAAAAAAAACTAAAAATATAACTCCCCTATGATCCAACAATTGCACTTTTAAGTATTTATTCAAAGGATACAAAAATACAGATTCAAAGGGGTACATGCACCCCAATGTTTATAGCAGCATTGTCAACGATAGCCAAACTATGGAGAGAGCCCAAATGTCCACCAACTGATAAATGGATACACATACATACACACACACACACACACACACACACACACAATGGAATATTAACCACCAAAAAGAATGAAATCTTGCCATTTGCAATGATGTGGATTGAGCTAGAGAGTATGATGCTAAGCGAAATAAGTCACCCAGAGAAAGACAAATACCATATGATTTCACTCATATGTGTAATTTAAGAAACAAAATAATCCAGCAAAACTAAAAAAGAGAGAGAGACAGACAGACAGAGATGGAGACAGAGACAAACCACAAGAGACTCTTAAATACAGAGAGCAAACTCAGGGTTGCTAGAGGGGAGGTGGATGGGGAATGGGCTATAGATGGGTAATGGGTATTAAGGAGGGCACTTGTGATGAGCACTGGGTATTGTATGTAAGTGATGAATCACTGAATTCTACTCCTGAAACCAATATTTCACTGTATGTTAACTACGATTTAAATTAAAACAGAAAACAAACAAAAAGAATTGTAAACAAGGAACTGTGTGTCTGATTTGGTCATGAGGAAAATGGTCAGTGACAAAAAGGACACCAAATGGAAGACTGGAGTGTTGGACAGGTCAGGCCAGTGAAAGTGATGATAACAATAGAGAGGAAGACAGTGAACCAGGTTCTACAGTCTTAAGTTAATGATGGGAAGGGTGGTGGTAATCAGGATGTGGACAGTTAACATCAACGAGGAGATGTAGTGGGTAGTATGGTCTTATGACAGGTTTCAAAGAAGTAGAAAATTTTGAAGTAAAAATAAAAAGAGAAAATATTTGGATGAGTCACTGTCAGTGATTTTGATTTAAGTGGCTAATGGCCTGAAGAAAGATTGACATAGCATCAAATTCTTTCCTGTTTTTGCTGCTATTTTCATTGCCTTAATCCTTGTGGTAAGCAGAATAATGGCCCCCAAATATGTCTGCTGTAATCTCTGGAACCTGGATGTTACCTCACATGGCCAAAGGGACTCTGCAGATGAGATTAAGTTAAGGACCTTGAGATAGAGTGGTTATCCTGGATTTTCCACATGGCCCCAGTGTAATCAAGGGTCCTTACAAGAGAGAGACAGGAAGGTCAGAGTAGCAGATGGGATGACAGAAGCAAGAGGGGAATGATGTGAGGAAGGGGTCATGGATCAAGGAATGCAGTGGCCTCCAGAAGCTGAAAAAGGCCACAGGAGCAATTCCCCTCTGAAGTGTTTGGAGAATATGCAGCCCTATAGACAGCTTGATTTTACACTTCCAACTTCCAAAAGTGAAAGAGAATGAATCTGTGTTCTTTAAAGCCACTAAATTTGTGGCAATTTGTTATAGCAGCAATAGGGAACTAATGCACTCCCGAACACCATCGTGAGCTATAGAAGAAAGCTGTCACCCCAAAGTGGCATGGCCGGCTGCAGGTAACCCCTGTCCCTGACATTTCAAGATGGTGTGGCACCCCATGCCTGCCAGATTCCTTTATGGCACGGGCACGCATCATGGTGTGAGGTCCTTAGGGAAGTAAATCCCTCCTAAAGCTGCCTTCCTTTAAATCTTGTGTGCACATGGGTTGTTGCACCACTCACAATAGATTATGGTAATTATTTAAGTGTCTATCCACTTTTCTTCTTAGACTATAACTTCCCTGTAGTTTTCCTATGTATCCTCAATCCCCTTAGTCTTACTGCTTAGCAGACCACCTGCCCTTGGGTTCAACACACGTGAATTAAACAGAATTGAATTAATGGTATACATCAACGAGGTCTAGGAGGGGTGAAACACACACCCTGATTTGCCCCCCTGCAGATGCCAGGAAGAAAGTTCAGCAAGTAAGACACAGACTCTAAAGAAGATAGAAACAGATGACCAGGGCCACAGGTCAGGGATGGAGAAGAGGAAACAAGCCTCATGGATGAAACCCTGTTCGCTCCTCAGATCCCACCTGCCTGGGGTTAGGTGTGGTCCTGGAGCCTGACGTGTCTTTTGTGAAAAAATGCAACCCAAGCATGAGATATTTGAGCAATATGTATAATTTTCAGTAAATGCTTGGCTTATCCACAAAGCCGGTCCCCAAGTCTGGGTTGTACAGTGACTTCAAAAATGAGTAAAATAAAATCTCCATGCTTCTCATTACAGATGTTACTTCTTGAAAATCTGAGTTTATGAGTCACACAAGAAAACTGGTCCATTGGTTACTAGTCACACCTGATTTCTGAGAAAAAGAAAATGGAATTTGTGGAATGAATCAATTAATGAATTTAATGCTCCTAAAAACCTTTTAACAATTTCCAAAATTAAAAAAAAAAAAATCTTCACTGGAGGACAAAAAAATATGCCACAGGATCTAAAGGCCTCTTCTCAAAGAGATTTGAAGGACACAGCAGATGCTTTTATATGTACATTCTTATCTACATGTTAAAAACCACATGCATTCCTTATCCTAGCTCATCAGGAGTAACTCAGTGGCACATTTAAAATGGACTCTGCCAGTTCCAGAGATGGCTTATCTTAAAGCAGTGTTTTGAATCCAAACAAAGGAGCCCTTATTTTCTACCACCAAAGCTGCCTATAATTCATTCATTAATTCAACACACATTTAAGTGCCCACTCTGAGCTAGGCATTGGAAATACCATGGTAAACAAGACAGATTCCTGACATCATTGAACTTACAGTCTAGTTGAGGAAACAGACATTGAATAAGCAACCTCAGTGATCATGATTTTATGTCATGGGTAATACAAAATGCTAAGGGAATATATAACAAGGCTTCTTTCTTAATCTTGAAGCGTAGGCAAAGCTTCTGTAAGGAAATGACCTTGAACTGAGACCTAAGCAATAAATAGGAATTAGCTGGGTAAAAACAGTAGCAGGGCAGAATAAAGTGGGCTAGCTCTCAGGCAAAGGGTCAGCATATGTAAAGTCCCCTAAGCAAGAAAGAACTCTAGTAGGGATTTTTTAAATTGTGGTGTGGTTAAAGCAGAAAGAGTAAGAGGAAACAGGTAGGGTAGATGATCAGATCCGCAGATCCCTGTAGCTCATGCTAGGAGTTTTCCTCAGAACAAGTCAAGTAAACAGAAAGTGAACAGGAAGGAAGAAGGCCATACAGATCTTTGATTCTATCATGGATTTAATTTAGGTTGTATCTCTTTGTTGTTCTCATTTCAGCTGAAAAAATATATATGCTTACATATACATACACAACGTATATGTACATATACGTAGATACATGTTTTGGAACAGGCAACTGGGTCCTGCCTGGTAAATGAAGGCCAAGTCGTAGGCAGATCATACCAGAAACAGCACCGAAGCTGGCTCTGAACCTAAGCACCACCTGGTAGCAACTACACCAAACTGCATGAACTGCCTCTTACAATAGTGGTTACTCCCCAGAAGTCATGTCCAAACAGTACAATGTCTACTGGCAGTGAAAGATAGTCCTTTCTCAGATGCTGGATTCAGAACCTACTGAGCCAGAGGAGAAGTGATTTACCCACAGGCATATTTTGCTACGAACTAACTGTTCTATTTTCTGGTGTATATTTGCGTTAGAACGTGGAACATGGGCATCTCTGCACTTTTCCAGAGATCCCCAGTGTACAAACAGATGTGGCTTGCACATGGCTAATCGCTTTTCACGTGTTGCCAGCAGCATAGGCATCTATGCTGACATTACAGGCAAATGGCTTCCCCCTGATGAGAATGCCTAACAGGTGAGGGATACAGGAAGAAAATTAAAAGCAAACAACAAAACCCCAAAACTCCATTTCTCTTCATCACGAACACCTGAATTATTGGTATAGTCAAGTGCTGCATTCAAAGTCCCTTGTTGCTTTAAGATTAAATAGCTTCTGAGTGAGAAATTATTGCTATAGTAACAGATTATCCACGGTTCTTTTAAAAATAAACTTCCATGTCAAAGCAAGAAGACATTCAAACTGTATTAATAATAAGCATGCAAACTGAGAAAGAGAAAGGTGGTATTTAAAAGCATTGAATGTTTTCCAGTTTTACTTCTTTAAAACAACCACAGAGCCATACCTGGAATAGGAAAGTTTGGATTCAATCAAAGGATTCCCATTTGCTCAATACAAAGGGGGACCTTTGTTTTTTAAGCACAAACATATCTTACGTTTAGACCTAGGGTTTTAATAAAGGGAATAACATTTAGAAATGTATTTGGTTCTTTTGAAAAGAACAAAGATTCCTTTTTATAAGGGACTGGCCCTTAACTAAACAAGAGGTTTTGTTGTAAACATGGACTGAAGTTAGATTGACTTCATTCTTTCTTCAATTTTCTGTTTGTGTGATTCTTTACGTGACCTTAGGTAAGTAGCCTGCCCCTTTTCTGTGGCTTACATCAAATGTTCCCAAAAAGTGGGCAAATGTTTCAAGACACCTCACCCTGTTAACTCTAATAGTCAGCATTAGTCACCTGGGGCCCCAATGGCCCAGGACTCACAGAGACCTGGTCTCACATCCCTGCTCCAGCACCCATAACTTGTGACCTTGAGCTAAGCCCTTCTAGTTTCTAAACCGCACGTACTTCATCTGTAAAATAAGACTTACAATGGCTGCATGCCTTATTCCATACCAGATTTGGGGGAGGATTAGAGCAGGTATGAGGTGTGAATATCCTTTGGAAACTCTCCAAAAGTGAGAAATTAGAACTATATTGCTTTCCTGAAAAAAAAAGAGCAAAGAAAGTTGCTGTTGTATATATATGTGTGTGTGAATTTCTGCACTCTTAATGTGTAGTTATAGATGTTTTTTCTCAGAGCAGATATTATGTTTCAGAGAGCCACTTCTAGTTTCTAGTCAGGCCTAAAACAAAGGAAACACTCTCATCAGCATAAAGTCAGATTAGATGGGAAAGAACAGAGGGCAGCTCTCAGTAATTTGTAACTATTCTCCCGTTTTACAGATGAGAAAAGTGAAGGTAAAGTAAATACTGTTTCAAGTCCAAGGATACACAATTAGCAAGAGGCAAGGTCCAGCCTAAATCCAGGTCTTAGGGTTTTTAGTCTGGTCTTCTTTCCACAAAAAGAACTCCAGAGGAAATCTGGAGATCTAAGTGCTACAAGGATGATGAAGGCTTTCAGACGGAGTATAAACTCTTTCGGTCAGTTTAGCTTTGAAAGATAAACTGTGAAAAGGAAATGCATTCCAAGCTCAAGGACCAGTTAAGATCATATATCTCAACCAGGAAAAGATAATAAAGTCAGAACTAAGCACAAGGGAGAGGGGATGCCAGAAGCCTCTAATTTTTTATTTTAAAAAGGTATGACCATCCCTAAAAATCTAAAAGATGAATGTTAGCTGGGAAGCAAGGGAATCATCTTTCAGTTTTCTGGCTTTAAGAGACATTTCATCAAGGAGATTTTCAAAAATAATAATAGCAGGCAACTAACATAGCTGACCACAGGCAGGAAAAAACTATCTCCCACTGCAGATTATGCATGGATCTCGAATCTCAGTGGCAAAGGGTAGGCCGAGGGTGGGGGGCAGGGGAGCTCCTTCCCAAATTGATAAAATACACCCGAGATCACCTTGGATCTCAGTTGAATTCTGAATTCGACTCAGAATCGTTGCATTGGCATGTATTATTCAACACTGACAAAAAAGCACTCATAATACAATTGATTGTTTCATCAGAACGGAGTATTGACGAAGTTCTTCGTATCTTTGTGCACTAGAGGTTAACTACCCTTGTATGTCAACACACCGGGAGGAAGCCAGCCTCAGGGGGGAAATGGCCAGAGCGCCATCTAGTGTAAATGCTGTCGGAGTAAAAGTTCTAGAGATGGGAAGTACTCACAAGTGCCATCTAGTGACAAAGGGAAAAAGTACTCTCAGGATCAGGGAATTCAACACTTTGAAGTCCTTTGTGAACAAAGCTGATCTGGTGATGATAAAATTAAGTTTCATTGCAATCTCCCATAGATAGGAATTAAGTCGCATTCCCAATGTTGAGTGTGTTATGCTGCATGCCCTTTGGGTTTAGCTATGAGAAAACTTGGCCTTCTCTGACCCTCCCTCCAACCCTCATCTCCTAACATAGGACCTTCCCCACTGAGCTCCCTAGTACTTTGTCCATGTCTTCCACACTCTACTCTCAAGACAGACAGCAACAAGATTAGGTTTTTTAAAAAATATATAAGCGAGAGGGGTGGGCAAAATAGATAAAGGAGATTAAAAGGTACAAACTTCCAGCTATAAAATAAGTAAGTCACAGAGATGAAAGGTACAGCATAGGGAATACAGTCAACAATGTTGTAATAACTTTGCATGGTGACTACACTTATCATGGTGAGCACTAATGTACAGACTTGCAGAATCAATATGTTGTACACCTGGAACTAATATAACACTGTATGGCAATTACACTTTAATTTTAAAAAATTAAAATAAGCTAGGTCATGTCATTCTTCTGCTCAAAACCCTCCCCAGTCCCTCATTGCACTCAAAGTGTAAGTCAAAAGGCTTACAAGTCCCAGTATAATATGGGTCCCAATTACCTCTCTGAAATATCTCCCACCACTTCTTTATTGTCTACTTGGTTCCAGCCACACTGGTATTCCTACAGTATCTCTAACATATCAGACATGCTCCTGCCTCAGATTAGTTGATCTTTTCCCTGTGCCTGGATGAATGTATCTTACATGTGACTCTGGATTTGAGAAGACTGTATTTTCAGAAGATGAAGATGGTATAGCACAGGGCTTAAGCACACGGGCATCGGCATCAAACACACGTTGTGTAAGTGTTGGATCTACCCCACGCTAGCTGTGTGGCCTTGAGTACCAAGGAGAATCTCCCTGAATCTCCATTTCCTTACCTGGGAAAAGGGAAATGACCCTAAAACCTACTTAGAAAGTTGAGTCAGTGACTGATAAAAGGCTTGCTCCTCACAAAGGCCAGGCACATAGGAGTTCTAGAAGGAACGCAGCCCAAGAAGCTAGATCCTACCTCCTCCACATTTATAAAATGAAGACATAAATGGCCTACACATCAAAACCAGAGATGGCAGAGGAATAGCAGGAAATGGTAGGACCAGGGTGCCCAGAGATCTCACCAAGCAGGAATGCGAGGCCTGTGTTCCCATTATGAAGTATAAACATACTGTTTAAGTCCAAAATCTCAAAATACATAAAAATGGAGGAGGAAGATATGGCTTAGCAACAGTATGTGAAAAGAAGACAGGGATTTTAGTCATCTGCAAGTTCAGTAGAAATAAGAAGTGCTGTGTGACTGCCAGAGGACTAATCTGACCTTGGATCGCATGAACAAAAGCACAGCATTCGAACAAGAGGTGGCCTAGCTCCAACCTCCTCTGTACAGCTAAAGCAGCAGGCTCACTTCTGGGCAGCACCCTTTAAGGGGACACGCCTGGACCGCAGTCACTCAGATGGCAAAGGGCTAACAGACATATGAGAAGCATTTTAAAGGCCTCAGGATGTCTCACCTGAAAGGTTACCTGAGAGCACGGTCTTCAAATTCCTGCAGGGCTGTCTCCTAAGAGAAGGAACAGACTTATTCTGTTCCTTATTCTGGATGGCTTTGTTCAACAAATACTGAGAACTTAGAAAAGTCCCCGGGAGACAGATTTGGCCTTGAACAAGGAAATCTCCCATTTAAAATCATTCTCCTAGGAACGAAAGCAAACATCAACTATTGGGACCTCATCAAGATAAAAAGCTTCTGCAGAGCAAAGGAAACAATCAACGAAACTAAAAGGCAGCCTATGGAATGGGAGAAGATACTTGCAAACGGCATATGTGATAAAGGGTTAGTATCCCGAATCTATAAAGAACTTATCAAACTCAACACCCAAAAAACAAACCAACCAGTTAAGAAATGGGCAGAAGAGGGGCGCCTGGGTGGCTTAGTCAGTTGAGCGTCTGACTCTTCGTATCAGCTCAAGTCTTCATCTCATGGTCATAAGAGCAAGCCCTGCATTGGGTTCTGTGCTGAGCATGCATCCTGCTTGGGATTCTCTCTCCCTCTCTCTCTCTGCCCCTCCCCCACTCGTGCATGCTCTCTTTCTCTCTCACTCAAAATAAATAAATAAACTTAAAAAAAAAAAAGAAATGGGCAGAAGGCATGAATAGACACTGTTACAAAGAAGACATCCAGATGGCCGACACATGAGAAAATGCTCCACATCACTCATCATCAGGGAAATACAAATCAAAACCACAATGAGATACCACCTCACACCTGTCAGAATGGCTAAAAGTAACCATGCAAGAAATAACACATGTTAGTGAGGATGTGGAGAAAGGAGAGCACTCTTACAGTGTTGGTGGGAATGCAAACTGGTGCAGTCACTCTGGAAGACAGTATAGAGCTTACTCAAAAATTTAAAAATAGAACTACCCTATGATCCAGCAATTGCACTATGAGGTATTTACCCAAAGGATACAAAAAAATAGCTTTGAATGGTACATGCACCCTAATGCTTATAGCAGCCTTAGCAACAATAACCAAACTATGGAAAGAGCCTAAATGTCCATCAACTGATGAATGGATAAAGAAGAGATCATGCACACACACACATCCACACACACATACACAATATTACTCAGCCATCAAAAAGAAAGCTTGCCATTTGCCATGACTGGATGGAGCTAGAATGTATTATGCTAAGCAAAATAAGTCAATCATAGAAAGACAAATACAACGACTTCACTCATATGTGGAATTTAAGAAACAAAACAGATGAACATATGGAACGAGAAAAAAAAGAGAGAGGGAATCAAACTCTAGATGGGTGATGGGTACTAAGGAGGGCACCTGTCGGGATGAGCACTGAGTGTTGTATGTAACTGATGAATCACTGAATTCTACTTCTGAAACCAATATTATGCTGTATATTAACTAAATAAAATTTACATTAAAAAAGAAAGATAAAGATAAAACATGAAGAGAAGGAAAAGAAAAAAATATTTAATAGAATCATCCCCCTATTATAAGAACTGCTTTGTGATATAACCGATGCCTTATTACCAGGGACTTTCCAGTAGAGACAGGTGTGGAGAATACCACAGAGGCCATCCAAGACTTATGGAGAAGTTGAGTTAATTCCAAAGCTTCCAATCCTGAGAGTCTATGAGACCTCTGACAAGGGACAGAACAATCTTGAACTAGCCCTGCCAGATATGGATATGGCTGGAAGGTGGGAGATACAGGGAGGTAAAGGAGAGACTGAAAGATGCAGCAAGAAAATGAAAGAAGTTTGAGGTGCAAGGAGTATGTTGCAAATCAGAGTAAGAGAAAAGGCACCACTGTCAGTCCCGAGTCTTCAAGCCTCCTCCTTGCCAGTAAGTCTCAGGGCCCAGAGCCTTTCTCAGGGTGAAACTCTGGGCTCCCAGCTAGATACTCTGAGTCACAATTTTCTCTCTTCCACACCCACCCCATTCCCAACTTGCCAAATTTATAAGCTACGCTTCTGTTTTGGTCTCTACGTTTCAGTTCTAATTAGTTGCTCAGCCTAGAACCCCAGCCCATTGGCAATGCCTTAGTTTATCCCCAGGCCTGGGGCCTTGACCCTGATTTTTGGTGGCCAACGGATGCAAACTTGTATCCAGGAGATGAAGTTAGGTGAAGGTGAGGTGGGACAAACCTGGATTTTATTGCAGATACGTGGTTAGATATTGCTTGTCTTCAGAATGCATTAGATAGTGTATCCATTATACATTATAAGGGAGCATGTGACTCTCATCTATGCCTAGTCAAAATAGAGATGTATCCTCTTGAGATGAGTCAATGTATTCATTTATAAATGTGCCTTTTTTCATTTTTATGAAATTTTATGCAATAGAATTTATCAGAATTGCTGACCATAAACTGCTGTGTCTGACCTTTCATGTTGTATACACCCAATTATCAGTAGTAAAATCAAATTTTGATGAGCCATCTTAACAGAGATACTGAATTATCTTGTTTTTAATTAGTAGATTATTTTTAGAGCAGTTTAAGGTTTGAACAAAAATTGAACAAACAGCACAGGGTTCCCATATACTACCTCAGTTTCCTCTAGTAGTAAGGCCTTGCATTTGTGTGGTACATTCATTATAATTGATGAACCAATATTGATACATTATCATTATTAATTAAGGCCCATAATTTACATTAGAATTCACTCTTTGTGATGCATTTCTATGAACTTTGCCAATTGCATCATTTCATTATGTCCAACCATTACAGTACCATACAGAATAGTTTCACTGTCCAAAAAGTCTGTGTTCCGCCTATTCATCCTTCCTTCCTCCTCTGAACCCCTGGAAACCGCTGATCTTTTTACTGTCTCCATGGTTTCACCGTTTCCAGAATGTCATATAGTTGGAATCAAACAGTATGTACCTTTTAAAACTGGCTTCTTTCACTCAGCAACATGCATTGAAGGTTCTTGCCTGTGTTTTCAGCTTGATAGCTCATTTCTTTTTAGCGCTGAATACTATCCCATTGTCTGGGTGTAGCACAGTTTAGTTAGCCATTCACCATCTTGGTCGCTTCCAAGTTTTGGCATCAAGACTAAAGTTGCTGTAAACATTTGAGAACGGGTTTTTTTTTTTGGTGAACATAGGTCTCCAACACATTTGGGTAAATACCAAGGAGCACAACTGCTGGGTCATATGACAAGAGTATGTTGAGTTTTATAAGAACCCACCCACCTGTCTTCCCTAGCCTCCATATCTGCTGCTTCCTGTGCTTGTTAATACTCACCACCACCACCCCCAGCCTGCTAAGCTAATTCCCACTCAACCTTCAAGAGTAAACACAGATGTCCTAGCCTCCAGAAAACCTGCCTAGATGCATTAGAACTGGGGTGGGCGCCTCCTTCTGTGAGTCCCCACGGCACCTGACTGACCCCTATCGGAACATGTGATGTGTTACGCTATAATTACAAAGTTGTAAAATTATATTTTTTACTTTGTTGGAGTTTTAATTACAAAAGATAACTGCTCTTTATAACAAGTCAAACAGTGTAGATATGTACAAGATAAAAATTAAAAGCTTCCCCTAAATCCTCTGGCTCTATCCAGACTTAACTCAGAGCTCTATTATACCAAAGATCTACTATCATATATTCAACCAATTCCTCTATGGATGGACACTCAGGGTGCTTGTGGGGATTTTTTGTTGTTGTTGCTGTAAACATCCTTGCACATGCTAGGATTTTGGTTTTTGTAAATTATATTCCCAGAAAACCAAAAGATATGCATGTCCTAAATTTGTAAATTTTAAATATTGCCAGACTGCTTTCCCATAAAAGCTAGGCAGTTTACCCTTCCAGAAGCAATGTATGAGAGTGCCTATGCCCCACAGCTCTTTCCAATGGATGTCAGTTTTGTATCTGATGGGGAAAGGGGAATTTCATTGTTTTATTAATTTGCATTTCCCTGGTTATTAGAGAATCTTTTTATATGTTTACCAGCAACATATATTCTCATCTGTTAATGGAGAGTGCATACCCTGGACCTATCTTTCCTACTACATTCTTTACCTCTTTCTTAGTAATTTGTAGAAACTGTGCCCATTGAGGCTATGAGCCTTTTATCATATATGTCACAAATATTTTTCCTAGTCTATAAGGGTTTAGTTTTTTACTTTATTTATAATGAATTGTACCATACAAATAGTTTCAAATATATATGTAATCAAATACATTTACGTTTTTTCTTCATGGTCTCTGGATTTTCAGTCTTGCTTAAGACCCTCTCTACTACCCCTAGGCTTACAAATATCCTCCAATTGTTTTTAATTTACTCCACCAATATTTTATATCTTTGACATATTGTGACCTTAAGCTATCAGGAATTAACTTGTATGTAAGTTCCTAGAGGCCTGGGATTATGCCTGACATCCATTTATCTGAAGTACTCAGCCTGGGGTCTAGAATAAAGAGATTCTCAGAAACATTTGTTTTGCACTAATGAGTAAGTGAATGAACAAAGTCAAAGGTATTCTCTTGGAATGCACCAATCTGTTCATATCCCATGTACCTTATAAGTGGCCAACACTATGCTAGGGGCTAGTGACACAGTTCTTCCCTTTGAGCAAGTCACACATTAGTGACGGAGGTGAACGTGTGCTGCAATCACATTTTGCAATATTAACAGTTGCTCCTGTGTTTCTTGTCACTCCATTATCAAAAATATTAGGGCCATTAGACATGCAGCTCTCATTGTCTCAAGAAAGATATCACAAGGAAGATAGACAAAGGAATAACATTTTGATCTCTGAGTTTCAATAATCAAGGTCCAATGATAAGTGAAAACATTTGGAGAACTGTGGAAAAAGCTAGCCCCAACTTCTACGACCTCCAGAGTCTACATAAAATCTTATTAAGGGAAGGGGAGGGGACAGAGAGAGAAAACAATAGCTCAAGGAGAGTTTAGTGTGTCTTTAAGAACAGAGGGAATCTTTGTCCTTTTCCTGGGAAAGACTTGGGAAAGCAGCAAGATTCCCTAGTTTGTCCCTGCCTGGTCTGGTGTGAAGACCAGTAAAATGATTTCCAAATGATCAAGAGAAGTACACAAGGTGGAAGACTACCCTGACGGACCCCTACAGTTCTCCAATGACTCTGTGGTGGCACAGGAGAAAAAGAGTTTCTTTAGAAAGGACACAGAAGTAGCAGAGACTGACTGAGCTGGCCCAGGAGAGTGCTTTTGGTTGGGAACAAAGTCAGAGAAAGCAATGCCCTGCATGGACCTACAGCTTGTAACCATCTGGGATACCATACTATTCATCAGATGCTACAGACCTAGCTGATGATCGAGGACTAACTGCAATCCTCCCATGATGCCTGGACAATACATGAGCCCAAGAATTTTGATCCATCTCTCAAGAATTGGAGAAGGAGGCCATGCATCTGAAGTAATTAAACCCTTTTCTGTCCCCCAGGGGAAAGGGAGGCTCAAGATATAAACACAACTCAGAATAAAACTGAAAGGTGCATTGCTACATATATAAATCAGGAAATATGAGGTAATGTGGTGAGTAGACTGAGAGCCCTAAGTACAGGGCAATATGGTGGCACCAAGGAGGAACAACCTGGGGAAGCTCCCAAGAGGCAGTGCTATTCAAACTCAGAGTGTATGTTACCCAAGTGAATGGAGTAAGAAATAAATAAAGCATCCCCCAAAAGCATATTTTTAGAGTGTCTTAG
Organism: Acinonyx jubatus; assembly: GCF_027475565.1. Classification (NCBI taxonomy): domain Eukaryota; kingdom Metazoa; phylum Chordata; class Mammalia; order Carnivora; family Felidae; genus Acinonyx; species Acinonyx jubatus. The sequence continues at coordinate 117,776,958 of NC_069389.1, forward strand.
TCTCCTCAGGCTATACCATAAACAGTTATTTCTCACAGTTCTGGGGGTTAAGTCCAGGATCAAAGTGCTAAAAGACCCATGTCTGGTGAGGAACCACTTCCTGATTTGCAGATGACCAGATTCTCATTGTGTCATCACATTGCTCAAAGAGAGATCATCTCTCTAACATCTCTTCTTAAAAAGGGACTAATCCCATTTATAAGAGCTCCATCCTCATGACCTAATTACCTCCCAAAGGCCCCACCTCCTAAGATCATCACATTGGAGGTGAGGATTTCAGTGTATGAATTTGGGGAGGGTACAAATATTCAGTTCATAACATAGAGCATAAAGTACAAGCCTGGGGAGATGCCAGAGATAAAACTGTAACCTATAGAGAAAATCTAATCAAAGGATGAGACCTGTTAGCATTAAAGCGAAAAAAAAAAAAAATCTCATTTTAACATGCACAGCTGCAATGACCATAGCTTCAAGTACCTGGATGTTGAAATTTTAAATCATCCAGGTGATTTAAAAGGTACTAAATTGGTGTTTCCTGTTTTGGCTTCCCATGATGGGGAAAGGTTTGCTGATCATGGTTCAAATTTCAACAACTGTCTAAATTTGTTTACAAGGCCCACTTTTTATCCAAGAGACACTAGAGGGCCAAAACATTATGGGCTCTGAAAGTGGTCATTGATCTTATAAGATAAACATTGCTCAAATTAAACCACTTAGGACTGGGGTGACCGTATGGCTCTTTGTGTTTGTTAGACCACATTACCTTCTTTCAGATTAGCATCTTTCCTGAAGTAGCACTGGAAACGGATGCTGCCCTTCTGAATATTAGATGTTCAATAATGACCAGAGGCAGGATTTCATTGTTTCCACTTAGCCCCATTAAACAAAGGCACATGATGGGGAGATTTCTAACTGTGAGGTTCGACATGTGTTAAGACTAAGTCATCACTTTGCAATCAGCAGCACCCCCCAATCCAGAGTATCCATCAGACAAGTACTTGTGTGAGCTCTGCACACAGCTAAGCAGCCAGCTCAGGCTCACTATCTCTCTCTCTTTGACCTATTTTCCCAGGTCTCAGCTAACCCCCAGGTCCTTTTTATCTCTGGTCAGTGTGGGTAAGAACACCCAAGGAATGAAGCTAAGTGCTTTTGACACATGGGAATGATGCCCCACTTTAAGAAAAACAAATATAGTATGGATGACCCCAAACTGCCCACCCAAAATACATAAATTAGCTTTTAAAAATTCATTAACTCTGCAAAAAATATTCACAACAGGCTCTCTGCAGTTAAAATATGAACCAATCTATAAATATTTGCAGATTATGCATAAATAAGTTTGTTGCATAAAAGGAGGTACACCTGCAGAGAGTAATAAAACAGTTGCACTAGAGGAGAAAATGGAAGCGTTCATTCTTGTTAGCTGTATTTTTAGAGTAGCTCCACTTTGCAAATGCAAAGTCATTAGATCTCAGAAAAGTATAGCCAGAATTAGGGGCACATGATATAAGGGAGAGTTTTAAAATCATCTATGATATTGTATTTTCGTTAATGAGCCAAAGTGTTTGGTTAATGAGCAAAATGTCTGGTGTTTATACATATATAGGTGAACACTCCAATCTGTGACTCACATGTGTTCTTCAGAAAGTTAACAAAACTCAGATACTAAATTGTTGGGCTGTCATTTTATTTTGAACCAATTCAATACATTTTAGAGCAATTATTATGTGTAAGACACTGTGCTAAGTGCTATGTGTGATAGAAAAATGAACAAGACACAGTGTGGCTGCTGCAGCACTTGCAACACAGAGAAAATAAAGATGCCAAGAACACTTATAACACAAAGCAGAATGGGATCACACTGAAATAGACTCACCAGATGTTAGGTGCATACATTGTCTCATTTAATCTTCCTGACAACTTTTGAGGCCCATGCCATCATCCCCACTGCTACAGATGGGAGAAGAGAGGCTCAGGGATATTAGCTAAGTCACCTAAAGTCACACAGCTGGTAAAGGGCAAAGCCAGGATTCAAAATCAGGTAGGTTTTAGGACTCCACAACTCTTGTTCCATCGACTATACTTAGCCAACCCATCTACTGCTGGAGTGCAGAGTGTGGTGGGAGGAGCAATATCCAGAAATACAACCCAAAGGTGGGTTAGAACTAGACTGCAGATACTTGGAATGCTATAGTAGGAGTTTTCACTTTCTTCCATGAACAATAAGGAGACACTGAAGTCCTTTCAGCAGAGCAGCTACACTATCTGACTTTGACTTTAGAAAGATCACTCCATGGTGTGGAAAATGGGCTGTAGGAATACAAGAACACAAATAAGGAAACCTTTCAGAAGGCTGTTGTAGTCCACAGGAGCAACAGTGGTGGTCTAGACTCTACAGCAGAGATAGAAAGCAACAGATGCTAATGATCTTATGAAGGCAAAATTCATTTGATCTTGGGGACTTCATCCAGGAGGCAACTAAGCACAGGATATAAAGAGGTCTCTTAGCTTAGCACTCAGGTGCCTAGGAGAATGGGGTGGCCATCAACAGACAATGAAACAGAGGAAGCAGCACAAATTTAGGATCTGGAAGAAAGTGATGACAGAGCTTACGGATTTTCTTTTCCATGGGATATATATTCATTATGGCCCAAATTTTCATGATGCTAAATAAGCAATCTCTTTACTCAATCAATATTCTGTTAAATGTAATGGAAACACATCAGTGCAGGTGATCTGGAACATGCAGAGCATCACCTGAAGGAGTCTAAAGATAACTACATCTGAGAAAGTGGATATTCTTTTGGTCAATGTCCTGTGATGTTTAGGAGTCTAAGAACTGGGAGCTGGATTCATGACTCCCTAAGCTAAGAGATTAAGCCCATGGCCACTTTCCAGAGAAGTATCAGAAGATACTTTAATAGGAACTAAGATTCAGTGCAACCATCCTAATGACTTCCTTTCATAGCAGCTGAAGTACACTATCTTTTCATACAGATAATCGGAAGACCAGATGAGGGCCAAATGTCTAAAATTTGCCAATTTCTGAAACAGCACACAGAAAAGGAAAAAACTTGTGAACACTAGGTCTTCAGAACTCTTCTCCTTACCCTCTCACACCTCTGTCTCCTCAGAAAGCCTACTACTAAAGGCCATCCCCACATTTAAATGCAAAACATTTCTGAATAGTGCGTTCTAAGATAGTGTGTTAGAAGACAAAATTCTGACTGCCTGTTTGTTTTATCCTGATATCCGTTCTAAGGGAGGCGTCAATATGTGGGTAAACTCAAGGAAATTATAATTGGGTAGCTTCAAAATCGTGGAGTGATATAATATGAATCCATTTATTCATTCCTACATTCATCTGGGCAAGCAGTCTACTCCAGCGATTACAGGCTTCGGAATCAAGCAGACATGGCTTGGACTCTCATCTACCTCCTACTTTTCTGGCCTCAGGCAAAACACTGGAGCGTACATTAATTTTTTTACCTGTTAAATGGGAATGATGCAGATACATAAGATCGAATGAGATGTTGCAAGTAAGCTATTTAGCGGGGTACCCAGCACGGAGTAGACAGCCAATGAGTAGTGGGTTTCACTCTCTTTCAACACATATTTAGGGAGTACCCGCCACGTGCAAGACAGCAGACGACATGATGTGGACAAACAAAGAGGCCCCTGCTCTCCAAAAGACTGTGTCTGGAAACTTGAATTGGAATAAGGAAGTCCCGTGGCTTTCTTCATTAATAAGGCAGACACATTTATGCCAACTCTGCTTCCTTTCTCTCCCAACACTGCTGAACACATTATCCCTTCGCTAGGACAAAGTAATTCTTGACTTTTACACTCTAGCCACTCTAACATGATTAGGGGGCAAAAGAGATTTTAGAAAAAACATAAAATATTGGTGAATTATTCATCTTATTCTACTCCCAAGAAATAGCATAATACATTTCTACAGTTTCAAATGTAAGACTCAAGTCATTAATATTAACTGCATTTTGAGAAACACTCTTCTATGAGCAATTCCTGCAGCACCTGTACAATGACTTTAATGCTAAATTTGTTAAAGTAATTGTGCATGTCCTCAAATGAGTGAACCAGGTACAAACAATCTCAAACCACAGTTACAAAACTGAGATTTAGTTCTTTAAGGAAATATTTGAGCACAAGTTTAGGTTCTTTCAATCTCCAAAGCAAACATTCCAAGGGAGGCTTTCTTGAACTTTAATTATAAAATAAAGCGACATCCAGAGGAGTAAAAACTCCTTATTTCCAGACATCCCAATCCCATGTAAAAAAAAAACAAAAACAAAAAAACAAAAAAAAACAAACAAAAAAAAACACCCAAATGCAAAAAACCTCATTTGCTTGAACCAAATGTTTTCAAAACTAGGTTTTTAACTCTTTCAACTTTCCAGAATCAAATCAGTTTATTGATAGAAATACCACAATAATTACATGCTTTCTAAATCCCATTTCCAGATGGTATTTCTCCAAAACATTTAGAGAAAAACAGTAATTCAGGACTGAAGACACTTTCTACCATAACTTGATTTGCATTCTTAGAGAAGACAGGGTTTGTTGGTGGTGTCGTTCAGGTGTCAGTTTTGTATGTGCTGGAAACTTATTATGTTTTCTAATCAAGCTATGCTGTAGTCAGACTGTTACAGATCTACCCCCAGAGGACCCCTCATTAAAATAACTATTTCACTCCTAAGACTATCCTGGTGCATATAATTTTAAATACGATCTCTAATTAATAGTTTCCTAGTTACACGGTAATGCAGTCTTCCATCAGAGGGCAGGTCGAAATTGATATGACAGGATGAGTTGAAAAACAGAACAGACTCCTAGAGACAGAAATTGAGTCCTCATGACAGACTGCGAAAACCAGCAGACATGTTCAGTCTCCAGAACACCTTCTCAACTTCTAAGGCTTTTAAAAAAAAAAACATTGAACCTGAAAGCTTCCACTCTCCTAGGTTAACCAGCAGGCTTATTTCATGCATTAAACCTTTTTTTCTGTATTTTATAATACATTTGAAAGCCAGGCTCCAATTAGCCCATTTCAGCACTCATTACTAGAATTATACATTCCACAGTGAGATTGACCATAGATTAGATTTTTCTGTGCTATTTGCAGAACAGTATTTCTTTTGCACTTTTAAATGCCTTTTAGCCATAAATATAACAGCAATCTCTAGTGACATATTCAGTGATAACAACTGAGTACATTCTCTCTCTAGCGCTGTATTTCCTAAGATGCTGGTTTTAATTAGCCCTGCAATTTCAAAGGAGCAGGCAGGTCCCCTTTATGGCGGCACTCAAGGAGTCATACTTTTCTCAGAACCCTTAGTATTTTCTTTCACCCCATGTGCTGCAAAACAAGTCATGAGTGCTCTGGACTAAAACATCTCCCATAAAACAGAATGTTGAAATTCTGGTAATGAATTTATACTACCAAATCAATCAATCAATCTCTCTCCTCTCTCTCTCTCTCTCTCTCTCTCTCTCTGAGACACAGCTCCTCTGCTCATCATTTCTTGCAAGTTAAACAGCATGAGTGCAAGGAAGGATTAGACTCAGTACTCAGATACCAGTAGTATGGACAAAGTGCCATATCCAGGCTTATTCCAGCTTGTCTTTTGCCAACTGCCCCAGACCTGATTTCAAAACGCCTCTTAAGAAACAGAATTTGTGGGTTTTAAAGGTAGGTTTTCCAAAACCTAAGCACAAAATATCTATCTATCTATCTATCTATCTATCTATCTATCTATCTATCATCTATCTCTGCATCTATCTACCGACTTGGTTGTCTTTTACTTAATCACTCCTGCTCCCCAGCATCACCACCCACACAAGTGGCAAGCATAATGTACTAATATTGTTTTCAAACTAATATAGTTTTCAAAACTAACTCCAATTCCTAAAGGTGGGCCTCATGGCATGCATAGTTTCACATAGATGTATAGAGAAAATCATTGAAAAGTGAAATATTTACATATGTGTGCCCCCAGATAAATCCTTCTAAGAAAGAAAAAAGGTGAATTTTAGATTTTAGTAGTGGGGGGAGGGGGAAGGGCTGCTGTTTAAATTGCTTTAGTTCTAATTTTTGAACACTTGCTATATTACACCAAGTGCTGAGAAAGGCATAAAGGACAGAATAAGTTAGGTCTGTGCTTTTAAGAAATGTATAATAAGGGGTGCCTCAGTGGCTCAGTTGGTTAAACATCTGACTCTTTATTTCAGCTCAGGTCATGATCTCACAGTCATGATCTCATGGTTGTGAGATTGAGCCCTGCGTTGGGCTCCATGCCTGGTGTGGAGCCTGCTTAGGATTCTCTCCTTCGCTCTCCCTCTGCCCCTCCCCTGCTCATGCTCTCTTTCCCTCTCTCTGTCAAAATAAATAAACTAAAATTTAAAAAGAGAGAAATGTATACTAAAACAGGAGTCACAATAAAGATACATGGAAAAGTCCCAAACCATATGATTCAAATATGCATTTAGCTTAGCTGAATAAAGAGATGTAAGGATATACATGTGACAAGGATGGGTCACCTGGAAGGGTTAGTATCAAAATACATGAAACTCAAGAAGTTTTGAAACAGGCAAAGGGTAGTGTGGTAGCAAGGAGATAGCATAGCATTTAAACTGGTAGAATGCCTTGCATGAAACATCAAAGGGAGTAAATAAACCCTGGAGGAAAGTAAGCACACTAATATGCCCTTAAATACAGGATACGATCTCAAATGTCACACACATAAACAAACGTTAGGGCAGTTACATTAAGTAGATGGCAGTTTTGCAAACATTGTCTCATTTCAACCTCATACGAACACTATTAAGTAAGAGAAGTGGTAAGTGGTCAGTTCCCCAGAACAAGGACCTAAGCAAAGTATTCACTATGAAGTAAAGGACACCCAGAGATCCAGAAGGAGGCACCAGCCAGGATTTGCTGACCTGACAGACCCATGGGCACAGCGAGGAGACCTTGACTGACTAGGTGAAGAGCGCTGGCTCCTAAGCAGAGTCAGAACAAAAGCAGCCTGGTCAACTTGTCAAGCAGCAAAGAACGTGTATGTGAGCGAGGGCCCAGGCTGGAACAAGCACACCATCGGCAGCTCAGTGGAGGTCGGAAGAAACAGATAGTTTTTGGTACCCCATAGTGTACCTCAGGGATACTCTGTCAAGCCCCTTGGGATCATGGTCTATAGTAAAGAATAAATCCAAAGAATCATGCCACTCTTAATGACAGAAGAACTGAGACCATGAGAGCATAGGGCAGTGGTCCTTGTGGACACACTAAAGAGAACGGACAGGGCAGTAGATCTATAACCGCATTCTCCACCCTCCCTCTTCAGTAAGACAGCTATTAGGAATGGAAGTAAGGGAGAGGGACATTCTGGGAAGAGAGTATCCTGAGTTCAGTCCATGCTTCTCTCTTCCTGACAACTCTTTGAAAGACCAACTGAACAACCAAAAATAACCCTGACAACATGCTGGGGCCTCGACAAGATCCATGATGATATGTGCGATATAGACTCACTTGGAAAGAAAATTCAGTGGTAGTACGTCATTGGTTGTATTGCTGGGAAATTGGCTGACCTAGAACCCAGAACTTTGTAAACAGGATTGCCTCTGCAATGGAATATGGGCCAGAGAAGTCTCCATGGTTGTCTGGAAGGTGGAAGGATGAAGATATGGTAGAGTTCACTTTACCTTAGTGGGTTCCCTCACAATAGAGAGGAACACCTATTTGCATCTCTAGGAAGGGGCCAGCATTCCTGTCAATATCACCGGGTTGAATACAATCCTTCACAATTCCTTCCTGACACCAAGGAGGCCTCCTCACAGCAGACTGACATCAGAGTCTCAGTTTGCCAAATTGCAGACTGCTTGTTCTTTGGAGGATAAACTCCCACCACATCTCCTATAATCTGATGATATGGCAGTACCCAAGATACTATAGCCTAATTTAACTTCAGATATGTTGAGAAAGCTTTGATATTAATAGAATACAAATGAGGTCCCAAGATGTTTAAAGGTGAATGACCTGAATAGGGTGGCACTTATGGAGAGAGAATTAATAAAAGACACAGAAAATAATTTAAGAAATTTAATGAGATCTTAAACATGATAAACCTTACGCACAAAAAATGTTTCAGAAACTGACAAACATGATATCTAAATTTTTAAAGTTAATAGAGAAGTTTTAAAAGGAACAGTCTCTACTAAAATTCAAATTGGTTTTCTGCGAGATAAAAAGAGGAACCATTCCATATTGCAGAGCAAAAATACAAAGAAATAAATCCAATTAATAAAAAAGTAAGAGACACTGAGAAAATATCCAGAAAACCTAACATGATTACGAAGAGCTCCAGGAAGAAAAGAGTACTAGAAAAGAAGTAAATCATCAATGACATAATAGCAACAACCTTCTTAAGCTAAAGAATAACTTGAGTTTTGAGACTCTAAGAGATTGCTGAGACCCAGGCATGGTTAATGAAATAGACACAGTTGCACATACCCTGATTAACTTTCTGAACTCCAGGGTTAAAAAAAAATTCTGAAAAGTTTCTAAAGAAAGGAAAGCTTTCTTATTAAAGGAAAATAAACAGAGTAGCATCTGGCAAGTCATGTGTGATACTAGAAGCTAGAATACAGTGCAGCAACATCTACAGTTTGCTGAAATAAAAGAACTATAGCTAAGAAATGCCTACTGGGGGGTGCCTGGGTGGCTCAGTCAGTTGACCCTCTGACTCCTGATTCCAGCTCAGGTCATGATCCCACAATTCGTGAGATCGAGCCCCGTATCAGGCTCTGCACTGACAGCCAGTGGCACGGCCTGCTTGGGATTCTCTCTCTTCCTTTCTCTCTGCCCCTCCCCCACTCATGCTCTCACTCTCAACATAAATAAATAAACATTTTTTAAAAAAGAAAGAAATGCCTCTTGGCCAACATCTTCTTTATATGAAAAACCCAGATATTTTAAGACTTGCAAGGGTTAAGAAGGAATGTCTGAAGAACTCATTCAAGGAAGTATTCTAGCTAAATGAAAATCAAATCAGAACAAAAATCTTCTGAACAAAGTACAAGAAACAACACTGAACAGTGAATATTATCATTTTATAATTATGGCTGAAGGAATGAGAATAATGATACTAGAAACTAATAAAATGTCTTTGCAAGGATTTTTGAAACAGAAGAGACATTTTCTAATTGAAAATAAATAGCCTGGAACTAAAATTCCAAACTACCTGAGTGAAACCCAAGGGATACGGGGTGAAGGTGGGGGAGTTGGTTAGTCTTGAGAGACAGGAAAGTAAATGACTTCTAAATTTTTTAAAGTTATTTATTTATTTTGAGAGAGAAAGAGAGCACAAGCAGGGTAGGGGCAGAGAGAGAGAGGAGAAAGAGAATCCCAAGCAGGCACTGTGCTGATGTGGGACTCGAACCCATGAACCACAAGATCATGACCTGAGCCGAAATCAAGAGTTGGACACTTAACTGACTGAGCCACCCAGGTGCTCCTGTAAATGACTTCTAAAGGTGTTGATGGAAATGGGAGAGTGGACAAGTCAATGACTTGAGGGGGAGAAAGCACAGGTCTATTTAAACTTGATATTTTGATAAATGTAGAGAAATTGTGCATGCTAAAACTGAGATTCCATTAAAACACTGACAAATTTGACCACATATCAATCAAACTTTCTATATGGAAAAAAAGACCAATACACTGAGAAAAATGCTAGCCATTTATACCACCAAAAGCCCTGATTTCCTTAATATATAAACAGAAATTTTAAATCAATAAGAAAATATCAGTGATTCAATAGTAAATAAGTAAAAGGATATGAACAAAATTATCTTGGGAGATACATAAAAACTGTTGAGTATGGCTGCCTCTGGAGAAGAGAACATGGTACAAGGCCAGAGGGGAAGGATGAACTTGGGTGTTCTCCTTCAAGTTTTCCATATAAGCCTCCATCCTTAGGTCTGCCTTCTGATAGGGCCTCAAAATCCTCTGCCGGATCCTCTGAGTTTAGTCAGCCCATGAACAAAAAGAGGGTGCAAACACAAAGGATCTTAAGGGACCTTTTCAAGGCAAGGCTTTTACGTGACACACACTACTTCTGTCCACATCTTACTCACCAGACCAGTCCTGCGTCCCCATCTTCATGTAAGAGTACTGGAAAATGTCATTTAGCTACTGACACAGAAAAAGCAACCAGGTTGGGTATCTGGCCAGACTTTGACCCAATTATCTCCTCACAAAAACTTAATATTTGTAACGAATAGAAAGAAAATAAATAAAATGATGTGTTAACTTATATCAAGCAAATGCAATGAAAAGAGTGACAATATACATATCAGCCACCCCAAGATCTAAAGTATTAGATCAGACAGGAAGAAATTTTGTGACAGTAAAAGCTAATACCAAGAAAGTTAATAAAACTAAAGTAAATCACTATGCAAAAAAAAAACAGCATACCAATGAAATACATTAAGCAAAACGTTCTAGGAAGACAACAAAAACTAAAAAAAGCTGAGGATCACTGATGAGGATAGAAGTAGGAGGAGGCCATACCAAAAAAAAAAAAAAACTTATAAAATACTTAAATAATATACATTAAAAGCTCAACCTAATAAACATATTATTCCTTGACTTACCATGGGGTTATGTTCCAATAAACCCATCATTGTATTGAAAATATTTTAAGTCAAAAACGCATTTAATACACCCAACCTACCAAACATCATCGCTTAGCCTAGCCTACCTTAAACTCACTCAGAACACTTATATTAGCTTAGAGTTGGAAAAAAATCATCTAATACGAAGCCTATTTTATAATAAAGTCCTGAATATGTCACATAATTTATTGAGTACTACACTGAAAGTGAAACACAGAATGTATGGTTACAGGATGGTTAAGTGTATTGGTTGTTTACCATGGAATCACATACTTGACTGGGAGCTGCAACTTGTTGCCACTGCCCAGCATCGAGAGAGTATTGGATCATATACCACTAGCCTGGGAAAAGATGAAAATTCAAAAGTCAAAAGTCAAAGTACAGTTTCTACTGAATGTATTTCACTTTCACACCATTGTGAAGTTGAAAAATCGTAAGTCAAACCATCATAAGCCGGGGACCATCTGTGTATATACACACATACCACCCACCACACAAAAATACAGAGAGAGAGAGAGAGAGAGAGAGAGAGAGAGAGAGAGAGAGAGAAGCTGCCTTTACAAACAACAATACATTCTTCTCTTATGTTATTGGAGCATTAATAAAAATTGATCACATACTGACCAAAAGAAAAGCTAATTAGATTCTCAAATTTAAAGATAATATAGTTCACATACACTGACCACAGTCCAATAAAAAGAAATTAACAACCCAGAGATGACCCTATAACTTCACCATATAAAAATTAAGGAACACTCTGACAAACACCAAATTGAAAAAATTTGAAGTTATAAATTTTCTAGAACTTAACACAAAGGAAAATAATTCATATCAAAATATATATAATGGGATATAACTAAAAGCTATACTCAGGAAAATTTATAGAGTTAAAATATTTGTTTAAAAAAGAGAAAGATTTAATACAAATGAGTTAAGTATTCTGCTAAGAAACTAGAAACTAGAAAAACAACAAGAAAACTAATCAAAAAGGAAAGAAAAGGTGAGTAGCATAGATAAAAGCTCTGGTGGAGCCATAGGGGTGGTCGGAGGCATGCCTCCACCATTAGAGGAGGCAGTTCAAGATGGCAGCATAGGAAAATCCTGAACTCACCTCCTCACAAACACAAAAATTCTATAGCTACATATGAAATACTTACGTCTGAAAAAGACCTGAAAACTAGCTGTACAGCTCCTCCACAACAAAGGGAGGGGAGGGGAGGTGATGGGTATTGAAGAGGGCATCTTTTGGGATGAGCACTGGGTGTTGTATGGAAACCAATCTGACAATAAATTTCATATATTGAAAATAAATAAATAAATAAAAATTAAAAATAAATAAATAAAAGGGCCACACTGAGACAGGTATGAAACAGGATGGAGAAATGTAGTCTTTTCAAAAACTCTACCCCCAGCACAGTGACCCACAATCAGAAATCCCACAAATACAGAGTTTCTCCCTGAGGAATGAGGGGTTTAGGCCCCACATCGGGCACTTCAATGCTTGGGACCTGCACCAAAAAGATAAGCTCCCAAAATGTCTGGCTTTGAAAACCAATGGGCCTTACATCCAGAAGAATCATAGGGCTGTAGGAGATAGAGATCTACTCTTGAAGGGCTCACGTGCAGACTCACTCGCCCCAGGATCCAACACAAAAGCAACAATTTGAAAAGTGCCTAGACCATACATGACGGAGTCTCATTTGCTAATCTTAAACTGAGAGGGAGGAGCCTGTTAGGACTCTTTTCAGGGACTGGTTAGTGCAATTTTTATGCTCTTACTCTACCTTGCTAGTGTTGGCAGTGGAAGGTACCATTTTTGCACTCCCCTTCTAACCTATTAGTACTGGTACACCCTGCCCACACCTCACCGCTGTGGCCTCACCAGAGCCAGGCAGCTGGATGCCCCACCTTTGCATCACTCCTGGAGCTCTGCCAGAGTTGTTAGGCACATGTAGCCAACATAATGGAAACTCCTTGAAGGCCTGGTTCTGCTTGCCAGGAAAGATTGTGTTCCTGGGCCCTATAGGTCTGAAATAATCAGAAAGATAGTTCTTGGCAGGCTACCATCCCCAGGGCACTGCACAAAGAGTAGAATAAAACACACCCTATCTTCCTGTGAAAAAGGCCTATATACTTGTCCTAGAGCTTGAGTTTGAGGGGCATGCTTCAGGATTACAACACATCTAGAGGCTATGGAAGTATTCTCAAGGCACACAGGCTGGGAGATGCCATCTTTTTGCTCTCCTTTTGCCTCATCCAAATAGAGCAGCAAAAAGAAAGAAGAATGTCAAAAACTTAATATAGGGACCTAGAGGACAATATCAAGCCAAATAATATTTGCATTATAGGGGTTCCAGAAGGAGAAGAGAGAGACGAATGGGCAGACAACTTATTTGAAAAAATAATGGCTAAAAACTTTCCAAACCCGGGCTAGGAAACAGATATCTAGACCCAAGAAGCCCAGAGTTCCAAACAAGATGAACCCAAAGAGGGAGAATGACATGTCCAATAAAGGGTTAGTATCCAAAACATATCAAGAGTTTATAAAATTCAATATCCAAAAAACAAATAATCCAATTTAAAAAATGGGCAGATGACACAAACAGGCATTTCTTCAAAGAAGACATACAGATGGCCAACAGACACATGAAAAGACGCTCATTGTCACTCACTATCAGGGAAATGCAAATTAAAACCACAATGAGATACCACCTCTCACCTGTCAGAATGGCTAAAATCAACAACACAAGAAACAACAGGTTTTGGCAAGGATATGGAAAAAAAAGGAACTTTCTTGCACTATTGATGAAATGCAAACTGGTGCAGCCACTGTGGAAAATAGTATGAATGCTCCTCAAAAGTTAAAAATAGAACTACCGCACAAACCAGCAATTACGCTTCTAGGAATTTAATCAAAAGATACTAATTCAAAGTATATACCTGATGTTTATAGAAGAATTACCTGCAAGAGTCAATTATTAAAACAGCCCAAGTGTCTATCGATTGATGAATGGATAATGAAGATGTGGTATATGTATATATACAATGGAATATTATTCAGTCATCAAAAAGAATGATATCTTGTCATTTGCAACGACATGAATGGAGCTAGAGAGTATACCACTAAGTGAAATAAGTCAGAGAAAGACAAGTACCATACAATTCCACTCATATGTGGGGTTTAAGAAACAAAACAAATGAACAAAGGAGAAAAAGAGACAGGTAAACAAAGAACAGACTCTTAACTATAGAGAACAAACTGATGATTACCAGAGGGGAGATGGGTAGGGGGATGGGTGAAATAGGTGATGGGGATTAAAGAATGCACTTGTTGTGATGAACACCAGGTGATTAAAATAAAAACTTTTTTTTTAAGTTTATCGATTTGTTTTGAGAGAGAGCGAGTGCAAGTGTGGAGCCTGACATGGGGCTCAATCCCACAAACCATGAGATCATGACCTGAGCCTAAATCAAGAGTCAGATGCTTAACCAACTGAGCTACCCAGATGCCCCTAAAATAAAAACTTTTTTAAAAGTTAAAAATTAAAAAAAAAAAAACTAAAAAGATGAACCCAAAGAGATACACACCAAGACACACTAAAATTAATATGTCAAAAGTTAAAGAAAAAATCTGAAAAACAGCAAGAGAAAAACAAATTGTTCCATACACAGGAAATCCCGTAAAGGTATCAGTAGATTTCTCAGCAGAAAGTTTCCGGGCCAAATGGGAGTGGCATGACATATTCAAAGTCCTGAAAGGAAAACATTCCAACCAAGAATACTCTATAGGATAAGATTATCATTCAGAATTGATGGAGACATAAACAGCTTTCCAGACAGACAAAAGATAAAGGAGTTCATCACCACTAAACTGGCCCTATAAGAAATGTTAAAGGGACTTCTTTAAGGTGATGTCCAATCAAAAGATACAGAATGGCTGAATGGATTAACAAAACAATACCCATCTATATACTGCCTACAAAAGACTCACTTCAGATGTAAGGACACACGGAGACTGAACATGAAGGGGTGGAAAAATTTGTTTCAGGCAAATGGAAACCAAAAGAAAGCTGAGGTAGCTAATATTTATATCAGATAAAATAGACATTAAAACAAATACTGTAATAAAAGACAAAGATGGGGATTATATAATGATAAAAGGGAAAATCCAGCAAGAATATATATTTGTAGTTATTCATGCACCCAACATAGAAGCACCTAAACATGTAAAAGTAAATATTAACATACCTAAAAGGAGAGATTGTCAGCAATACTATAAGAGTAGGGGACTTTAATACCTTGCTTACATCAATGGATAGATGACCCAGGCAGAAAATCAATAAAGAATCATTGGCCTTAAATAATACATTAGACCAGATGGACATAAAAGATATATATAGAACATTCCATCTAAAAACAGTGGAATATACATTCTTCTCTAGTGCACATAGAACACTGTCCAGGACAGATCATATGTTAGGCCACAAAACAAGACTCAATAAATTTAAGAAGACTGAAATTATATGAAGCATCTTGTCCAGCCACAATGGAATGAAACTGTCATTTACAAAAAGGAAACTGGAAAAACACAAATATGTGGAAATTAAACAACATGCTACTGAACGACCAATGGGTCAATGGAGAAATCAAAGGAAAAATGAAAAAATACCTAAGACCACTGACATTGTAAACACAACATACC
Organism: Acinonyx jubatus; assembly: GCF_027475565.1. NCBI lineage: Eukaryota > Metazoa > Chordata > Mammalia > Carnivora > Felidae > Acinonyx > Acinonyx jubatus. The sequence continues at coordinate 117,792,355 of NC_069389.1, forward strand.
AAAATCTATAGGATGCAGCAAAGGCAGTTCTAAGACAGAAGTTTATTGACACAGGCCTACCTAAAGAAACAAGAATAATCTCAAATAAACAATCTAAGTGTGAACCTAAAGGTACTAGAAAAAGAAGAAAAAAAGCCCAAAGTCAGTAGAAGGAAGGAAATACATAAACAAAAAAATACATGATATAGAGACTAAAAAGACAATAGGAAAGACCAATGAACTAAGAGCTGCTTCTTTGAAAAGATAAAGTTGACAAACTCTTAGCTAGACATTAAGAGTAAGGGCTCAAACAAAAGTTAGAAATGAAAGAGGAGAAGTTATAACAGATACCAAAGAAATACAAAGGATAAAATACTACTATGAACAATTATAAACAAAAATGTGGGACAACCTAGAAGAAATAGACAAATTCCTAGAAACACACAATCTTCCAAGACTGCATCATGAATAAATAGAAAGACTAAATTGGTATTCAAAAATCTCCCAACAAATAGAAGTCCAGGACCAAATGGCTTCATTGGTGAATTCTACAAAATATGAAAAGATTTAATACCTATCCTTCACAACATCTTCCAAAAACTGAAGAGGAGGGAATTCTCCCAAACTTATTTTATGAGGCCAGCATTACCCTGATACCAAAACAAGGCAAGGATACCACACAAAAAAAGAAAATTACAGACTAATATCCATGATGAACATAGATGCAAAAATCCTCAACAGAATATTAGCAAACCAAATTCAACAATACGTTAAAAGGATCATATACAATGATCAAGTTACCTTCCAGGGATAAAAAGATGGGTCAACATCCACCAATCAACCAACGTGGTATACCACATTAACAAAATGAAAGATAAAAATCATATCATCTCCGTAGATGAATACAAAACATAAAAAGCAATTGACACAAATCAACATTCATTCATGATAAAAACTTTCAACAAAGTGAGTATAGACAGAACATACCTCAAGATAATCAAGGCCATATATGACAGGTCCACAGCCAATATCCTACTCAACAGTGAAAACCTAAAAGCTTTTCCTTCAATATCAAGAACAAGACAAGGAAGTTCACCTCTCACCACTTTTATTCAACATGGTATTAGAAGTCCTTGGTAGAAAAAAATAAATAAGAGGCATCCAAATTGGAAAGGAAGAAGTAAAACTATCACAATTTGTGAACGGGTAGAAAACTCTAAAGACTCTACAAAAAAACCCTATTAGATCTGAGAAATGAATTTGGTAAACTTGTAGGGTACAAAATCAATACACAAAAATCTGTTGCATTTTTATACATTAACAACAACCTATCAAAGAGAAATGAAGACAACAATCCCATTTACAATTGCGACAAAAATAATAAAATATCTAGGAATAAATTTAACCAAGGGGGTGAGAGACACTGAAAAGTATAAGACACTGCCTAAAGAAATTGAATATACAAATAAATGGTAAGATAATGCGTGCTCATGGATTGGATGAATAGTGTTAAAATGTTTATATTACCCTAAGCAATCTACGGATGCAATGTAGTCCCAATTGAAATATCAATAGCATTTTTTCACAGAATTAGAAAAAACAATACTAAAATGTGTATAAAACCACAAAACCTCTGAAAAAGCTACAGCAGTCTTAAGAAACAAGAATAAAGCTGGAGGCGTCACGCTTTCTGATTTCAAACTATATTACTTCACTCATCATCAGGGAAACACAAATCAAAACTACAATGAGATGCCAACTCACACCTGTCAGAATGGCTAAAATCAACAACACAGGAAACAGGTGTTGGTGAGGATGTGGTGAAAGGGAAACCCTCTTGCACTGCTGTTGGGAATGCAAACTGGTGCAGCCACTCTGGAAAACAGTATGGAAGGCCCTAAAAAGTTAAAAATAGAACTAGCCTATGAGCCAGCAATTGCACTACTAGGTATTTACCCAAAGAATACAAAAATACTAATTCAAAGGGATATATGCACCCTGATGTTTATAGCAGCGTTACCTACAATAGCCAAATTATGAAAACAGCCTGTGTCCATCAATAGATGAATGGATAAAGAAGATGTGGTATATATGTATGTATGTGTGTGTGTACACACACACACACACGCACGCACGCACGCACACACCCCAATGGAATATTACTCAGCCATGAAAAAGAATGAAGTCTTGCCATTTGCAATGATATGGATAGAGCTACAGAGTATAATGCTAAGCAAAATAAGTCAGAGAAAGACAAATACCATGTGATTTCACTCATATGTGGAATTTAAGGGGAAAAAAAACAAAGGAGAAAAAAGAGAGAGGCAAACCAAGAAACAGACCCTTAACTATAGAGAACAAACTGATGGTTACCATAAAGGAAGTGGGATGTGGGGGGGGGGGTTGTTAAGGAGTGCACTTGTGATGAGCACAGGGTATTGTATGGAAGTGCTGAATGACTATAATGTACACCTGAAACTAATATTACACTGTATGTTAACTAAATGGAATTTAAATAAAAACTTTTTAAAGCCTGTATTACAAAACTGTAGTAACCAAAACAGTATGATATTGGCACAAAAACAGACACATAGATCCATGAAACAGAATAGAGAGCCCAGAAATAAACCCATGTATAAATTGGTCAATTGATTTACAACAAAGGAGGCAAGAATATACAATGGAGAAAGGACAGTCTCTTCAATAAATGGTGCTGGGAAAACTGGACAGCCACATGCAAAAGAATGAAAATAGACCGCTATTATAAACCATACACAAAAATTAACTCAAAATGGATTAAAGACTTGCATGTAATACCAGAAACCATAAAACTCCTAGAAGAAAACACAGGCAGTGGGGGAGGGGGCACCTGAGTGGCTCAGTCTCGGCTCAGGTCACATTTCGTGAGTTCAAGCCCCACACTGGGCTCACTGCTGTCAGTGTGGAGCCTGCTTTGGATTTTATGTCCCCCCCCAACCCCTGCCCATTCCCTGCTTGTGTGCTCTTTCTCTCAAAAATAAATAAATCTTAAAAAAAAAAAAAAAGGAAAGAAAACACAGGCAGTAAGCTCCTTGACTCTTGGCGATATTTGCAGGGGCTCCAAAGGCAATGGCAACAAAAGCAAAAATAAACAAATGGGACTACATCAAACTATAAAGCGTCTGCACAGTGAAGGAAACTATCAACAAAATGAAAGGGCAACCTACTGAATGCAAGAAGTTATTTGCAAATTATATATGCAGTAAGGGCTTAATATCTAAAATATATAAAGAACTTACATAACTCAGTAAGAACAACAACAACAACAACAACAACAACAAACCCAAGCAACCCAATTACAAAATGGGCAGGCGATCTGAATAAACATTTTTCCAAAGAAAATGGATGGCCGACAGGCACATGAAAAGATGCTCAGCGTCACTCATCATCAGGGAAATACAAGTCAAAACCACAATGAGATACCACCTCACACCTGTCAGAATGGCTATAATCAAAAGGACAAGAAATACCAAGTGCTGGTGAGGATGTGAAGAAGGAACACTTGTGCACTGATGATAGGACTGTAAATTAGTGCCACTACTATAGAAAACAGTACGGAGGTTTCTCAACAAATTAAAAACAAAATTACCATATGATCCAGCAAAGACAACAAAAACACTAATTTGAAAAAATATATGCACCTCTATATTCAGTGCAGCATTATATTTTCAGTAGCCAAGATTTAGAAACAAGTGTCCATGGGTGGGCAAAAGGATAAAGACGATGTGGTATGTATGTATGTGTGTATATATATATATATATATATATATATATATATATATATATGGAATACTACTCAGTCACAAAAAAGAATGAAATCTTGGCAATTGCAACAACACGGATGGACCTGGAAAGTATTGTGCTAAGTGAAATAAGTGAGAGAGAGAAAGAAATGCCATATGATTTCACTTACATGTGGACTCTAATAAAACAAATCAAATCAAACTTAGAATAGATTGGTTGCCTGCACAGTGGTTGCCATAGGGGAGGGGGTGGTGACGGATATGTGAAATGGGTGAAGGGGATCAAGAGGTACAAACTTCCAGTTATAAAAAGTAAGTCATGGGGATGTCATATGCAGCATGGTGACTACAGTAAATATATTGTATTACAAGTAAATCTTACAAGTTCCCATCACAAGAAAAAAAATTGTAACTTTGTATGGTGACAGATGGTAACTAGACTTATTGTGGTGATCATTTTGCAATGTATACAAACGTTGAATCATTTACGTTATATGCCTGAAATTAATATAATGTAGATCAATTATACTTCAATTATATTAAAAAGCTAAGCTTGCTTAGACTATAATAAATGCATCCAAAAGTGCAGAAGAGGTATGGATGCAGGTTACCCTTAGAGGCACCTGTTGAATGAGAGGGAAAATGGGGGAGGGGTGTCCAGGTTACAGGATTTTGATACTGGGCACTGAGTCAAAGACCAATGTTTTATAACATGCTTGTGATCATGAGATTAGGGTACAGAATACACAAAACTATAACTTCAGTTCTCAGAGGCCATATTCTCACTAGATAAGTTGCAACCATCAGTCACAATGTTATTCAAAAATCTTAGATACAGATGACAAATGTAGCTGCATTTGTGGTAAGCATGGCATAACGTGTCATACACCTGAAACTAATGAAACATTGTGTGTCAAGTATACTTCAATGAAAGAAATCTTAGATACTATGATTTAATGAATGCAGTCAAACACCCTCATCCCCTCTAGAAACTTTTGCCAACTTGAGAGAAAGTATCCCATGGCAATTTGTACACATCAATGTCACACTATGTATCACACTGCCTCATGAGTTATCTGCTTGTGTATGCTTTTCCCCTTGAATCCCTTAGGCAAAGGGATCATGTCTTTTTCTTCTCAGATTTTCCCCAGTACCTCTCCAGAGCCTTGATCAAGAAATATTTGATAGACAACTGAATAAGGGCATAAATGTATAGATACTAATCAAAGAGCCAAAGGGTGCAGAGGATCAAAAAGTCTCCTTTTGTGTATAGTGACCTAGATAATGAAGGTGCACCATAGGCCCATTAAGCTACAGATGACAAGTACTCAACTGACAGAAGGGAAAGAACATATAGATCATGTCAGAAACCTGGTAACATTTGAACAGACAGACAACGGTGTTTTTCAAGACTATTGAAAGATTTCTGAAATAATTTATTATTTTTTAAACCATCTTTAGCCCCCAACACACACAGTGCAATTTCAAGCTTCTGGAAAATCACTAACAAGACAGGAGACTATTTGCTGACTAGGCTGCCCTTGTAGTAATCATTAGTTTCTTTTGCTCTTAGGGACAAAGATAAAGTCTGAATCAAAAGAAAGGGAAATAACACAAAGAGGAAGTATGAAGGTTGAGGTAAGTAAATACCGGCTCACATAAGAGATGAAAAGATCTATTCACACATCACCCACACTGTCTATATCCACATAGATTGAAAAGCTTGGGAGAAAAGTTGCCTTATTTAGTAAACAGATGTATTGCTAACCATCCCTTCAGTCCTTTGCCCAGTTCTCCTGAACTTGTTCCCTAGCAAGGTCTTTAAACATCTCAGAGAGATGTGGATAGTTTTAACAGTATATAAGAATATACCTATGTAACAATATATAGGAATATTAACAGTATATAAGAACCAAGTGAACATAGGTTATGTAAGGCCCTGAATGGACGTGGCCAAGGGTGAGTCTTTCTTGATTAATTAGGGCGAGAGCATTTTCCTACAGGGTCATTAATCCTTACACCTGCTCCCCTGTAGCCAAGTACCATAGCATTATATGACTTATGAAGGCTTTGAAGCGGGGGCTGGAGATGTGGGGAGGAAATGGCTAAAAACAGCAGACATCCAGCAACATGTTTAATCTGCTCCTATATTCCTCCCCCTTAGCCTGGTAACTTCCATTCATCTCTTTACTTCTCACCTCTTCTAGGGAGTGGCCTTTCGGGGCCCACTAGTCTAGTCCCATAGCACCACCTATTGTAGTCATACTTCATTATAATCACTTGATTCATGCTTGTCTTCCCCTCTAGACCAGAAGTCTATAAGGGCAAGAGCTGTGTCATTCACAGCTGAATTCCTTGTACCAACCACACTGTCCAACATAAACTAAATGCTTAATAAATGTTGGGTGAATGAATCAATTAACAAACAAACAAATGGGCAGGGGTGTGGCCTAGATTAGGTAGGGCTAGTGGTTTATCTAAGAAACTGGAAGACTGAATACTCATAACACCCCTGCGGTATGGGTGATTTTGTTAAACCTATTTTAGAAATAAAAAAAAAAATCCCAGAGAAATTAACCTGTTCCAATGGAAGACAAGTAAGCAAATTAGCTACCTTGCCCTGTGTATCCTAAGTTTCAGGTCTGATTACTTAGGCTCAGCAACAGGGAGGCAGACAACTGGTCAATGTCTAAGGGGGCCTCCCCAGTTCTGAAAGTAGGAGAACAGCCAGATTAAAGAGCTCCTATTTGTGTCTAAGCAATAGAGCTTCTTAAAGACCAGTTTGGTGTGGTGGAAGAAAATATGGAGTTTGGAGGCAAAAAACTTATACTTCACTCCCACCTTATATGTTACTATTTTGAGGATCATCTTGGTAGGGCTTATAACCTCACTGGACCCTCTAAATTCATCTACAAAACAGGGAAAACGAAAACCCCATTTGTGCCATGCTATTTTGAAGAGTAATTGACAATCAGCGCCTCGCATAGTCTGGCTCTGAGTATACATTCAATAAATATCTATTTATTAGAATGGAATAAAATAGAATTTAAACTGAAATATCCCTCTCACAACTTCAAAACCTGGAGCTTCATTTACTCTTACCTCATTTTGACACACAGTAGGAACTCGGTAATCAGCACATTGAAATTGAATAGCCTCACTCAAATAAAGTATTTAGGATTACATTCTGACCTAGACAGCCATGCTCTTTTTGACTTGTTTTATGACTGGTACTCAAGCTGAGGAGATGCTCCTATGGAGAAAAAAAAAGGCTATATAAAGAGAATTCAGGCCAACAAATCTTTACTTAGCAGCTAATATGTGCAGGGCCCTGTTCCAGGCTTACTGGAAGATCATAGAGGCAGAGTGAGGAAAAGGGTAGAAATGAGGACATAATACCTGCACTCTCTCTAAGCAACTGGTACTTTTCTAGGCCACTATTGACAAGCCCAGCCCACTGGGATGAATTGATTTTCTTCTCTGAAAATACCTTCACTTCCCTAGTGTATATCTCTCAGTACTACGTAAAGTGGAATCTGAATTTGCTCACTTCCTATGCATTTGCTGGAACTGAGAAATGGAAACCAATTGATACATATAGGTGGAATTCATTACATTAAGATTTCTCTTATTGAGATAATCACCTCAAAGACTCGAAAGCACAGAAAACTAATTATGCTCAATCTTCTCATTTGACATATTTTTTTATTTTCATTTATTGGAAAAAAATTTGACTGTCATTGCTCCCTTCATAAGAACACTGTACATTTTATTTTAAATGTGCTGCCTCAAGCTACTACCTAGGTAGCCTGGACGGATGTCTTCATCTTTAGAGATGAATCATCATCAAGGACCACTCACTCTTCCCTGGGTTTGGTCCAGCTCTCTACCAATGAACTATAGGCTTTATCTTCTCATTTCTAATACTCATCTATAAATCTAAACCTATAGAAATAAAATTTTATACTGCAGTTGACAACCTGTATGAAAACTATCAGCACTGTGGGATTTATAAACACCTAAAAAATTGCATTTCTATAATAGATTACTTGACAAGCCTTTCATTTATAATGCAACCAACACCATTAGGATATTATGACAGATTTTGGATAGATTTTGTAATTCTTCTCTGAAGACAGTACAATTACTAAGTCTCTATTCTTCACTTGGGAGTTCATCTGTGCAGTTAAAAAAAAAAAAAAAACAACTGTCTTCCTGACAACCCCAGAATGTTGAGATCTAAAACACTGATTAGAATATGAATCCTCTCACCTAGAACACTGAGATGGAAATAACCAAGAAAATGTTCATGCATGACTTAAGCTACACTTGTGGGTTTGGGGTGGGGTGGGTGGGGGGGAGGCAGGAAGTACGTGAGTAAGTGTCTGAAATTGAATCATAGTAAGACATCTGAAAAAGTGAACTACTTGGGTTATGAATTGGCCTCTGAAACCACTTGGTCCAAATCTGTCATTCCACATTGGAAGACACTGAGGCTAGAGGGAGGGAAGGCATTTTCACTTAACAGCTAGTCAGTAGAAGAGGTGGGGAGTAGGAGTGAGTTTTCCTGATTCCCAATCCAGTAGCCATCCTACTGGAAGGGCATATGTCAGAAATCACAATTTTAAGGTAATATGACAACTGATCAAACTAAAAGATAAAAGAAAAGAAGGGAAGAAGCACATAGAAAGAGGAAAGAACTAAAAAAATATTTTTTAAAAAAATTTTTTAATGTTTATTCATTTTTTGATAGAGAGAGACAGAGTGAGTGGAAGAGGGGCAGAGAGATAGGGAGACACGGAATTGAAGCAGGCTCCAGGCTCTGACCTGTCAGCACAGAGCCTGATGTGGGGCTCGAACTCACAGACTGTGAGATCACAACCTGAGCTGAAGTCGGATGCTTAACTGACTGAGCCACCCAGGGGCCCTGATAAAAAGTTATTTGTAAATTTACTATTGTCTTAGTCCACTTGCGTTGCTGTAACAAAATACCACAGACTGGGTAGCTTATAAGCAGCCAAAATTTATTTCTCACAGTTCTGAAGGCTGGAAGCCCAAAGACCAGGGTTTCAGCGTTGTCAAGGCAGGGCCCTCTTCTGGGTTGCACACTTTTCCTCATTATCTCCACATGGCGGAAGGGACAAGGAGCCTCTGAGAGGCCTCTTAGAAGGGCACTAATCCCACTTATTCCTTGTCGCTGCCCTTTTATACCCCGGTACTACTCCACTCCTGAGGACTTCACCCTCATGACCTAATCACCTCCCAAATGTCCTGCCTCCTCATACCATCACCCTGGATGTTAGATTTGCAACATATGAATTGGGGGCAGGGGGCATGGACACAAATATTCAGACCATAGCAACCATGGAGTGAACACTGGCATCCTCATACATTTATAAGACTATATAAAACATGTACGTGCAATTTGGAGGGGCTGGCAAATTATTGTTCATGGGCCAAATCTAACCCACCGCCTGTTTCTGTAAATGAAGCGTTATTGGAACACAATACATCCAGTTGTTTATGTATGTCCATGGCTGCTTTCGTGCCACAACAGTAGAGTTGAGTAGGTGTGTCAGAGACTGCATGATCCACAAAGCCAAAAATATTTATTTCACTATCTGGCCCTTTATAGAAAAAGCTTATAGGCACCTACTTTAAAGAGTACTAATAAATAAACAAAATATGTTCACAGTAGTAATACCAATAAAATGAACTCCCAAGCACCCAACACCCAGGTGAACAAATTAACCCTTACCAATACTTTAAAAGACCTGTAAGCCCCTCCCTTATAACATCCTCCTCTCTCCTCCACACACTACTTTGTTTGGAAAGCCAGGTATGGAGCAGAAACCTATCAAGCTCTGAAGAAAAGGCAATATCACCATTGTTAGATGAAGACATTCAAGAGAAGGTGTGCTGAGTGGAGTGTCAACTTTGATTCCACTGAGAGTTTACCAGAGCCCTTTCTGGAGTAATGGGAACGAGGTTTAAGTGAGAACAGGGCAAAGCAAAAGCTCACCACATGGGGGACGTCTGGCAGGGCTATGATGTGGTCCAGTACTGGAGGTCAGACAGGGCTATGGGCGGGAAGGTAGGCTGCCACGTACTTTTTGCTTTTAGGCTCCTCGTGGAGAGAGTACAGAACACCTCTGCAGGATGAAACGGTGTCGCTGGCTGACCCAGGCAGAAGGCCCTGGACAGTGGAATAGGAGGTTTATCAGTAAATGTGAAGCCATTTGGGTGAGGCTCACCCGACACTCTGTCTTCAGAAAGAAGCTAGAACCAGGACCAGTTATACCTGGGGCACAGCTGTCATCCCAGGGTTCTGCTCAGCATCCTCCTGGAATCCTCTTCACCCCTTTCTGATGCTGCCTGTTTTGTCTAGCCCGTGTTTTTCTTTCTCATTTGGTGGAAAACAGCCTCTAATAGCTTCTTCAGAAAGGGTATGTGGGACGTCAAAGTTTTCAAGATCTAGAATTTCTGAAATGTTTATTTCTATCACATATACAATTGATGATTTCACTGGTATAGAATTGAGGTTGAAAAGTGCTGATGCTGTCCACACACACAGACACATACTGTGTGTGTGTGTGAGAGAGAGACAGAGACAGAGAGACAGAGAGAGACAGAGACAGAGCGCGTGCACAAAGAGCAGAATTTGATGACACTCATAGGTAGTAGACTATCAGAGTTGAGAAAACAGCGGAATTATTCCTTGTCGCTGCCCTTTTACACCCCACTACTACTCCACTAGCAAAATAACAGTCTATGGTCTTCCATTTGAAAATAATTGAAAACACCAAGTTGTCTTGCTTCTTGGGCCAAATTTAGCAGCTGCAAGGCCATATACACCATCAGTAATGGGGTTCCATGCAATTGAATATACACAAATGACAACTCTGTATATATAACTGTATCACTTTGCTAGGGCTGCTACAGTAAAGTACAACACACTGGGCAGATCAGACAATAAAAATGCATCCTCTTGTAATTCTAGAGGCTAAAAGTCTGAGATCAAGGTGTCAGCGGGGTCGGTTTCCCCTGAGGGCTCTCTCCTTGGCTTGCAGTTGGCCATCTTATCTCTGTATTTTCACATGGTTTTCCCTCCGTGGCCTCATGTCCTAATCTCCTCTTCTCATAATGACACCAGCTATATTGGATTATGGCTCATCCTAGTGACCCCATTTTAACATAATTACCTCTTTAAAAACCATCTCCAAATACACTCACATTCTGAGGTACTGGGAGTTAGGACTTCAACATACGATTTGGGGGAGGGGCACAATTCAGCCCATAACAATGTTTGGATTTTATTATATTCATACTAGTCTAGACCTTTTTTTAAATAAATCACTTTCATAAATGCCTTGGAGCCTATCTTACAAACAGTAATCTAAGGTAGTAAACGAATAGGCTTTGAAGCAATAACATTTAGTTATCTGTATAGGCATGCACTCTGAATACATCTAAGTTCATGTTAGCATTACTTAGACAATGCCTGTTAAATAATATTTGAGAGCCATTATACATATAAGAAAAAAGTGATATAATTACTGTATAAATTTAGCTATTGTAAAATGGAACTTAAAGTATGATTTTCAATTACTTTCTCATAATTATAACAGATAAAGAGAAGAATCTTAAATGCTCTACAATGACATTTAAATTGATCATACTTCCAAGATTAAGGTCATGCTAATTTCAGATTGTCTTCATACAATTTCTAACAAAATTTTAATCATGGCTAATAATAACAGTTCAACCATTAATAGTATGTCACTCTTTCATATAGTTTCATCTTACAAATGGCAAGGTCACATTAATGTATATAGGAGAATCCAATCAGCTTGATTATGTTTTTCTGGGCAATAGCACGGAGTTTCTAAAATGTAAATCTATGAAAGTTTCATTTTTATCCCTATCCTAGTGCTATCTTTATATCAAGCTGATTAAATACCATTGTCCCTAGACAATGAGAATTGAAAGAATACGTATTATACATACATACAAACCTTAATACATTTTTGTCCTCTGGGGAAATACAGAATCTCATTTAAAAGTGTTCAAATAGGGGGCACCTGGGTGGCTCAGGTTACGATCTCACGGGTTCGTGGATTTGAGCCCCGCATCAGGCTCTGTGATGTTAGCATGGAGCCTTCTTAGGATCCTCTGTCCCCTTCTCTCTCTGCCCCTTCCCCACTTGTGCTCTCTCTCTGTTTCTCTCAAAATAAACTTTAAAAAAAATTTTTAACAATAAATAAAATTGTTCAAATATATTACAGCAAATGGTCTTTCAAATTATATCATTAGCTGAACCAAATAATTTATATGAAGTCCTTCTTACTACAACGTCATTTTAGAACTGTGAAGTGGTTACAGCACCACTAATTCCATAGGTGGACTACCTAGTCCCACAGGCATGAAATTAAAGTGATGATGGATATCTCCAACAAATACCAGTTCACTCAGAGCAGGTAAAGGACTTATTAAAAAGTTCTAACTCCCCCTCTGCCTTAGGCAAATTCCTTGGCATCCCTCTCTACATCAGCTCCTTTAACTACAAGAATTAGCCATGAATCAGGCAATGTGAATGGATATAAATGGGTGAATCATATCAATCAAAATTTTGTAATAGTAATGTTGATTTTCACTCCATTTGGTTCTTAAGATGTCTGGTTGGTCAGTATTGTCAGGGGATCTGGATGCCACATAGGATTTGAATACTTGAAATAAACCATGCTCTCTGGTCCAAGTGAGTAAGGGAAATGCTAATTTCCTGCATTGAACACTGGGAAATGAGAGTATCATGTATATGCTAGGCAATTTGCTTTGGGGTTCTATAGTCAAATTTCAGTATACTGAAAAGCACAGCAATTTACGGGAATGAAAAATGTAAATATTGACTAATGCAAATATTTCTGAGAAACTCTGGCCTAATGTAGAGGCAGGAAAAAAAAGTTCTTTCAGCAAGGATCTCAATACCACCAAGCCACATTTCAGTGAACAGGAAGTTCATTTTCATAAGCAAACTCCCTAAAAGGCCACAAGTCAACTAGCCATACCCTGATTTATCTGAGCTGAAACGAGTTTGCAACAATGATCATAGAGTTCTATCCAAGTCTCCCTTCAATATCATAGAAGGAATGTCTATTCCCTATTAAGATGGGACATTATTTTCTATCTTGCTCCATAATAACTATGTCCCTGGATCTACAGTGGCTTCTGTGGTGAGAGTAGTAGTTGTCCCTTGTCATTGTTCAACCATCTGGTGGCCTATGGATGGACACTAATGGCCTCTTATCTCTCAGCGCAGAAAGGGCCCAATGGTCCTGTTAACTTGGCCTCACTTCATTGGCACAGTTTACCACCCTGAGATCTGGTTACATCTCTTAGTACATCCCTGACCCAGTCAGTCTGCCCTGCAGTCCTCAACTACAAGATCATCTTGTCCCATTTTTTGTAATTCCCTTCATAAGTTCACCATCAAGCACTATCAGTTACATTCCATTCTCCTTCTCAGGATACATGGGGACCTCTAGACGCTTTCTCTACTACATGGAAGACCAAGAAACTCTAAAGGGCCTACTTAGGCCTTCTTTCTGCCTAACTATGCTGTGCTGCTCATTTTACTCTGATGTGGCTATTCCATGTGGCCATGGAAATACCCTGCAAGACCTCCCAAATTTGAGAAGCAGAGTAAATGGTTTTTCTTGATTAGGCTTTCCTCTCAACCCCAGGCTGGAAATGTGAATCTAAAACAGAAGTGAAACACTATCTGATTCCCATATGTCTGATCTCTTCTCTCTCCCTCAACTCACCAGGGACAGGGAAGGGTGAATGTACCTGTTAGAGGTCTTAACTCTAAGCAACAAAAAACAGTTTTGCCTAAATAGAACATAAAATGAATTCATTCCTGGAAAATGGGTATCTCATAGATTCCAGAAGCGCTGAAGAACCAAGCAGAGAGGTATCATGACTAAGAGCCACATCAGCAACACCGGACAGTGGATGTGGCTGCCACCACATCAATATTACACCTGCCAGAATGGATTTTACAGAATCCCAGCTTTGTATCTTTAATTTGCCACTTGAGGTCTGGGGCAATGGGACTGGGATAACCCTGGCTTCAAAGAACCACAGCAAAGCAAGTATCAGGTATTTCCAGTTTCTCTGCTGCAAAGAAAGTGCATACAGTAGGCGCTGCCCCAAAGGAAAATAATCTAGATGCTACCATGCAGCAAACGGCATGCTAACTGTCCAGTGCAGTGTGGGCTTTCCACTTCCTCTATCTTGTTAACCTTTTTCCTTCCTAGGTGGTTAAATAGCTACGTGGTGTAATGGGGGAGAAGACACCCCCATCATTCCCAGGTGTGTAATGGTGTAAAGGTTACTGGAGACATGATTTGGAGGTGGTGGGGTGGGAGATGTGATAGATTAGTATTTAAAAAATACCCCTCCATTAAACTGGTAAATAAAAGAAATAGGGGTGCCTGGGTGGCTCAGTCAGTTAAGTGTATTACTCTTGGTTTCAGCTCAGGTCATGATCTCACTGTCGTTTGGTCAAGCCCTACATCAGGCTCCATGTTGGGCATGGAGCCTACTTAGGATTCTCTTCCTATCCCCCTCTGCCCCTCCCCTGCTTGCACCTGTGCGCACATGCACACACATGCCCTCTCTCTCCCTCTAAAAAAATAAATTAAAATCACTGTTATATAAAGCTTTAATTTCAAACATTTTTATATCCCAAGCACTGTACATTATACATAATAAGAAACTATTTTCAGATTCAGAGTTTGGGTTTGTTTTAGAAATCCAAATTCAAATGCTTATCTAAAACTACCCAACAACTACCCAACAACTCAGGCTTCAACTCTTTAAAATTAGCAATGACATTTCCACATAGGTTTATAAATAGAGGAAAAATCTCTAGCTTTGGAGGTTGGGTTCCATCTTTAGAAACAACAATGCCTGACTAACTATTTTTTGTTTGCTTTCGCACATGATATTTTGTCTTTGTTTAAATCACAATTAAAAGCTGGCATGCAATTGTTAGGACCATGTAAATTTTCTATATTTATCCAAGATTTCAGCTGCATTAATTCAAAGGGTTGAATGTGAGACAGCGAAGATGACTCCTCAGCAGAATATGTTTGGGGATAAACAAGACATAGGTACTTTTCCATGTGTAAGTAAACACTATGATAAATCTTCCTTTTGCATGGTAGCAGCAGACAACCCCCACTAGCAAACAGGAACCCTTACAAAGTGTTATCCATAAGAAAGCATGCATATGCTCTTGAACCTCATAAAAACTTCAATAAATACAATAAGTGATAAGATGTGTGTCTTTTTATGAAAAGCACAGAGCATGCTTATGGTTCAATACAATCAGGGGCATATTATGAAAACTTATTAATAGATAGGAATAACAAGTGTTGGTGAGGATGTGGAGAAACTAGAGTCCTCAGATATTGCTGGTGGGAAAGTAAAATTGTACAGCCTCTTAGGAAAACAGCTGGGCAGATCCTCAAAAGTTAACTATAAAGTTACCATATGACCCAGCAATTCCATTCCTAGGTATATCCCAAAAGAACTGAAAATAGATATTCAAATACTTGTATAGAAACATTCACAGAGGTATTATTAAAAATCACCGAAAGATAGAAACAACTCAAATACCTAACTGGTGAATGGATACACAAAATGTGGTTAGAGCTATACAGTGGAATAGTATTCAGCCATAAAGAGGGACAAAGGAATGACAGCAACAAGATAGTGGGATAGCCGGTCCCTAGCTCTAGTCACCCCCACAGAAATACTGATCGGCAACTATAAACAGAAGAGGACACTTTTGTGAAAAATCCTAGAACCTGGGAGTGAGGCTGAAGCACTCCCTTAGAAAAAAAGCTAGGAAAAGCCACATTAGAAGGGTGAGAGGAGCCATTTCACTTTGACCACATTGTCTCTACATGAGGCCAACACGTCTACAGGGATCCTCTGGGCCTGTTGTTTCTCCAATGGAGAAAAGAGAGCCTGAGGCAGATATCTAGCTTCCCCAGGGTTCCGTGGCACAACCCACAGCTTGCACGTTAGTTTCATGACATGGGGAACACTGGGGGACTTGGCAGTCATCTGGGAACAAAGAAGGGGGCTGGGGCTAACAGCAACCAGTGCACAGATCTTGGTGGTGATACTGCATATCACTGCCAGCAGCTTCACTGGCCAGAGAGCTCAGCCATCAGCTTTGTCCATCCATGAAGCCAAGCTGACAGATCCATCTGGCCAGGAGCACAGTGAGATGTTCTGCCCAGCAGACCAGCTGTGGAGGCCAGTCTAAGGCCCCACCTGATCACAGAGCATAGCCAGCAACCTCACTTGACCACAGAAGACAAACGTGGGGATCCTAATAAAGACAAGCTCAGCCAGATGGCTTCATGGGTGAATTACACCAAATAATTATAGAACTAATGCAGACACCTCTCAAAATCTTCCAAAAATTTGAAGAAGAGACACTTCCAAACTTGTCTTACAAGGCAAGTACCATCTTACCCTGGTACGAAAGCCAGAGAAGGACATTACAAGAAAAGAAAACTACAGTACAATAACCGTGATGAACACAGATGCAAAAATTCTCAAAAATAAATACTGGCAATCCAAAGTCAACAACATGTTAATAGAATCATACACGATGATCAAGTGGAATCTATCCCTGAGATGCAAGGATGTTCAAAGTATAAAAATCAATAAATGTGATACACTACATTAACAGAATGAAGGATAAAAATCAAATGACTACCTAAATATATGCAGAAAAAGCATTTGAAAATGTTCAATATCCCTTCATGAGAAAACTGCAACAAATTGGGTATAGAAGGAATGAATGTATTTCAACGTAATAAAGGCCATATATGATAAACCCACAGCTTTAATAGTAAAATACTGAAAGCTTTTCCTCTAAGATTAGGAACAAGAAAATAGTGCCCACTCTCACCACTCCTATTCAGTATAGTACTGGAAGTCCTAGCCAGGGCAATTAGGCAAGAAAAAAAAATTCAAATTGGAAAAGAGGTAAACTTCTGTCTATTTGCAGATACGATCTTATACATAGAAAACCCTAAACACTCTAACAGGAAGTTGTTAGAACTAATAAACAAATCCAATAAAGCTGTAGGTTACAAAATCAACATACAACAATCAGTTGTATTTCACTAACAATGAACTACCTGAAAAAGAAATTGAGAAAATAATCCTTTCACAATTGTATCAAAAATAACTAAATACTTAGAAATAAATTTAACCAAGGAAATTATAGACCTACACTGAAAACTATAAGACACTGGTGAAAGAAATTGATGGAGACACAAATAAATAGAAAGATATCCTGTGTTCACATATTTGAATAATTAATATTGTTAACACATTCATACTATCCAAAGTGATCTACAGATTCAATGCAAAATTCTAATCGCATTTTTCGCAGAAATAGAAAAAACAATACTAAAATTCATACGGAGCCACAAAATACCCCAAATGTGAAAGCAATCTTGAGAACAAAGAACAAAGCTGGAGGTACCACAATTCCTGATTTCAAACTATATTTCAAAGATATAGTGATAGCACAGTATGGTACTGGCAGGAAAACATGTATATAGACCAATGGAAAGAAATAGAAACAAGAAATTATACATACATATATATGTGTGTGTGTCTGTGTGTGTGTGTGTGTGTGTGTGTACGTGTGTGTGTGTGTGTGTATATATATATATATATATATATATACACACTCATTTTTACTAATATAATCAACTATATATATATATATATTAGTTGATTAATCAACTAATCTTTGACAAGTGTGCTGAGAATATACAATGGGCAAAGATAGTCCCTTCAATAAATGGTATGGGGAAAACTGGATATCCACATGCAAAAGAATGAAATTGGGCCCCTGTCTTAAACCAAGCAGAAAAATTAATTCAAAATGAATTACAACTTAAATGTAAGATGTGAAACTTCAATACTTCTAGAAGGAAATGTAGGGGGAAAGCTCCTTGATACTGGTCTTGATAATGATTTTTTGTACATGACACCTTTAAAAGCACAGGCAACAAAAGCAAAAATAAGCAAGTGAAACTACAACAAAAGAAAAAACAAATGTGTAGCACGGGAAATAATCAACGAAATGAAGAGGAAATGGATGTAATGGGAGAAAATATTTGCAAACCATATACCCATTAAGGGGTTAATATCCAAAAAATATAAGGAAAATGGGGCACCGGGGTGGCTCAGTCAGTTAAGCATCCAACTCTTCGTTTCAACTCAGGTCATGGTCTCATGGTTCATGAGATCGATCCCCATGTTGGGCTCTGCACTGACAGTGCAGAGCTGACAAAGTCTGCTTGGAATTCTCTGCCTCCCTCGCTCTCTGTCCCTCCCCCACTCGCACACACACACGTATATGGAATATACGTATATATGGAATTTATACAACTCAATAGCAAAAATAAAATAATTAAAAACAAATAATCCAGTTTTTTAAAAAGGCAAAGGACCTGAATAGACATCATTCTAAAGAAGACATACAAATTGTCAACAGGTACATGAAAAGATGCTCAACATCCTTAATCATCAGGGAAATGCAAATCACAGCCACAATGAGACCTGTTAGATGGGCTATTATGAAAAAGACAAGAAATAATAAGTGTTGGTGAGGGTGTGGAGAAAAGGGAATGCTGGTTCAGTGTCGGTGGGAATGTACATTGGTACAGCCACTATGGAAAACAGTACTGCAGTTACTTAAAAAAAAAATTAAAAATAGAACTACCACATGATTCAGCTCTCCCACCTCTATGTATATCTGAAGGATATGAAACCAGGATCTTGAAGAGGTATTTGCACTCCCATGTTCATTGCAGATTATTCACAACAGCCAAGACAGAAAAAAAAAAGTGTCCATCAACAGATGAACAGATCAAGAAAATGCGGTGTATACATACAATGGAATATTATTTGGCCATAAGAA
The DNA here is from genome assembly GCF_027475565.1 of Acinonyx jubatus. Classification (NCBI taxonomy): domain Eukaryota; kingdom Metazoa; phylum Chordata; class Mammalia; order Carnivora; family Felidae; genus Acinonyx; species Acinonyx jubatus. Next base: position 117,811,141 of record NC_069389.1, read on the forward strand.
AGAAAAAAATCCTGCCATTTGTGATCTATTGGATAAACCTGGAGGGCATCATGCTAAGTAAAGTAAGTCAGACAAAGACAAACATTGTATTACTTATATGTGGAATCTAAAATAGCTGAAGTCTGGGGCACCTGGGTGGTTCAGTTGGTTAAGCATCCAACTCTTGATTTTGGCTCAGGTCATGAGCTTATGGTTCATGAGTTGGAGCCCCACGGGCAGAGCCTGCTTGGGATTCTAACTCCCCCTCCGCCGCTCATTCTCTCTCTCTCTCGAAATAAATAAATAAAAACTTCTAAAAAATTAAAAACAAAAAAATAAAGGAGCTGAACTGGTAGGAACAGAGAATAGAGTAGTGGCTATCAGAGGTATAAACTCACTGTTGTAAGATTAATAAGTTCTGGGGATCTAGTGTACAGCAGGGTGACCATTAGTAATAGTACTGAAACTTGAAAGTTACTAAGAGAACAGATCTTAAATGTTCCCACTACAAAAAAGAAATAGTAATTATGTGACATAATGGAGGAATTAGTTAATGCCACACTGGTAATCATTTTGCAAAATGTAAGTGTATCAAATCAATGCATTGTATACCTTAAACCTGTACAATCTCATATGTCAGTTATATGTCAATAGAGCTTGAAAAAAATTTTAAGTTAAGGCATGGGGATATTGGTGAATAAGTTCTGGAGATCTAATATACAGCATAGTGACTGTAGTTAATAATAGTGAACTGTATACTTGAAATTTTCTAAGAGTAGGTAGATCTTAGGGGTTCTCACCATACACACACACTCACACACAAAATGGTAACTGTGTGAGCGGATGAATGTATTAATGAATTTCATTTTGACAATAATTTCATATGTATATCAAATCATCATATTGTAAAGTTTAAACACATGTAATTTTACTTATCAATTATACTTCATTAAAGACAGAAAAAAAATAGAAATGACATACTACTAAACACTAAACCATGTATAAAACTTGAAAACATGATGCTAATTGAAAGAAGCCAGACACAGTAAAGTACATGTTGTGTGATCCCATTAATATAAAATGTCCAAAATGGGCAAATCTATAGACAGACACTAGATTAGTGCCGTCAGGAGCTGGTAGAGCGAGAACAGGTAATGACGGCTCATAAGTATGAGGTTCCTTTTTGTGGTGATGAAAACATGCTGGAATTAGATAGTAGAGAGAGGCGCACAAATCCATAAATATACTAAAAAGCATTGAACTGTGTGCTTTAAAAGGGTGAACTCATGGTATGTGCATTAGATCTCAATTTTAAAAAGAGAATACATAGAGAAGAAAAGAGAGAAAGGTCTCTGAATCTAGTAAAAGTAATGCTGTATCCTAAGTCAGAGCAGGGTCTGGTTAATCAATCCTCTTGCCCAGCCCCCCACCCCCGCCCCACAAAGGGGTAACCCACAATAAAAATCAAACTGGTAGTTTAGTCTAAGCCCAGTTCAACAAAACTGCAAGTCAATGCCCCTATAAAAAAAAAAAAGCATATTTTGCTTTCAGGAATATCGTAAAATTTATCTTAGTGACTACTTTAGAGCATCTTAATGAAGTAGAAGATGGAGGTCTGGGCACAAAGAGGAAAGAAGGGTAATACCGAGCCAGGGAATGATGGTTATGCCAAAGAAAAACTTTACCTAAGATTAGCCTTAATTTCAGCCATGCCCAGTCTTACATTAGTGGTATGACAATATCATGAAACATTAAACTATTGCTAACTGATTTGCCATTTCATGCTTCCCCAAGGTCCTCTCCTAGCATAGGCAGCTAGGGTATCAGAGACTTCACTGCCCCAGGGCAGGTTGTGAGGACAGAAATATAAAAGCAAAAAAGTGACCAGTGCTGAGTTTCTCAATTTCCCAGGAGAATTTCTTAATTTGAGACAGATACAATTGTCTTTAGAGGAAAAATTTTTTTTGAGTTATAAGAGCCTATGTCTTTTGAGTCTCAGACGGCAAAGTCTTGGTCTAAGCAATAGGAAAAGAATAATATTCCTCTCTCAGAATGAATTGCACCCTTCCCATCCAGATATGCTGAAGATTTCATGTGAGTAATGGGTATAGAGTAGGGGAGAGATGGCCCAAGAAAAATGCCAGATAGGTATTGGTGAGGTGTCCTAGGCCAGTCAGGAGCAGGAGGTGATGAAGCTTCCAGATAAATTTTGGAATCAAGATTAGGAAGACTCCATACACTACCTCCTCTAACTATTGCTCTGGGAGGCAAAAAGACTCACAGAGGCACTTCAAACCATCACGGGTTAGGAGAGGAAAGGAAAGATGGATTCATCCTAGGCAGACAGGCCTCACCGCATCCTCACAGATCCCCGTGGCATGTGGGAAACATCTCATATGTCCCCTGCGGCCCACAGTGTCGTGGATCTGGACGGGCCTCAGAACTTCAATGAAAAGCCACTCCGCCGACACCACAGGAACTTTAAGGCTAGGAATGGGAACTGATGGGAATGAAACATTTCAGCAGGTAGCAGGACAGAGGGGCGAGGATGACTAAAAACAGGACAGGAATAAGTACATTTCAGGGCAGCAGGGGCAGAGGCCAACCTCGGGCCCACTATCCACCACACTGTGTGTTAGCCCAAGCTCCCTGGAAGGAAAGCCTTGACACAAAGACTTCCTGGGAGTGTGATCCCAAGGAATAAGGATGAGGTACAGGAAAATAAAGCAGGGATGGGGCAGAACCAAAATAAGAAGGCATTCTTGAGTTAGCCACTGCAAAAGGTAGATGGCTGCTTGATCTAACGGAATGTCTGAGAGACCATATGAAATGCATCTTCCTGGGGATAAAATTGAGAAGCAATTACCAGCTAGCCCTCATGCCCATGGTTCAAAGCTTTGCCCCACTGGGCATGAACTCCCCATTTCTGTACTGTGCATGCATGGGCTCTGAGTGATTTCTGAAACATCTCACACTTCAGCTTCAATAAGGCCAAGCTGGTGGGTGACAAATTGGTCCCCACATTGGTGGCTGAAATAGCAAAAGGACCTAAAGGGATGCAAATGCAAAAGAAGTGTCAGATACACTTAAGTGAGCGCATCAGACCTAAGTGCCATCGTGGACAGATGGTGAGGAAAAGAACCCTAAATTGACTGCGTATTCATTCCAAATCAGCTGCAAAAACCTGAGGCTACAAAATTAACTTGAATTGGCAAAATTAAGTTTTCTTCTTTAGAGCTGAGAAGGAATTCAAAATAGAGGCTAAATTGGGTTATACAAAAAATTGTTATACTACTTCAATGTCTAAGTTTAGTGGCCTGTAAAATTCATCTCTACTAAGTATTCATTTCGTATGCATTCAACAAATATTTCTTGAGTGTCTATTGCATGGAAGCCCTACACGGGTGTCACAGGGAGCATAAAGGCGAGTAAAATTTAATACCAGTTCTCAAGTTGCCCACAGTCTAGTGGGGAGAAAGACAGTTATACGCCCAACTACAATCCAGGAGGAAGGGCTAGCTGTGTAAGTGACAAAGCCAAGGCCTCACCACATGTGGGTCTCAGGGCTCCTCATTAGTAAAATGAAGTCAGAAGAGCCAGCATCTAATACCTTTCCCCCACTGACATTCTGTGACGTCTCAGTGTCACACAAAACCAGGTAACTCCAGTATAAAAGCCATAGTGTTTAGTTTACATTATGCTCCCCAACTCCCTCTTGCAGGGGAAGTTGTTTCAGACGAAGCAGAATGGGAACCTGATAGTTATCATGCTCACTTGTCCAAAACAAAGCCGGCATTAAAACAGCCAACACCCAGGGGCGCCCGGGTGGCTCAGTTGGTTAAGCGTCGGACTTCAGCTCAGGTCATGATCTCACAGTTCACGGGCTGAAGCCCTTCACTGGGCTCTCTGTGGTTGGCACAGAGCCCACTTTGGATCCTCTGTCCCCCTATCTGTCTGCCCTTCCCCTGCTTGTTTTCTCTCTCTCTCTCTCTCAACAAACAAACTTAAAGAATATTAAAAAAAATAGCCAACTTACAAATGAAAAATGCTGGCAAAAGTACTTTCTGACTTCACATAAGGGGGGAAAAGAAAGGTTTCAAAACCAAATCCAACTTTGGGTACATAATACTATCATAAGCAACTGTGAAGTATCTTAAATAGATGAAATATCGATCAACACAATGGGTTACTAAGCACAATATTTATTAGCTGCTTGCCTGACATATCTTACCCATTGTTTATCCAAATGAATTTCTCTATTCATTCAAAAGCTCTCATTCCAGCTCTCCAATTCCAATTCTACCCTTTCTTTCCTCAAATCCCACCTATACCAACCATCCTTTGACGATTCTCCAAGTTTACTGAAATGTATTATCTTTCCTTTTATTTTTTTTTTATTTTTTGCCATGTGAATGTATTGCACACTAAAAGTTCTAATTAGAAAAAATACCAATGAAACTGTTTAACTGAATGGAAGCTGACATGCCACTGGGTCACCAATAGAAAGCCCTCAAATTTAATACTATTGTATAATTATGACCCATAAATTTTTACTGAAATATACCAGCTGGTTTTAGGCAAAAGTTGAACAGTATGAAATACCAGATCTGGGTAAAACTTCTGACACATACTCCTACCTTTTGTGGATCAAGCAGATTAAATACTGTGAAAGGTACCTACTGAATTAATCAGCCATACTTTTACTAATATAGTTTGAACAAATGCCCTGGAATCTCTCTCTGTCACATGATTGAATTTATCTAGATTTAAGGTGTATCTTCAGTTCTCCCAATAAAGGGAACTTTATACTTAACACTGTTAAAGAAAAAGAGTGTTTCTAACACACTCTTCTTTCTTACAAATGTTACCTTTGCCTTAAATATAGAACAAAGGAAATGAAGTGTGTGGCAGCATGTCCACCTTTACACAGTACAGAACATTTAGAACTAGGAAAGGAATATTGCTGTCTCCTTTGTTCTTTTTAAAGTCAAGTGATTTTGTGGAATCACTGTATCACGGTGTAAATGATGTATGAAATGAAAAATGGTCAGTTTCCTTTGCATGAAGAATAGAGAGGCTGCTTTGTAATTCTAGACTGAACTGTTTGCTACAGTAAAGGTAGTCTCTCATTGTCAAGGTGCCTTGATGCAGTATCCTACTATAGATCTGAGGGAATCTGACGTTAGGGTCCCAGGAGAGAGAGTATAAAGATACCCATTTGTGTGACCAGGTCACTGGTTTAATTTTTAAACAGTTGGGTACCCTTCAGTGTAGAAAGTCAAAATCAGTTGTTTAAATCAGATGTGCACAATGCTGAACCAATTTTAGTATTTGGTAAATAATAGAGACGGTAATAAAAAAAGCCGAAAGAATTGTCTGTTTTGTTGTGGATGTGTTAAAGTATCACTTTGCTCTTAGTTTTAGATTTGAATTCATCATGGGCTTGGGTACATGCACATTCACAAAGAAGTAGGGACAATATTCATACTTTTGGATAGTAATGATGAAATCTCTGAGATTATACACCATTTCCAAAATAATATATTTCCCATGGTCCAACCAAACTCTTAGCAAATCATAGATTCTTGTGAAATAGACTAGACGCTTAATAAAATGTTAAACTCATGTAAGGCATGGTAATAGATATGGAATGGAACCATGCTTCTGTTAGTAAATACTGTTTTCTCACAAAGTGTCAATGCAAATTTATCATGAAGCTATTGTGTAATGTGTCTCTAAGTATACTCACACTCTCTATTTACAATTAATATCATTTACTTTTAAAATTTACTACCTCCTCTACCTTTGATGGCATAGAACACATTTTTCCAAGATAAATTACTCAGTGATTGGAATCAACTGTCACATACGGGCCCCAGAGCTGAGCAAAAGCAGAATTTAATGAGGTCACTGTAGAAAAGACTGCTGCTTTAACTGTTCAAAATCATTTATGTTTAAAAAGACTTTAAACTAAAGAAAAAAAAATACTTAAAACAGTGTCAGCAGCAGATTTGCTTGATTGCTTTAACAGAAGCTGAAGGGTTTGGTAAAGCCATCTTGTGGTGAGAGAACCATTAGGAGCCCAGGCAGAAGGGTGCAGGAGCAGAGAGGAGGAGGGGCGGGGAGCGATCAAGGAAGCAGTAGCTAAGGAGGAGAGTCAGGAGGGATAGCGTGGGCTGAATGCAAACCAGCAGCCCCACATTTCCACCTCTTGATCAGGCCCTTTTGCTGAGGCATAGAAATCCAGGGTGGGCAGCTGGACCCTTGCCACGTTCTGCCTTTTGAATTTAGTCTAAATTGAATCAGGTGGTGAGAAGGCACAGGAAGAGCTCATGACTGCTAGAGCAGGAAAAACCAGCCTTCAAACAAACGGAGTAGTCAGTTAGTGAAATAAAAGGGCAGCTGTGCTTCCTAAGAGACTTAAATCTCAGCAGCTCAGGGAAGCAGGGGGCAGAGGTGCAGGCAAAGGAATGTCGGAAAGCTTCTGATTAGAAAGGAGGTTTAAAAGCAGAGTGTGCTACAGCTCAAGGCGTTTTCTCAGAGCCCAGAGGTGGAAGAACATAGAGATGTATATATAGGAATCACTTATCCTTGATTTAAAGCCTAATAACGTATCTTTTTTATATCCTTTGTTAACTAAGGGTAAGTCTCCTAGTGGCTTTCTTTCCGTAACAGTTTCTTTTCAAAAAACAGCTCCCTACAAATAGTATGAGTTCCTTATAATGTTTAGATAGGAGAGAAGTATTCCAAATTTAATACTTCCTATGAGCCAAAAATAACCAGTTAGAAAATTTAAATAACCTGCTAATTGTATTAACAGGAAACTTAAGGAAATTATATGATGAAAACTAGAAAACACTGCTGAGCAACAGAAATGATTTGAATAATGGAGACAGAAACAGTATATCTGAATGGAAAGAGTGGCTGTTAGGGAGATAGCAATAGTCCCCAAGATAATATGTAGTTTAAAAATATTTCTAATAAGGGGCGCCTGGGTGGCTCAGTCAGTTAAGCACCTGACTTCATCTCAGGTCATGATCTCAAGGTTCTCGAGTTCAAGCCCCCGCATCAGGCACTGTACTGACAGTTCAGATCCAGGAGCCTGCTTTGGATTCTGTGTCCCCCTCTCTCTCTGCCCTTCTTCTGCTTGTGTTCTGTCTCCTTCTCTCTCAAAAATAAACATTAATTTTTTTTAATATTTCTAATAATACCACCAATAGAAAAACTGTCAGCAGGATTGTTTGGAGCTTTCCAACATTATTCTAAATTTTCTCTGGAAGAAAAAGCAAGCAAGAGTGAGTATGAAATATTAGAAAAACAAAACAAAAAGAAAAAAAGGAAACTTACCCTGAATGATGTTAAAATCTATTATTAAGCCATAATAATTAAAATGTTGGAGTAATAAACACAGACACCAAAGAAATATCAAGGCGACAGATCAGAGAAAATGGACCCTAATGCCCAGATAATCTTAAGAAATTAAATCAAAGAAGAAGAATGGATTATTCAATAAATGGTATTATGGAAATTAGCTTTTTCAGAACAAACAAAAGTAACTTTTCATCCTTACCTCGTGCCATAAGCCAAAATAAAACCCAGATGGATAAAAGAGTTGAGCTTCGAAAAAAACTGAAACCACAAAAAGGATAGGTGAATATTTAACTGTCTTGGAACGAGAAAAGACTTCCTAAGCATATGATCAGTGAAAGACATCACAAAGAAAAAATACATAAATTTGATTATACAGAAACTTTAAACTTCACTACCAAAAATTTGGAAAAATGTCAGATGAAGGGAAGAAAGAATGTTTTCTACAACTCTGACATAAAAAGGGTTAACATCCTAAATATAGAGATAACTCATCTGTTGGTATTTCCCAAAATACAATATGTGAGGAAATATGCAGCTTTATTAGTAATTGGAACTGCAATTCAAATCAACACAGGAATGTTATTTTTCCTCCGATAAAATTGGCAAGGGATTTTTTAATGCAATCCTCTATGGCTATGCTATCCATTATGGTCATGACTAGCCACTTGAAATATAGCTCATCCAAATTGACATGAGCTGTAAAGTATAAACTCTATAGTGGAATTCAGAGGCTTAGCACAGAAAAGAAGTAAACTAAGCCAGTAAATATTTTATATAAATCACAGGTTGAAATGATATATTTTGGATATATTGGGTTAAATATAACTATTAAAATTAATTGCTTCTTTTTGCTCTTTTAATGTGGTTACTAGTACATTTTTAATTCTATTTTTTAACATAAATTATATATGATTTAAGGTCTATAACATGTTGATCTGATATACATAGTGAAATGATTACCACAGTCAAGGTAATAAGCATATCATCTCCTCACTTGGCCATCATTTTTTAAAAGAAATATTAAATTACAGGTATTGCTTACATTATATTTCCTTTGTAGATTTTTTCCTTTTTTTCTATTTTCCTTTTTTTCACTTTATTTTATCATTGTTTAATGTTTATTTATTTTGAGAGAGAGAGAAAGAGAAAACATAGGTAGGGGAGGGGCAAAGAGAGAGGGAGAGAATCCCAAGCAGGCTCCACACTGTCAGCACAGAGCCTGACGTGGAACTTGATCTCATGAACTGTGAGATCATGACCTGGCCAAAATCAAGAGTCAGATGCTTAACCAACCGAGCCACTCAGGTGCCCCCTTATTTTTTATTTTAGAGAAAGAGAGAGGTGCACATGCATACATAAGCAAGCTGGAGGGGCAGAGAGAGAAAAAGAGAGAGAATCCCAAGCAGACTCCATGTTGTCAGTGCAGAGCCCAATGTGGGGCTCAAGTGGGGCTCAATCTCTCACAACTATGAGATCATGACCTGAGCTGAAATCAAGAGTCCAACGCTTATCCAACAAAGCCACCCAGGCGCCCCTGGTTTATGTTATATTTCTAGTGGACGGTGCTGCTGTATGGGAGTTAGGGGGCAAAGAAATAGTTACTATCATACACTGCTGGTGGGAATACAAATCACTACAGCAGTACTTCTGAATAGCATTTCAGGAATGTGTACCAAATGTGCTTATTTAAAAGTGTGCTGTATCCTTTCACCCAGTAATTCCATCTCTGGGACTCTAAAGGAAATAATCAGAGATACAACAATTAGATAATTAGTATATAAATATATGTTAATAATAATGAAAGGTTAGAAAAGCATAAACATTCAATAACGAGTAAGTAATTAAATTACAGCATGTTCATTTAGCGACATGACAAAATACATATAATACAAAGTGGAAAGAAGCAAAAAATAAAACTGCATATGCATTACTATCCCAAATGTGTAAAAAACATGTACACACACATACTCATAAACATATATAAATGACTAAATGAAAATGCACAAGCATTAACTGTTTCCTCTGTGTTATGAAATTATCAATTATTTTTCTTTTTTGTATATGTATTTGTAATGTTTTGATAATAAGCATAGATTAATTTTAATTAAAAATGAAGTTGTATTGGTGCACCTGGGTGGCTCAGTTGGTTAAGTGTCTAACTTCAGTTGGTTAAGCTCAGATAATGATCTCACAGTCCGTGGGTTCGAGCTCCGCGTCAGGCTCTGTGCTGACAGCTCGGAGCCTGGAGCCTGCTTCGGATTCTGTGTGTCCCTCTCTCTCTGGCCCTCCCCAACTCATGCTCTGTCTCTCTCTGTCTCAGAAATAAAATTAAAAAAAAATTTTTAATATGAAGTTGTATTTTTCAAAAAGGTCTTGTCTTCCAGTGTGTACAAACTGACACAAATCACAGCTACCTAATAAAGAAATCTCTAATTAGCAATGAAGTCCTTGACTGGGAGCCATATGTTTGCTTGGGCAATATCTTGGTTGTGCTTAAATGACAGCCCCCAAAATAGGAGGCTCAATGGGGTCATGTTTCAACATGAAAGTCAAACCAGTTTAACTTTCACCCTGGTATAGAGGCTTTTTGGTTTGGTTCAGGTTGGGTTGGTACGGGTTGGGTTGGTTCGGGTTGGGTTGGGTTGGGTTGGGTTGTTTTGCCTGCTACCTGTTGGGTCAGGAACTTAATGAGCAAAGGAGACCAAACCTGGAGCAGATGACTACCAGGTTCAACAGACATGAGCTTTAATGTTTTCACACCTCATTTTTCAACATAAAATGTTTTAAGTGCCCACATATTATTTAGCTGTAGAAATAACTAGCTTCATTTTCCACTCTGATCCATAAGTAGTTAGTTTCTCGTGCTTTCTCCTGGTATGTGACCAATGGGAAAAGATTGCTTTACCTTAAGTGAGGGCAAATGTCCAACTCTGCCCTACATCATCCAGGTCAGCTCACCTTCATCCTGACATATCCAATTCATACCCCCCAAAAAAGTATGTTAATTTAACGTGAGCTGGCATCATGAAAAGTCTCAAAGACTCTTAAGATCCAAACTTTAAGGCAATGGCACAACAAAGATTCATTCAGCCCAAGAAGCCAAAAACATGCAGTGAAGCTGGTTAGGTAGATTTTTGCATAGCAACAGAACTGAGAAACTGCTTGGTTTGCTGTATAATATTTGAACATTTTGAAGAAGCAGTATTTTAAATTGCACAAAAGAAACATTTTAAACGCATAACTACTAGAGATCTGTATTGTAAATCTCACTAGCTACTATTTGCAACAATATCTGTGACTACTGTTTGCAGTCAAAAACGTTCTGATTTTAACATTCAAAACTGAGCATCATGGAAAAAAAAATGAGCATCATGAAAAAAACAACTGAGCATCATGAAACAGTGGACTTGCTCCTGTGCATGAAAGAAAGCCACTCCACATACTCAGGGTGGATTCACTCAGTCACTCAACATCTACCATAATGTTTTATCAAGGTAAAAATTTGATATTCAAATCTCATGTGTCTTATTCCCATTGAAACATTTTTGCTTTTCAACAAAAGGGGCTCAAACCAGGAGTTTGCTTTTCAACTCATAAAATAAACTGACCAACTATAAATTAACTTTGTAAGCAAACAGCCCTGTTTTGCACACATAAATTTATCACTGGCTCATTTTTCTTCGTAATAGGTGGGTTTTACCATACTGCCACTGTTTTTAACTATTATTCTTTTAAACAGTTCTAAAGTACAATTTTCAGAAGTGCCATGTCTATGTAATTCATATCCTGCATATCAGTAAACAAACAGAAAAATGTGTTTGCCTAACAAAAAAAATTCCTAAGTATCATGTGAAGTACCACTACTACATGATTCAAATTATTTTAAAATAGACGGCACGGTATAATGACACGAGCACCAGGTTTATAAACCACATACAAGCTATCTGACCTAACTCAGCTCAGGTTCTGCTGTCTTCCAAATAAGAATAATTAAACCTATTTGGAGGCTGTTATAAGGATCAAAGGATTATTAAAATTAAATGGATATTTAGGACTTTTGCTTTCACAAAAGGCAAACTATGCAATATAGCCTTCTCTACCATTCAGGATAATAAGTTACATGCTATAAAAACATCAAGAATGTCCTTTAAAAGAACTGAAGAGCTAATAAATATAGTGAGAAATTGCCAGCAACCAAATCCCAGGGATGAAGAACTCAAAGCCTACTTAGGTAGAGACCAATACAAAAGGAAAAGCTGAGAAATTGAGCTGCAGTGTTGGTGGCTTTGCAGGGCTAAAGCAACAAAAGTCAAAACCCAGGGCCTACCAAAGTCAGGGACTCTGACCCCTTTCAGACTAAAAACATTGAAAGAACTCACTTCCAAAGTCAAGGTGAAACAAAAGAAATCTCTCACACCAAGTTGCTTCCCACTGTTATAACAACTGGGGTGTCTAGGGAAACTCAACCTCAAGAAAGAAAACATATAATTTCAAAACCAACTGAGGGGAGAAAATGGAATGAGATTAATGATCAGTCCACTTGAAATCAAGAAAATGAGGGAAAAATGAAATACAGAACGGGCAAGACAAATACAAAGCTCAAAATAAGATGGTGAATTTAACCTGAATATATCAGTAGCTATAATCAATGCAAATGTATGAACTGCTATACTTACAACAAGAGGACTGTAAGACTGGATTTTTAAAAAATTCCAGCACTGGTTATTTACAAGAAACAAACCTAAATCATAATGACATTTAAAGATTTAAAATACGATAGAGAAATATGTCATGCAAACACTAACAAAAGACAGCTGGTATAGCTATAATAAGAACGGACAAATTTTACTTTAAGGTAAAATCATTACAGAGATAAAGAGGATCACTACCTAATGATAAAAGGAAGAATAACCAGTAAACTTAAACAATCCCAGATCCCACTTTTATCCTATAGAGCATATTCTCTGACCAGAGGACAATTAAAAGAGAACTCAATTTAAGAAATACAAATAAAATCCCATAAGTTTAAATATTAAGAAATACTCTTCTAAATAATGCATAAAGAATAAATGATAATGGAAATTTTTTAAATTTTTTGAACTAAACTGTAATAACAATATTACATATCAAGACTAAATGCAGCTAAATCAATACATACAAAAGAACTATATGTTCTTATTTTTAATTAGTTTATTGAAAGTCAAGTTAGTTCACATACAGCACAGTATTGGTTTCAGAAGTAGAACCTAGTGATTCATCACTCACATATAACACCCAGCGTAGTGTTCAGAGCATAAGTTAGAAAAGAGGACAATTTAAAAATACATAAGGGTAGGTGACAAGGTTGCTGTGGTTAAGGCCATGGACTGCTAAAAATAAATGAAGTTAAAATTAAATAAAGCAAAATAAACCCCCAAAACTAATGGAAGCAAAGAAATAATAATAAAATAGAAAACAAACAAAAAAACAGAGGATCAGGGGCGCCTGGGTGGCTCAGTTGATCAAGAGTCCGACTTTGGCTCAGGTCATGATCTCACAGTTCATGGGTTCGAGCCTCGCATCAGGCTCCGTGCTGATAGCTCAGAGCTTGGAGCCCGTTCTGTGTCTCCCTCTCTGCCCCTCCCCTGCTCGTGCTCTGTTTCTCAAGAATGAATAAACCTTAAAACATTTTTTAAAAAAATACAGAGGATCAAAAACCAAATGTTGGTTTTTGAAAAATGAAAAAAAAAGGATAATCTTATGATGAGAGTGATTAAAAGATAAAGCACTTATTAAATGTAAGAAATGAAGAAGGGACATGGCTACAAATATGACATGAAAACTAAGATATTGGGGCACCTGTGTGGCTCAGTTGATACGGCATCTGACGTCACGTCAGCTCACGTTGTGAGTTCAAGCCCCATATCAGGCTCTGTGCTGATGGTGTGTAGCCTGTTTGGGATTCTCTCTCCCTCTCTCTGCCCCTCCCCTACTCACTCATTCTATCTCTCTCTCTCTCTCTCTCTCTCTCTCAAAATAAGTAAATAAACGTTAAAAAAGAGAAAGCTAAGATATTAAGAATAATTATATTCTAATAAGTCTGAAAATGCAGACACAATGGGCAAGTTCCTAAAAGATATGAATTTACTAGAATGGCCTCAAGAAGAAATAGAACATATGAACAGTCCTGTAACTACCCCACATGTGTGCACATGCACACACACACATGCACACAGTGAAAAACATGAACTTCCTTGTCAATTTTCAAGTTCTATTCATTGTTAGCAGAAGAAAAATTCCAATCTTACATGACTATTCCAGAAAACATAAAAAGAGGGTATACTCCCTAACTCATTCTATAAGGTTAACATAACTTTGATATGTAAACCTGAAAAGATGGTTTGTAAAAGAAAAATTATAAGCCACTCTGACTAATGGGTAGAGATATACAGTCCTAAGCAAAATAGTGGTAAACCAAATATAAAAGTTAATGAAAGAAATTATACATTTTGCTCAAATCAGGTTTATTTCAGGAACCCAAGGTTGGTTTAATGTGGAATAATCAAAAAAAAAAGAATTCATCACATTAGTAGGTTAGAAAAGAAATAAACAAAACTTACCATGTTGATAAATGCAGAAAAAGCACTTGATGAATTTTGATGAACATTAAGTCATTAAAAAATAACAGTTCAGCAATTTTCCCATTAAAATACCAATATAAAATAATCAAATGTATTTCTCTATATAAACAATAACAATTTAAAAAAAGCTTTTCTAAAAGTACCATGAATAAGAACATAAAAATATTAAATACCTAGGAATGAATCCAACAAAAACATGATCAACATCTCTAATGAAGATTATAAAATGTATTTAGAGAAATTTAGAAGATATAAACACATGAAGAGATATACTCTAGTCAAGGATTTGAAGACTCGATATTTTGTTTAATGTCCACATTTCTCCACAAAATGACCTAGAGATTTAAGACAGTTCCAATCCCAATCCCAACCACAACAGGATTCAGAGCGAGCGCCAGCCAAAATGAAGTAAACCCCTCACAGCCTATCTGTCTTACTGATTACAACTAAACACTCCGGACAAAACACAAAAACAACTACCTGAGTGTTCTGAAAAGTAAACAGTAGCAGGCAGATTGAAGAGGTGATTCAAAGTTAGAAAAGCAACTGATACAGAATTGATTTTTCTCAGGTTTATTTCCTCTTTCAGCTTCTGGCTTTGACATGAATTATGGCTCAGTCATGGAACTGTACATGGAGGAGGTAGTCAAAAATCTGAGAGAATGTCTGTCTTTTTACTCAGAGAACCAGGAAATGGGGCCGGGGAGCTAGGGCGTGGGAGGGGAGCCCAGAGCTGGAGAAGGATCTCATAATTCTGTATGTGGACTGGCGCAAGTCCCAGGCCCAGCCTTATATTCCTGGCCACAAAACTCAGAAAAGTGGCCAACAGAGAATGAGAGAAAAATCCCCTTTTTTCTGTTTTTTTTCCGCTCTCTGCCATTCTCCAAGGAACTGTATACCAGCGGCATGAGTAGGTGAAACTATGAAGATCCAATATTCTCAACAAGAATAAAGAAAAAGAAAAAAGGGAATCCTGTGGTCCAAAGAATGTAGAGGGATTCCGCAATTTTTATCTCTGCCTTTCAGTAGAAATCATTCAAACTGAAAAAGAGACAAGAAAAAGTTTAAAGAAAAAAAAAACCCAGAAGCTCAAAAAACCTGTATAGATATCTCAAATGGTCTAGCATTCATGTCATCAGAGTTCCACGAGACAAGAAAGAAACTGGTGCAAAAGAAATATTTGAAGAAACAAGGCCTGAAAAGTTCCTCAATTTGGTGAAAGAGATAAATATCAATTTTCATGAAGCTCAGTTGACTCAAAGATAGAAAAAATATTGCAATCCCTATCAAAATAACACCAGCATTCTTCACAGAGCTAAAACAAACAATCCTAAAATTTGTATGGAACCAGAAAAGACCCCAAATAGACAAAGCAACCTTGAAAAAGAAAACCAAAGCAGGAGGCATCACAATCCCAGACTTCAAGCTGTATTACAAAGCTGTAATCATCAAGAAAGTATGGTACTGGCACAAGAACAGACACTCAGATCAATGAACAGAATAGAGAACCCAGAAATGTACCCACAAACGTATAGCCAACTACTCTTTGACAAAGCAGGAAAGAATATCTAATGGAATAAAGACAGTTTCTTCAGCAAATGGTACCGGGAAAACTGGACAGTGACATACAGAAAAATGAACCTGGACCACTTTCTTACACCATACACAAAAATAAACTCAAAATGGATGAAAGACCTAAAGGTAAGACAGGAAGCCATCAAAATCCTTGAGGAGAAAGCAGGCAAAAACCTCTTTGACCTCAGCGGCTGCAACTTCTTACTCAACACATCTCCAGAGGCAAGGGAAACAAAAACAAAAATGAACTATTGGGACTTCATCAAAATGAAAGCTGCTGCACAGTGAAGGAAACAATCAGCAAAACTAAAAGGCAACCAATGGAATGGGAGAAGATATTTGGAAATTACCTATCAGATAAAGGGTTAGCATCCAAAATCTATAAAGAACTTATCAAACTCAACACCCAAAAAACAAATAATCCAGTGAAGGAATGGGGAAAAGACATGAATAGACACTTCTCCAAAGAAGACATCCAGATGGCCAACTGACACATGAAAAAATGCTCAACATCACTCATCATCAGGGAAATACAAATCAAAACCGCAATGAGAAAACACCTCACCCCTGTCAGAATGGCCAACGTGAACAACTCAGGCAATGACAGATGTGGCGAGGATGCAGAGAAAGAGGATCTCTTTTGCATTGTTGGTGGGAATGCAAGCTGGTGCAGCCACTCTGGAAAACAGGATGGAGGTTCCTCAAAAAATTGAAAATAGAACTACCCTATGACCCAGCAATTGCACTACTAGGCATTTATCCACGGGATACAGGTATGCTGTTTCGAAGGGACACATGCACCCCATGTTTACGGCAGCACTATCAACAATAGCCAAAGTATGGAAAGAGCCCAAATGTCTATCGATGGATGAATGGATAAAGAAGATGTGGTGTGTATGTATATGTATATATATATATATATATACACACACACACATATATATGTATACACACACACACACACACACAATGGAGTATTACTTGGCAATCAAAAAGAATGAAATCTTACATTTACAATTACGTGGATGGAACTGGAGGGTATTATGCTAAGTGAAATTAGTCAGAGAAAGACAAATATCTAATGATCACTCATATGAGGAATTTAAGATACAAAACAGTTGAATGTAAGGGAAGAGAAGCAAAAAGAATATAAAAACAGGGAGGGGGACAACACATAAGAGACTCTTAAATATGGAAAACAGAGGGTTGCTGGAGGGATTGGGGGAAGGGGGAGGGGCTAAATGGGGAAGGAGTTTAAGGAATCTACTCCTGAAATCATTGTTGCACTATATGCTAACTTGGACACAAATTTAAAAAACAATTAATTAATTAATTAAAAAGAAAAAGTCTTAAAAGCAAGGAAAGAAACACTGAGGCATTATAGATAGGGGAACACTCACTCAAATGGTGAAAGCTTTCATCAGGGATAGCAGAATAACATCTTAAAGAGCAGAAAGTAGAAAACTATTATCTCAGAATTCAGTAACCAAGAAAAATGCCTTCAGTAATTAAGGTAAAATAAAAATAGTCTCAGATGAAGGAAAACCAATAACACATCACTAGGATATCTGCTTTGCAGCTAAAGGGACTTCTTCAGTCTGAGAGAAAATGATACCAGAGAAAAACCTGAAAATTCAGGAATGAAGGAACATCAATAAAAATGATAAATCAGGGGCACCTGGGTGGCTCAGTTGGTTAAGCATCCCAATTTGGCTCAGGTCATGATCTCGCAGTTTGTGGGTTTGAGCCCCGTGTCAGGCTCTGTGCTGACAGCTCAGAGCCTGGAGCCTGCTTCAGATTCTGTATCTCCCTCTCTCTCTACCCCTCCCCAGCTCTCTCTCTCTCTCTCTCAAAAATAAATAAACATTAAAAAATGATAAATCAGTGTAAATATAAGAGACCCTTTTTCTCCTTTTAAAGTACTTAAAATGTGTGTAACTATTGAAACCAAAAGTTGACTTTGTATAGTTTCCAATGTAGACAAAGGTAATACACATGAAAACATTAATATAAAGTGGGAAGGGCAAAGGGATCCATACAACTGTAAACCTTTTACATTTTACTTGCAGTAGTAAAATATCAATTCTAAGTAGACTGTAAAAAGGTAGGTGCATTGTAATTCTTATAAAAACCACCAAAAATATAAAAATATGCAGCCAAAAAGCAAAGAGATATATTAAAATGGAATACTAAAGAAATTTCAAAGTAAAGAGTATATAAATTGACCCAATTCAATGCTAAAAGGGTAGTCTTTTCAACAAATATTGCAGGAAATATTGGATATTTGTATGCAAAAAAGAACCCACCCTTATCTTACACCTTATCCAAAAATTAACCCAAAATAGATTACCAACTTAAATGGAAAATGGAAAAATTCCTACGAAAGATCTTTGTGACAACAAAAGCCTGATACACAAAAGAAAACTGATGAATTGAACTTCTTCAACATTTAAAAAAGACAACAACCTTTTTTCTGCATTAGACACAGCTAAGAGAAGAAAAAGGTGACCCACAGACTGGAAGGAAATATTTGTCAGCTCCATATCTGACCAGAGAGTTCTATTGAGGATACATATTAAAACTCTCAAAACTCAACAATATCCAAGAAATGGGAAAGGGTTTCAACAGACCCTTTGCCAAAGAAGACATACAGCTGGCAAATAAGCCGGTGAAAAGCTGCTCCACCTCATTCATCTTTAGAGAAATGTAAGAGAAATCCTCAATGAGATACCACTACATACATATTATAATGGCTAGTGATAATTTTGCAAAGACAATAGCAAATGCTGGTGAGGATGAAGAGCAACTGTAACTTTGCTACATTGTTAGTAGGAATGCAAAGTAGTGTAGCCATTTTGTAAAAAAATGTTGGGCAGCTTCTTACAATGTTAAACAGACACTTACATTGGACAAAGCAATCCCACTCCTGAGAAATGAAAAGTTTTGTTCACACAAAATCCTGTACAGAATGTTTATAGCAACATAATACATAATCTTCAAAAACTGGAACCATCGGCAGTGGGGGGGCACCTAGGTGGCTCAGTCGGTTAAGCATCTGACTTCAGTTCAGGTCATGATCTCCCGGTTAGCGAGTTCAGGCCCGGCATCGGGTTCTGTGCTGTCAGCTCAGAGCCTGAAGCCTGCTTCGGATTCTGTGTCTTCCTCTCTCTCTGCCCCTCCTTGGCTCTCTCACGCTCGCTCGCTCTCACTCTCACTCTCGCTCTCGCTCTCTTGCTCTCTCTCTCTCTCTCTCTGTGACTGTCTCTCAAAAATAAACATTAAAAAAATAAATAAAATTAAAAAAAAACTGGAACCACCCAAAAGCTATTTTGATGAGTGAATGGATGAGCAAATTGTAGTACATACACACAATTGAACACTACTCACCAATAATATGCACTAAATCATATGTAGAATACACATAAAATTTGATTTGCCATTAGGATGATGAAAGAATAATTTTTTCTGTAAATGGTGCTGGGATAATTGAGTATCAAGTGATACTCCAGTGATACGCAAGTGAATGACCCTCTAACTTACCCCTTGTATAATCAACTCTGAGTGGGTTGTAGACTGACACGTGAAAAGGCAAAAGTATAATGCTTTTTCAGAATAATACAGGAGAGCATCATATATGGAAAGATTTCTTAAGATATACAAAAGGCATTAAGCATAAATAAATGCTTGATAAATTCTTTCAAGTTTAACTTATATCAATGTTCCATAGAACTTTTCCATAAAACTACCTTAAAATGAAAATTTTCCATGCACCAAAAGACACAATAGACAACCTATAATAGAATGTAAGGAGATATTTGCAACATGTATGATTAGTATTCATATCGGGAATATAAAGAGCTCCAAAAACTAAGAAAAAAATAAGCAAAAGACATGAAGTTCAAATAGTTCATATACATATGGAAGAAGTGCATCTAGGTGCTGGCAAGGTTCTTTATTAACCTGATTGCTGATTACACAGATATTTGATTTATAATTATTCATGATTTCATACATTTATGTTCTGGTTGTATACAATATATTTCATAAGAAAAATATAAAAAAATATATATGCATAGCCAATTATTTTACACCATTTCATAAGAAATTTTTTACACCATATTTCATAAGAAAAATACAAAAAAATTATATATATATACACACATATATACACACATGTGCGTATATATATAGACAATTATTTTACACCATTTCCCAGCAAAAATAGATACAGGATGGTAAATTGTCCTTAGCTTTTTTTGTAACAGGTGTTTACCTTAAGGAGGGGGTAAGGGGCGCCTGGGTGGCTCAGTCAGTTGAGTGTCCACCTCGTGATTTCAGGTCAGGTCATGATCCCAGGGTCATAAGATCAAGCCCCACATTGGGCTCCACGCTGAGCATGGAGCCTGCTTAACATTCTATGTCTCTCTCTCTCTCCCCCTGCTCATGTGCACTCTCTCTTTCTCTCTCTCTAAAATAAAACAAGGGGTGGGTGGGGAATTGAATTGTTCTAAATCACTGGTGCTACAAAAAACAATTTTTAATAAATTTTAAGTTTTTCACAAGTTTTCTTCCTAGTCAAGTTCAAATTACCTGTGTTTTCACCCACACTTAATTCTTGGAGTAAGAGTATGTGAGTTTGTAATCTAGCTCAATTTCTTCCTAGCCATAGATCCTGGCTAAAGAAGTTACTTTTCCTCTTTGAACCTGCTTCGTCTTCTTTATGTGGGTAATAAGTGTGCCTATTCTGATTCTGGTGAGGATTAAATGAACTACTTCATATAGAGTGGTAGCAACAAGCTAGCACACAGTAAACACTCAATACATGGCAATTATAATAGCTACTATTATCATTATATAATTATAATCTTACTCCCCAACCAATTTAGGTAAGAGCACTCAGCCAGTCCTGGATTGCATTCCAGCCTTTGCTACTTAGCAGTTGGTGATCTTGAACAAGTTCTTTAACTTCTGAGAGCCTCAATTTCAACATATGAAAAGTGGAGATAAATGTATCTCTTTAGTTGTAGGACTCAAGTGAGAAAATGTATGCAAAATCTCAGCATCTGAAATATAGCAGATAGCCCTAGGCACAACTGTATCACAGCAGAGGAGCCCCCTGTGGTATAACATCATGGCAGAAACTCAGAGAGCAAGTTCTCAACTCAGATTTCCTAAATGGCTTCCCATTGAGCCTGTGCTCTTTGAGCATTCTCAAGATGTTATAGCTACAGCTGTTCCTCTATTTCTTATCTAATATGATGTCCCTATTCCCCAGCCCCAAGCTTTCATTCTGTTGATTGATGCTGATATGCTAATAGAAACTGCAGAAAATTGCACACATTCTGAAAATTAATTTAATTATGTGCCCAATCATCTGTCACTTGACTCAGACCATGATATCAATTCTATGACCTTGATAAGTCACTAGTTTTGTGACCTTTCAAGACCTGTTACTACATCTGTAAAAGAGGGATGGTAATACTGAAACCTTCCTGAGGCCTTCTAATATTGGGTACTAACACAAGCGCTTAATATATAATAACACTTTTAATACCCATACACCATAAAAGATGAGGAGTAGTATTGTTGTTGTTATTTCCATTTTACACGAGAAAATTGAAACTCAAAGAGGTTATACTGTAGCAAAATCAAGGTTCAAGTCCAGGTATCTCTATTGCCAAAACCCAATCTACTACACCTTCCTGATTCTCAATTAATGGAATACCTACTGTGTGTTAGGCAATCTATATTCATCATCCTTATAAATTTACAAGATAAAAGGAGCTATTGTTTGTAAAATCCTTGGCACAGAGCCTGACATGAAGTAGGCACACAAAAAAAGTGAAATGCTTGTGGCTTTCCAACTTTCTTCCAGCGCTGTCTTTCAAAACAAAAAAACAAAAAACAAAACAGCCAAACCAGACAGAATTCTTTTGACGGGATAACAGGAGCTGCAAGGCTTCTATTCTCCCCACATATCTAATATTCTATCTACATATCTAACATTGAGTCCATCTGTACAGTAATATATGTAGTAACATTGTTACAGAAATATAATGTGAGCTACTAGAAGCACATTTCACACAGAAAAGGAATCAAACTGACTCATTTTTTAAATTGTGCAAAACAAATGATACTCAAATTTTTATGTCATAGCAAAAACTCATGAGCTCATGAAGACAGTCATTCTTGGTGTATCAGAGGACTCCTTGAGCCTCCTAATATTCTATGTAAAATGTCTGAGTTTTGATCACCAGCTCATTTTTTCTGGGAATAGGATTCTTAACTTTCATAGAATTTGTATAGGATTCACAATCCCCAATGCTTCAGAAAAATCATTATAAATTCAATTTCTCCAAAGACTGGGTGTTTTCAATGACTGTTCTTGACCCCACTGATGAAGAAGGGACCCTGCACTAGGGTTAAACACATGACACTTGATACTGGACAGATGAGACCAACAGCATTTTATTAATCACTTATACTCACAGCCGAGGAGAAACTCAAAAATGGATGGTGATGTGATATCACCTCATACTTTTTGAATGGCTATCATCAAGAAGACAAGAGATAATAAGTGTTGGCAAGGATGTAGAAAAAATAAATCCTTGTGTACTTTTGGTGGGAGTGTAAATTGGTACAGCCACTATGGAAAACAGTTTGGAGGTTTCTCAAAAAAATTTTTAAAATGGATTTACCATATGATCCAGCCATCCTACTTCTGGGTATATATACAAAGGAAATGAAAACAGTACATCAAAAATATATCTGACATGCACCCCTATGTCTATTGCAGCATTATTTACAAAAGCCAAGAGATGGAAGCAGCCGAACCGTCTATACCCAATGGAATATTATTCACCAATAAAAAAGAATGAAATTTTGCCATTTGCAGCAACATGGATGGAATTAAAGAGTGTAATGCAAAGCAAAATAAGTCAGACAGAGAAAGACAAAAACAATATGATTTCACTCATATCTGGAATTTAAGAAACAAAACAAAGGGGAAGAGAGAGAGAGAAAGAAACCAAGAATCAGACTCTTAACTATAGAGAACAAACTGATGGTTACCAGAGGGGAGGTGGGTGGGGGGATGGGCGAAACAAGTGATGGGGATTAAGGAGGGCATTTGTCATGATGAGCACAGGGTGATGTATGGAAGTGATGAATCACACTGTATTGTACACCTGAAACTAATATTACACTGTATGTTAATTATACTGAAATTAAAATTTAAAACTTAATAAAAAACATATCTGCATTCCCATGTTTATTACAGCATTGTCCACAATAACCCAAGACATGGAAACAACCTGGGGTGCCTGGGTGGCTCAGTCGGTTAATTGTCTGACTCTTGGTTTCAACTCAGGTCATGATCTCATGATTCGTGAGTTCAAGCCCCACATTGGGCTCTGTGCTAACAGTGCAGAACCTGCTTGGGATTCTCCCTCTCTCTTTGCCCCACCCCTACTCACTCTCTCTCTCTCTCTCTCTCTCTCCCTCCCTCCCTCCCTCCCTCCCTCTCTCTCTCCCTCTCTCTCTCTCTCAAAATAAATAAACTTAAAAAAATTTAAGAAAAAAAGACATGGAAACAACCTAAGTGACTATCAATGGATGGATGGATAAAGAAAATGTGGTGTATATGAATACAGACAGTGGAATATTATTCAGCCACAGAAAAGAAACAAATCCTTCCATTTGCAACAACATGGATAGGCTTTGAGAGCATTATGGTGAGAGACATTAGACAGAGAAGGACAAATACTGTATGATCTCACTTATACAGTAAAACCTTGGTTTGAGAGCTTAATTCATTCCAGAAACATGCTTGTAATCCAAAGCACTTGGATATCAAAGTGAATTTCCCAATACGAACTCATGGAAATTCAGAAGATTTGTTCAACAACCCAAAAATATTCATATAAAAAATGATTATAATACTGTAATATAATATAAAATAATAAAGAAAATACAAAATATAAAGAAAAATAAACAAATTAACCTGCGCTTACCTTTGAAAGCCTTCATGGCTGGTGTCAGGGAGATAAGAGAGAGGAGAGTTATTGTTTAGGATGACTTTCGCTATCACTAGTAGAATCACTGCTATCTATTGGCTCAAAGGAATCTTTCTTTCGTGTGTAACTTTAACAAGTAACCTATCCAATGACACTTGCTTTTGCCTCCTTTTGAGGATTTCATGGATATGTGACATTGCATTGTCATTCAACAGATTCATCACTTATACTGCTACAGCATTACTCAGGTGGTGCTTTTCTTTTTTTTTTTTTAAGTTTATTTATTTATTTTGAGAGAGAGACAGAGAGAGAGAGACAGAAAACTAGCAGGGGAGGGGCAGAGAGAGAGGAAGAGAGAATCCCAAGCTCTGTGCTAACAGCACAGAGCTCAATGTAGGTAGGGCTCTATCTCACGACCATGAGATCATGACCTGAGCCTATCTCAAGAGTCAGATGCTTAACCAACTGAGCCACCCAGGTGCCTGCCGGGTGGTGCTTTTCTACAAAATTTTGCACTGTTTGCCACATTTTACACGTCTCCCTAATCTCATTTGAAGTAAGGGATTCCTCTGCTTTTTTTTCCTCCTCCCCTGCAGATGAGATGCAGACATATACTTCTTATATAATCTTGCAATTTTGGCTATTCACATACGTCATTCGTACTTCTCAATGATTTCTTTCTTAACATCCACCGTAATCATCTCCTTCTTACTGCCTTCCTTTTCAAACTTTTTCTGCATGGGAGCCATTTTATATGCTCGCATGGATGTTGACTACAGTGCAGCATTAATAAACTCTTGTCATATACTGTATTTAATGTAACTGGCAAAAAGGCAACAGAGGAAAGGGTCTCTATGTGCAGGCAACCTGACCTAGAATGAAGCAAAGCATTCCTAAGCTCACTCTTGTCTGGAAAAACAAAAAACTATCCATAGGTGCTTTGAAGTGACAAAAAATACACTAGTGTCAGTTGTGGGCACCTTCCAATGTTCTGAAAAAGCACTGATTTCTGCTAAACACCGTGGCCTGAGACTGAGCATCCGAGCATGAGAGACAATCACTCACAATCCCACAGTGAGAGAGAGTGAGAGAGAGGAACCATTGGCTCAGTTGTGATCATGTGACATCTGGCATCATGTACTACATGTATTACAAGATATTGCTCATTTATCAAATTAAAATTTATTAGAAATACTTGCTGATATTGTTGAACCCTTGCAGAACAACTTACTCACAATCTAAGGTTTTACTGTATATGGAATCTAAAAGAGCCAGACTTGTATAAAGAGTAGAATGGTGGTTATCAGGGGCTGGGAGTCAGGGAAATTGCAGAAATGTTGGTCAAAGAGTACAAACTTTCAATTAGAAGATAATTAAGTTCTGGATATCTAATGCACAGCATTGTGACTGTAATCAACAATACAAGTTGCTAAGAGACTAGGTCTTAAATGTTTTTTCACCACAAAAATAAAATGGTAATTATGTGACATGATGGAGGTGTTAACTAACATCATGGTGGTAATCATATTGCAACGTGTAGATCAAAATATTGTACACCTTAAACTTACACAATGTTATATGTCAATTATATGTCAATAAACAAAATGAATCCTGAACCGGTGACCCACTTTTGAAATGGGCCTGTGAGATATAAGCTGTGCTGAGCTTAATACATGGAAAGGCTTATTTTCATCTAACAAATTCTTTTCTGGCTGTACTTCTCTACTTGTCACCTGTTATGCATTTAAACAAACGTCCTTTCCGTTAGAGAGACGCAACCTTGCTGGTTTTGAGGATGCACGAAGGAAGGTGCCATGAACCAAAGAATGCAGGTGGCCTCCAGAAAGCACAAACACAAGGAAATGAATTCTTCCCTAGAGCCTCTAAAGAGAACGCAGTGCTGTGATCACCTTAAATTTAGCCCAGTGAGACTCATTTCAGATTTCTATCCTATAGAACTATAATATAAACATGTGTTGTTTAAATCACTGTCTGTGGCAATTTGTTACAGCAGCAATAGGAAACTAAAACAGTCAGCAAAGAATTCTATCACTTTTCAGCACCCTTCCTCCTCTAAACCCCCTTTCCCTTCCTATGTGATTCATAACCTTATTTAAATGCTGGAAACTTAGGGAGACAGATTAGCGAACGACAAACGTCACAGCTCCTGCTTTAATAGATTTCCTCAGTGAAGACGCAAGGACTAAGAAAACATATTTTTAATCTTTTGCTCACTTAAAATTAACTAGAAAATATTGTGACAGATGGTGTCCCTCATGCTGCCTTAGCATTCTGGCATGTTCCATTTAATATATCTCTCCATTTAATATATCTCTTATGTTCCCAACTCAGAGCAGAAAATCCAATTACTGTAAGAGCATTGTAGTGTTTTTGACAACTTCACTTTGGTACATTTTAACTGAAGAAGTGAGTAGACATAGTGACCACTTACAGATGAGAACCAAGGGAGCTGAAAATTAATGTACTTTGAGTAAACAGAATGAACACTCATGTCTAAGGCCTGTGAACCACTACTGAGGAAAGAGTGGGTAGCACTGCATGGACTTTAGTCTCCATGCTTGCTCAGCCTCCTTTCTCCAGAGCACATTCCACAAACTGTAACAACTCTGTGAATTGTGCAACATGACTCATATTCCCAGAAAATATCAAATAACCAATCTTATCACTGCAGTTACCTTTCCAGTGACTCACTTTGGAAGCAAGACTGGGGATTATCACTTCCTTGTTTAAAACCCAAAGACATTTTAAAAATGTGTCTAAAATAACTCCAAAACAGTTTTCTGTGTTGATCTGAACTGGCAAGTTATTAACAAGATCTGTTCAGTCAAAATGCACAATCCAGAGTGCTGGAGTTCCCAGAGACCTTGGGGTCTCAAATTTGCTCAAATAACTTCATCTCTCTGGGTAAGGAAATTGACAGGGGACTTGCCAAAGATCACCCAACTAGATAAGGGTAGAACTGAGGCTTCAGCCTGGATCCATAAATTCCTGCTTTTTCTTTCCCTGTTTAGGGGAAAAGTAATCATTTGTAAAAAGTTTCCTAATACATGAGAAAGCTTCCCATAATCCCATCATCTAACACAATTACAGTATTTTTTTGCCATATTATATTCTATATATACATAATTTTTACACAATCCCAACTGTAACGTACAAGGGAATTCAGGACAGTGTCAGTTTCAAAAGGCATATTCAAAAATTAATAGCTTCCCCATACAAATGTAAAAAAGGAAATCAAAAAGGGGCCCCTGGGTGGCTCAGTTGATTAAGCGTTCAACTTCAGCTCAGGTCATGATCTCACAGTTTGTGGGTTTGAGCCCCGCATCGGGCTCTGTGCTGACAGCTCGGAGCCTGGAGCCTGCTTCTGATTCTGTGTCTCCCTCTCTCTCTGCTCCCCTGCTCATGCTCTGTCTCTCTCTGTCTCTCAAAAATAAATGTAAAAAAAAATGTTTTTAATAAAAAAAAGGAAATCAAAAAAGTATTAAAAGAAAATATGGGTAAAGAGTCATATTAATATTGGGATGAAAAGATTCCTTCTAAGTACATATAAAAACCATGAAGGAAACGTGCACAAGACTTTACTACATGAAAATGTTCACTTATTTTGAGGATTAAATAAAGCTATTTCAATAAATATAATAATGTAAAATTGAGATTACAAATGATAACTACAGCAGGCTGAGCATCCAGTATATTTTGTTTTGATTTTAAGGACTCAAGGAAGCTTTAATTCACAAAGATAAGTAGTTAACATTAAGTTAATAGTTCTGATGGTTTCTTTATTTTTACAGCCTGCTTTCCCATCCAGAATAGTTTTCTATTAAATTGATCTAGAAGCTAGAAAAGAGAGTGGTAGAAATTGTTTAGACAATATGTAACAATAACTCAGAATCTCTAATTACAAATGGTTTTCTTTGAAGAGAGTTAATGACTAGGTTCTCAACCAGTCTAAATCTTCATTGTTTAACAGCAAATATTTTTTTCAAACATCTTCAAATACTCTTAGATGTTTAACAATGCCACTTGATAAAATTTCACATTCCTCAGTGGTTGTCTTTATCAAATAGTTCTTCAAAGCTTCAAAAGCATCTAATTCATTTATTTTGATTGTGCCTATTGAATAAAATTTGACATCAGTTTCAACACTGACACTTCATTGCAGTTATAAACACAATAATTCTTCAAGTCTACAATGCTAAACTGAAGTTGTTCCACTCATTAGAAGTTTCACACACACACACAAAAATACAAGTTGGATTGACCATTTTGTATTTGAGAAAAATTCATTTAATGGAGTTGTCAAAAGGGTAGGGTTTGGGTTCTCTGGGGTTTTGGGGGGAGCGTTTATTTTTTGTGCCTAAATGAAACATTCATACCCTTGGCTCAGTATAGCCAATGAACTTGAGCATGAAAAATAAACTCTGGAACACACTGCCCACATCATTAGGAATCACTGACAAATGCTGGGGCACCTGGGTGGCTCAGGTAGTTAAGCGTCCGGCTTCGGCTCAGGTCATGGTCTCACAGTTTGTGAGTTCAAGCCCAGCTTCAGGCTCTGTGCTGACAGCTCAGAGCCTGGAGCCTGCTTCAGATTCTGTCTCCCTCTCTCTCTGCCCCACCCCTGCTTGCGCTGTCTCTCTCTGTCTCTCAAAAATAAATAAATGTTATAAATTAAAAAAAAAAAAGAAATCACTGACAAATGTCAAATTAGTCAATGGTGTCATGAAAACAACAAATTATATGCCATCATTTTACATAATCTTGAAACTTATTTGATAGGGAAAACACTTGTGAGGAAACAGAGAGAAGGAGCTGGAGGAGGTAGGGAGAGCCTCCTACCATGATGCAGGTCTGAACCTTATAAAGAAGAGAGGGAAGGAAAGAGAGGTAGGGAGAGTTTAAGAATATAGTCCAGCTCTAGAAAAGTTCTGACGAGACTAATGAGGTGTCCTCTAGCCAAAGCCTTCCATTACAGGAATCCTGCATCTTCGAGGAATGGATCTGCCTCAGCATCTTGGCTGCGCTCAGTCATTGCCTGAGAACAGTCATGAGAAGCATGGCCTTGGCATAAACCTAGCAATGGGTTTCAGAGCACAGCAGCTGGAACTGTCTGTAAATTCTTCTCTCTGCAGCAGGAGATCTCTGAAAGCATTTGCATGACTGCCAAAGTGGTGGCATATAAGGACAGAGAGATAAGAGGGCCAGATCACATAGGTCCATATAGGCTATCGTAAGTACTTTGGTTTTTATTCTCAGTGACATGGGAACCATCGGAGAGTTTTAAGGAGGGTAGTTATGGAATTTAAATTAACAAGTCATTAGTGAAATTAAATTAAATGTAGAGGAGTTACGTGATTTAAATTAACAGGAATATTATGTTATGTTGAAAATAGAGAAAGGGGATGAAGGAACAAAGCAGGGAGACAAATCAAAAGCTATCTCATGAAGGTGGGAGACTGCAGTGATAGACTATGACCTTAGCAAAAGAAGTAGTGAGAAGGGGGTAGAGCCTAGATATGTAATTTAAGTATAGTCAACAGAATTTGCTTATGGATTGGATGTGGAGTGTAAGCAAGAGGAGTCAAGGATAATTCAAAGGGTTTTGGCCTGAGCAACCGGGAAAAGGGAATTTCCATCAACAGAGATAGAGAAGACTGTAGGAGGAGCATATCTGAGGAAGAATTATCAGGTTTTCTGTTGGACTAGGTTAAATTGGAGATATTCAAACAGAGGGGCAAAAGTTAGATATGTGGGTCAGAGGAGAGATCCAGGCTAGAGACCGAAATTTGAAAGTCATGGTTGTGTAATGGTACCTAATGATATGAAACCAGATGGAATCACCAAGGCAATTTAGATAGCCTAAGTGAAGGCCAAGAACTGATCCCTGGGACATTCATCTTAAGAGGCCAATACGAGGAAGGACTAAGAAAGTATGATAAGAAGGAGCAAACAGTGAAACTAGAAGAAATGTGGTAACCCAGAAGCCAAGACAAGAAAATGTTCCAAGTGTGCCCAACCACGTCAGATACTACTGCTACGTCAAATAATAGGACGACAAATTTGAGCACAGATTTCACAACACTGGTGATCTTGACAAGAGCAATTTCAATGAGGGTAAAAGCTTCAGTGGAGTAGATTTAAAAGAAAATGTGAAGAGAAGAATTACAGACCGTACAGAAAACTGTTTTGAAGAGCTTTTCTTCAAATGAGAGCAAAGAAACGTCCTGGTAGCTGAAGGGCTACGTGGAGTCAAATAAAGGTATCTTTTCCCATCTCCTACAGGGTAACGTTCTTTAAGTTGTACTTTACACCAGGGGTCAAGAAACGTTTCCTGTAGAGAGCCAGATAGTAAATATTTTCAGCTTTACAAGCCATATGGTCTCTGTCACGACTTCTCAGCTCTGCTATTGCAGCGCACAGACAATACACAAATGAATGAGCATGCTGTGTGCCAATAAAACTTTATTTGCAAAATCAGGCAATGGGCCTGATTTGGCCCACGAGCTGGGTAGTTTGCTGACCTCTTGTTTACACAATCTAGCTCTAGTAATTATTTACAATGGTCAAGCTGCAAATATTTATTAAGTCCTTAAAATATGGCAGGTATTTTTCTAATCATTACAGATATAGGGGTAAAGGAGAAACCAGAGGTTCTGCTTCCAAGAGCTTCCGCCTTAGGTGGAAGAGCGTGACACAGAGCTCCAAGGCAAAATACAGGCCCTCACTCCCTAAGCCTCCTCACTCCTCCAGTACCCTGCCCCCAGGCCACATCCAAACTTAGTCAAGTGAGCCCATCCTGAGGCTGCTTTTACCCTTGCCAGGGGTAGACTCAGAGCTCCTTTTCCCACTCATGTTGCCCTTTCCTGAAAGAAACAATTCCCTACCTTCACAAAGCAGCAACTTTTACATAACAACCCTGCGACATCCTTTGCATTTTTAAAGAAATTATGAAAATGTGGCATTTCTTTGTCTCTTCCAGCTCCAGAGACTCTCTCTCACATTACATGAGCACAGGCATCTGTCACTGTATGAATGTGACAGCCCAGCTTGTCTCTTCCGGCTGACCTGCCAGAGCACCTCATTTATCTCCTGTGGCAGCAGGTGCAGCTGTGTCTATAGAATCCAAGTTCTTTGTGTGCTTCTGGAGCAGTCTTCCTGAAATTACATGGTCTCTGGGAGGTCACTCTATGCGGGCAGCGAGTACAAAAGTGTGGCTCTCTCAGAATCAGTTTAAACTGCAAATTGCAGGTTTCAGGGCTGCTTATGACAACTTCAGGAGGGATATTCTCTTTTCCTTCCCCCCCCTTCCATAATCCCTGAGTCCCCAGTTATGATCCCTGACATTCAATGAAGCTATGGATGTGAAAGCTCTTTGAAAATGGCTGACTTCCACATAAGGTCAAGGTTAGAACCCAGAACATGGCTATAAACCACACATTTTAGGGAAAATGATTCTAATCTTTCGCAAGAACAACAACAACAACAAACAAAGCAGGCTTCGCTCACACAATGGAAGAATTTTGAAGTTAAATCTCAGCTCTCATCACGGTGTGACCTTGGGCAAGTCCCTTTAACATCTGATTTTCCATTTCTTCAGTTGTCAAAATAGGACAGAGCCTCCACTAAAGTAGGTAACCTTGGCAAATCCACAGGCCCATAGGAGGACATTCAGTAGGAGATCCGTGTATCAATGAGCGAAACAATCAAGGAGAATCTGGTGTGTGGGCTGGTTTAAGTTACAGCTGCCTGCTGAATCAAGAAGTCACCACGATAGCTGCTGGTGCCAGAACCATGTCAGTGGTGCTCCAGTTCTCACCAGCCAAAACAGATGTCTCACACACTCCTCTCTCCCCCTTACAGCAATCCCAAGTTCAAGTCTCCTGGGAGTACATCTGATTAGCAGAACCTAAATCACATCCAGAACCTCAGCTGCAGAGGGAACAGTACAGGGAAATGTACTCCAAAGAGGCTAGAATGGCTGTTAAATGAGTCAACTCACATTCCATGTGGTATGTTTCCTGCACATTCCATGTGGTAAGCCCAATTTTGACCCCATGACATTTGCCCCCTGGTGTCATGCCTGTGGATACATTACATTACCTGGCAAAAGGGACTTTACAGATGACCTCAAGGTAAGGAGATGGGCCTGGATTATCTGGGTGGGCCCAATGTAGTGATATGAGAGCCCTAAAAGCAGAAGAGGAAGTAGAAAGATGCAGCAGAAGTGAAGTTGAGAGAGATTTAAAGCCTGAGAAGTACTCGACCCACATTGCTGACTGGAAGATGAAAGAGACCATGTGGAAATGGTAAGAAGGAACTGAATTCTTGCCAACTGCCTCAATGAGCTTCAAAGCTGATTTCCCCCACCCAAGAGCCCCAAGACAAAAGCTTAGGTGAGCCACCATCTTGATTTTGCCTTTGTGTTGCCCTAACAGAATGCCTGGTTAAGATTGCCTAGACTTCTGAACTTGTAGCATTGTGATTTTGACAAATGGATGTTGTTTTAAGCTGCTAAATTTGCTATAATTTGTTATGGCAACAATCGAAAACTAATGCATTCTCTATCCCATTGCTGAGCTGCACCGTGTAGTACATCACCTTCTACTCCTCTTTCTTTCTCACCCCACAAAATATATTCACCACCAACTCCTTTTAATGCTCCCTGGGGAATGGGTCTCACAGTCAGCCTTTCCTAGACTCATTCCTACTACCCTGAGTCAAACATTCTTCTCTTAAGCTATTGGAACAGCCTCTTAACTGTTTGCCCACCACCTGTCTCTCCCAATCTGGTCAAACCGCTCCACAACCACCAGTTATCCTAACAAAGTATTGACATTGCACATTTCTTAATTATTTACTTACATATTTACAAGAAGAATATGATTCCTTTTAAAAAATAATAAACTCACATCACTCTGACAGGAAAAAATAAATCAAAAAGCAAAGCAAAGGCCCTGTTCATTTATTCATTCAGCAAACATTTAGTGAGTGTCTATTACTAGGCACTAGAAACACACCAAGAGAGTGGCATACACTGGCTATTCATTATATGCATTTCTCCTACCCCTGGGCTCACAGACATTTCCCAGACTCCCTTGCAGTTAGGTGCAGCTACCTGACTGTATTCTGCTCAGTGGAATGTGAGAAGTGCCAAATATCACTTCCAGGCCTGGTCTCAATGTCTATCTTCCCATAAGCTATTTTCCTTGCTCTTTGCCCTTCTGCCAGGGTGATACAAAAGAGCACAGCAATGTTGGAGGCCATGTGTTAAAGATTATGGAGCATCAAGAAGAAAGTCAACACTTGGAGTAGAGTCATCTCTCAATCGGAAGTACAGCTTTGGAATATACGTGAGCAAAAAATAAACTTTTAGTATATTGTGCTCAGACCAGCGTACATTTTGAAATTCACTATAACAGGCAGCGTTAAGAGTATCAGCTGTCCTGGAACTTAACATTCTAAACTTCTTAACATACAAATCCCTTCACAATCTCGCCCAACCTACCTTTCCATTTATCTCTTCAAACATTCCTCACTATGTACTCTTACCTACCTCAACTGAACAATAGGCCCTTTCCTAACTCCATGCCTTTCTGGATATTGCTCTAGTCCCCTCAAAAAGTCTTCCTTACCTTCGTATCCTGGATAAGCCCTACTCATCGTTCAAAATCTGGTTCAAATACTACCTCTTGCCTGCAATCTTTCTTTACTTCCCCAGGCAAAGTTACGTGGTCTTATCGTACATATCTAATAGCTCGTACATGCTGTACTGTAATTTGTGGTATATAGTAGATACAGTGATCATCTCAGAACAACGTTTTCTTCCTTGTTGAGTATCTACTGCCTGGAATACATTAGGTGATCACTAAATCTTTGTTGATTGATTGGATTTGCTGGAAGTCCTATGTATGATGTATGCCACTAACCACCATGCTTCATATAGCCAACTTCTTATTCTATACATTAGATGCTTTATGGCATGTCTAGTACCCTGACTCCATGTTCTTCCAAACATGTAAACTGAATTTATTTCATCCCCACATGTCACCTCAATTCTGCCCTGACCCCGGGACAAAACCTGGTCATAGGCATTGAGGTCCTAGAGTGCTCGCTGACTCAGCTACTGGTTCCACTGTGAACTTGAAGCTCCGACCTTGTACTACCTAGGTTCTCCGCCTCATAGACATGTCTCCCAAACATCAGGAACCCTACATTTAACCTGGAACCTTAACGGATAAAATGTCTGCCTTATAGCCCAGTCCTCTTGTAACTAGATAACACATATACAGGCTTCCGTTTGGACTCTGCCAAAATATTAGTGCCCTGTGTGTCCTTTCCCATCTGGAATGATCTTGTTTTATAGAATGATATGTTTTGTAGATGTCTACAGGCATAGACAGGTAATATATGAGTCAGAGACTGCTGGAAGCCGAGCTATCCCAGCCTGAGTGGCAGGGCCCAGGCCATGGACGGATTGGTGACTGCGGGGCGGCCCACGGACAGGGAAGCTTCTTGTCCTTCCGCTTTTAGGTAATTCGGCCTGAAAACTACCTGGGGTATTGTCTGTTGGGGAATTGCCCTCAGCAGGTCCCCTGGGAAAAGAACCGTTAGGGAAGAAAAGGTTCTGCAAGAAACTGTGCGGCCTTACGTTTAGCCCTCGCCATCCCCTATGGAGACTCCTCTACTTAGGGGAAGGAGAGCCTCATGCAGTTGCCAGCAAAGGCGGCCAACGAAGGAGAGACATATGGATCCGAAAGCCCCACTCCGGCAACTAAGGAGTGTATCTATGAACACAGGTCACTCTGACCCCTGGGCCCACTTGGCCTCCAGGAGGCATTCCAGATGATGATTGAACCTAGTTGGTTAAAGTACAGAATGATTCATTGGTTCCTAGGTGCATTGTCTCTCTGAGAATGTATAAGGCGTGGGTTTCTAAAGACCTCTTGGCCCCCTTCCTGGTACCTCAGACCCAGGTGAACACTTTTGTTCTTCAAAACCACAAATGGTACAGGGAGACAACTAAGAGGTCGTGTCCCTATAACTGTTCCACTTGAGGTGTTGAGAGATAAATGACCTTTCATGAAAACAGCAAAGCAAATACTTTATAAATTATAGATAAACATAGATACATAATAAAAACAATAAAAGAAATCAATCAATAAGCAAAGGCCAGGAGGGAACGTTATGACAAAACAATCATGTTACTCCTTATTGAGTGATTATACAAAGGAACAATTTTAGAATTGAGTAATGTTAGAAAAACCTAGATGACGTATGTTACAAGGAAATCACTAGCAAATATAATGCCACGCTTGCTACAATAAATCGGCCAGTTCAACACACTGCTGTTGTCTGTGTCCATTTTTATTTTAGTTTTTATTTTAGCTTTTTATTTTAGTTTTTATTTTTATTTTGTTTTATTTCCACTTTTTCGCCGACGCCGTTCATCCTTCGGGAACCCCTGGTTGCCGGAGCTGGTCTCCGGCAAGGGACATTATGAGACAATAGGAATTCACGGGAATTGGACTCAATGATACCACTATTTGACTATACATTGAACTCGAGTAAGTTGCCCCATCTGGTGTATAGATGATTAGCAATCCTTAAGGCTCTTCAAAGTAAGTAGTCTTCTCTTGAGTAGTATTAATATCTCTAATCAAGCAGTATTTTTCTATTTGATTTTCATTTGAATTAGTAATACTTGTATTATGATGCCTCCCATTAGATTTTCAAAAGTAATATACTTCTTCTCTGATGCATATATTATGAAAAGCTGTCATTCACAGTTCCTAATGCCCAATAATATTTGATAAAGAAACAAATGGCAAAATGAATGAATAAGTAAGAACAAATGTGGCAAATGGTCCACTGAGTCTATTGACTTCCAAAAGTAGTCTTCTGGCCTCTAAGCAATATGAAGCAGTATCATTAATTCTAAAGTGCTTATATTCCTTATCTTCAAATGGCATTTTAAAACATTCTCTCTTTATCCCTCCCTCCCTCTCTCTCTCTCTCACTCACTCTTCCTCTCCCTCTCTCTCTCCCCAGGCACAAAATTTGTGGATACATGAATGAGTAGTTCCTAACTATTGCTTGTTCTGTTCACTGAAAGCTCTTGGGTGGTAGCACTAGTCTGGGAACCAATTAGTATGAAGTTGTGGAATATTAAGCCTGGAGGCCTGGAAAGTTCATTCATGAAATTAATAAACATGAATTGGACATGTACTCACTGTCCAACCTGACCTCTGTCCTGGCCCACAGCCTAGTGAACATGAAACCAGATGGAGAGGTACCATAATAGAGATAGAACCAAAAAGGCCAGGGAAACAGAAAGAAGGAGATTAGACAAATCTGAAACCAGGCCAGAAAAGAGAAAGTAAACTGTATAGGGCCTTTGATCCTGAAGAAAGAACAAAATATATCAAAGAGATTGTATGTTCAAAAGATATCTTAGTAGACATGATGGATTCTAGTGTCTCTTTGTAGATAAATATTTTAATATAAAGCTGCTATGATCATGATGATTAAACGAATAAACACCATAGAATTACAGATTTTAAGAACCAGTAAGCATCTTAAAGACTGCCCAAAATTGCTACCCTCACCACCCCTACATCGCCTACCTCTGCCGACACTCCAAATACCCCTTACCTGACTCTACTGCTTTCTCCTTT
The DNA here is from genome assembly GCF_027475565.1 of Acinonyx jubatus. NCBI lineage: Eukaryota > Metazoa > Chordata > Mammalia > Carnivora > Felidae > Acinonyx > Acinonyx jubatus. Next base: position 117,847,396 of record NC_069389.1, read on the forward strand.
CTATAGCACTTACCACCTGCTAACATAATATAAACATCGTAATTTATTTATTATGCTTATTGTTTGTTGTCTGCCTCCCACCTGCAACTAGAGTGGAAAGCCCATGAGGACAGGGTCTTTGCCTGTTTTCTTCACTGATGCAGCCCAAGCACTTATAACAGTACCTGGCACATAACAGCTACTCAACAAGTATCTTTTGATTTTTTTTAATTTTTTTTAACGTTTATTTATTTTTGAGACAGAGAGAGACAGAGCATGAACGGGGGAGGGTCAGAGAGAGGGAGACACAGAATCTGAAACAGGCTCCAGGCTCTGAGCCTGGACGCGGGGCTCGAACTCACGGACCGCGAGATCATGACCTGAGTCGAAGTCGGCCGCTTAACTGACTAAGCCACCCAGGTGCCCCAAAAAATATCTTCTGAATGGATCAAACCCAACTAAAAGCCCCACTTTACATTTAAGAAAACAAAGTTCCTAACAAGCTTGTCAACCACAGGGGTATGGCAAGAATCCAGGTCTGGTCCACTTTGATACTACAGTTCTAAATAAAGGAATGGAAATCAGTTTAAGTGACCCTCATTTGGCCCCCACGTCTCTCCCTCCACATGCACTTTACCTGTGACAGGTAATAGAACTCAAAGGCTTCTTCCCTCCTAAAGAGCCCCTTATATATCATAAAGGCTTGGGTGGTGCTACTATGCATCAAACAAGAAAAAATGCATTCATATGTTTCCAAACGGAGAGCTTCCTAAGTATGGTAAATGACATTTTCAGAAAACCGCACGGTCTCCCTTTGAAACACCCCAAGTAGCACATCATTATGCAAGCTGCCTTACCCAGCTAGTCAGTCACTGTCTCATGGGTCAGGTAGCAAAGCAACTTGTTGGCCAGGCAACTTTCTAAATATGCTTCCTTGCTCTCCTGCACCACTTTCCCATCCCCTAAAGCATCTGTGGCTTTCTTTCAAGGTGAAGAACAAAAGAGTTTGTTTGACATTTTTTTGCTAATGATTTGTAGAGAAATATCCTGTAAACCACAGAGCTGGGAACATCCCCTAATCTAATTGTCAACAGGGATAATATCACAAATTCTCTTTGTTAAAACAATTTCCTGACTCTTCCTGGTATAATTAGCTCGGGTCTTCTATCAGGGTTTAGCTTTCTAATTGTGGCAATTCTCAGTACATCAAAAATGCATTCACACCTGGGGTTTACTGCCTTACCTGAGTTGCTTTTGCATCTGTTATACAGAAATAAAGCCACATATTTCCTGCACACATTAGGCAAAGAGGAAGTGATATTTTTAGAACTGAAGCAATAGGAATAATTCAGCTCAAATTTCTCCTCTGCATCAGAGTTAGCAGTATAATCTCTGGGCACAAGAGGGAATCGTATCTTCTGAAATACTGCTATAGATGTGTGTTGGGGGGTGGGGAATTGGGGAAAGAGAAAATGCACACAAGAGAACCACTAGGAAACCAGAAAGTGGGGCACAGGCAAAATCCTTACTGGTGACCTCAACTCAGAAGCTGGCTTGAGAATGCATGTGACATCAGCATGTATTTTCAATGATATGAGGTGACAGAAAATACCCACACTTTGAAACCACACTAGTTACGTGCCTGCCAATGAATAAAGGCAGAACAAATCCTCTCCCAATATGCAGACACAGTCTTAGGGGAAAAAATTAATTATGCAAGGTGCCCTTTGAAAATGAGGAGAGCAAGGGATTTTCCTCCATGTTCACATGCTTGAGCTGGTGGGTTAGGCCTGACCACAAACAGTCTGAAATAGCAGCACCATCGAATCCTGTTTCTTGAGATTCTCATCAAAAAATCTCTGTGCGTAGCTTCATGAATGGCCTGGCAATAAGAGCGGTCTTCCTCTCTCAGGATTCTCAGGTATATTCATCTTCCTAGCCAAAATAGTACTCCACACCCAAAAATAATCATTTACCTGTGTATGGTGCTTACATCTGGCAAACTTCCACGCACCCCCTTCCTCCACTTGACCCATAAAAATCATCTTCAAAATATCTAAAGTCTGACCCCTTCTAACCCCCTGCCCTGCTACTAACTGGTCCACCTCACCATCATCTCTCACTCGGATTACTGCAATAGCCTCTTCATGATTTTCCCCATGTCTACCCTTGCCCATCTACCAACCATGCTAAACCACAGCCCCAGTTATCTCTTTTAAAACTTTGGGGCACCTGGGTGGCTCAGTCAGATAAGCGTCTGACTTCAGCTCAGGTCATGATCTCACCGTCTGTGAGTTCGAGCCCCAAGTCGGGCTCTGTGTTAACAGCTCAGAGCCTGGAGCCTGCTTCTGATTCTTGGTCTCCCTCTCTCTCTGCCCCTCCCCTGCTCACGGTCTGTCTCTCTCTGTCTCTCAATAATAAATAAATGTTAAAAAAAAACAAAACCACTTAGACTACACTACTCTTTTTTCTTTTCTTTTTTTTTTTTTTTTTTTTTTTGCTTATAAGTGACAGAAATTTATTTCTCACAGTTCTGGAGGCTGGGAAGTCCAAAGAATCAGGAAATTTGATGTCTGGTGAGAGCTCATTTTCTGGTTCATACATGGCTGTATTTTCAAGGTCCCGACATGGTGGAAGGGGCAAGGTTACTCTATTCTCTTCAAAACTTCCAAAGGCTTCCTGTTTCACCACAACCTATAAATCCCTACATGATCTAGCTCTGCCTCCATTACTCCTTGACTTTATCTCCTATTCCTCTCCTTCTCATGCCCTTTACTCTGCAACGGCTTCCCTGTTTTTCCTTGATCATCAAAGTATGCTCCTGCTTTTAAGCCCTTGTTCTAGTTGTCTGTGATAGCAATTATCAATTCTCTTCCTGTATGAGAAATCCCACAACCTTTTCCTTAACCTCGGTGATTCACTAGAAAGAATTGCAATTCAATACCAGGTTTATACTCTGGCTAAGATTAATCACAGAAGAAGATAGGAGTGAAAGTAGCAAAGAAAAAAGATACGTATTGACAGAGTCCAGAGAGATCCAGCATAGGCTTCTGATATCTCTTCTAATCCAAGGCCATCCAGGATGGACTTTCTTCTCTGGCAAAAAACTACAGGGACAAGTGTGGAATGTCTCTACCAAGGGAAACACGCTTGAATCTCAGGGCCTGAGGCTTTTACAGAAAATTGGTCACTAGGCACATCTTGCTAGCAATTGGCCATGGCAACTGAAACTCAGGACCAAAATAATGAAGCCAGATGTACATTATCAATCTTAGTATTTGTGCAAAGCTACTGTGGTATGTTTTATATCTCCCAAGTATACACAACCAAATAATCAATTCATCAGCGATACAGAGAACATTCTGAGGGCTATATTTCTATGGATTGGCTAAGAGTAAATCCAAGATACTTGGAGACATTCAAGGAGCAAGCAACCAGCCCTGGCCATGTGAACTCTTTCTTCACACTCCCTAATCCTGCCATGCTTAATGGAATATACAACCTGGCCCCTGACACACTTAAATAACTTATAATTATGTCTTGAGAGAGGAAAATATTTATTTTGTTTGGTTTGGGGTTTTCCCTTCAAATTTTTATTTAAATTCTAGTTAGTTAACATATAGTATAATATTGTTTTCAGGAGTTATATTTAGTGATTCCACTTACATATAACACCCAGTGCTCAAAACAACAAGCATCCTCCTTAATACCCCTCACCCATTAACCCCACCCCACACACACGTCCCTCTTTCAACCCTCAGTTTGTTCTCTATTATAAAGAATCTCTTATGGTTTGTTTCCTTCTCTCTTTTTACCCCTTCCCATATGTTCATATGTTTTGTTTCTTAAATCCCACATATGAGTGAAATCATATGGTATTTGTCTTTCTCTGACTTACTTATTTCACTTAGCATAATGCAATCTGGCTCCATCCACATCACTGCAAATGGCAAGATTCCATTCCTTTTGATGGCTTACTAATATTCCTGTGTGTGTGTGTGTGTGTGTGTGTGTGTGTGTGTACCACATCTTCTTTATCCATTCATCAGTCGATAGACATTTGGGATCTCTCCATAGTTTGGCTATTGTTGATAATGCGGCCGTAAACATCAGCATGCATGTACCCCTTTGAATCTGTATTTTTGTACCTTTTGGGTAAATACCTAGTAGTGCAATTACTAGATGGTTGGGGAGTTCTATTTTTAACTTTTTGAGGAACCTCCATACTGTTTTCCAGAGTGGCTGCACCAGTTTGCATTCCCACCAATAGTGCAAGAGGATTCCCCATTCTCCACATCCAAGAAAGGAAAATATTTAAAACAGTTATGGGAGTGGCTATTGAGCATATAATATGAGCAAAACCTAAGTGTTTGTGCTTGTGGGAGCCTAATATATGTTAGGGTTCCATTTTGCTGCAGCAGAAGCTAATACATTGTTCCTTCAAGTCTTTACTCACATCTCATGTCCCTCATTAAGGCCTACCCTGATTATCAAGTTTAATACTGTTACTGGCCCCCATGCCCCCGCTGCAAATGTCTGATTCCTCTTAACCTGTTTTATTTTGTTCTTTAGCATATACCACCTCTTAATATACCATGTAATTTACTCATTCATTATGTCTCTTTTCCCCACCACTTTCTCCCTGTCACTCCTGCCCTGGCCAGAATGTAATCTCCGAGGAGGCAGGAGTCTATTTTGTCCACTAATTTATTCAAAGAACCTGGAATAGTGCCTAAGACATAGTGGGTGCTCAATAAATATTTAGTATTTATTGAATAAGATACATAGAACATATCAAAGATTATTATTTCCATTTTTTAGATAAGGAAATTGAGGCACAGAGAGGTTAGGTGATTCAGGCAAATCATTTACTAAATTCATAGAGCTGAGTCTAAAACCATTCAGTAGAATGACTTAGTAAGTTGTGACCACAGAAAGGACAAATTCAAAGTAATATACAAAATTAAACTGGATATAATTTTAATATCTAAGGAAATTATATGATTCAATAATTATTAAGGATAGCAAGATTCCTCTGAGTTCAAAGATCTTCAAAATTAAATGGAAAAGACAATCTTAAGATACTTCCAGTTCAAAGATCTTTAGAATTTGAAGGAAAATACATGTGATGATAAATAACAGTTAACACCTACATAGCCTGTACTATTAGCCAGGGACTATTCAAAGACTTTTACATATATTAACACATTTAGGGGCACCTGGGTGGCTCAGTCAGTTGAACGTCCAACTCTTGATTTGGGCCCAGGTCACGATCTCATAGTTTGTGAGATGAAGCCCTTTGTCCGGCTCTGTGCTGACAGCGCAGAGCTTACTTGGGATTCTCTCTCCCTCTCTCTCTCTGCCCCTGCTCGTGCCCTCTCTCTCAAAATAAATAAATAATTTTTAAACAACACACATTTAATTCTCATGACAATCCCATGAGATAATTTCTAGGATTACCCACATTTTACAGATTAGGAAACTGAGGTACAAAGAGTTTAAATTCTTTGTCTAAGATCACACAGTTAGTAAGTGGTAGAGCCAAGATTGAAACCTAGGCAATCTGGCTCCAGAGTCCATCCTTGGGCACTAAGCACTATAACGTATCTCAAGAAGCACCAAATTGTAAGTGATCAACTTGGGTGGGCAGTGGAGGGCTTCTTCGAGAAATAAAAAATTAGGTAGTGTGAGTTAGGAGGCCTATTCCCTATTAAGTAGAGTCATCTGAGACACGGTGACTGTATAAAAAAGGGCTCAGAATGACAGCACGGGTGGTCCAAAGACCTATATAGCTCCAGGTCCCATACCTGCCAACATCTCTGATTGTAAGTAACCAGGATTTAGAACAGCAACTATTTTCTTTAGTGAGTATAGATATTCTAAATGTGAGAAGATTTGGAATGAATAAAATAAAGGTTTGAGAGAACCAAACTATATTATTATATTTTTGTACATATTTGACATCTATGTACTTGATATTTAAGATAATTTGAACTTTTAGAGTGACAGCCTAGTAAGTCCAATTTAAAATGTGAAACTGAAGAACTGATTATACTTATGATTTTTTAAGTGAAGGCTTTTATTTTTTATTTTTAAAAGTTTATTTGTTTATTTTGTGAGAGAAAGAGAGAGAGAGAGAGAGAGAGAGAGAGAGAGAGAGAGAGAGAGGTGGGGGAAGGGCAGAGAGGGGGGAGAGAAAGAATCCCAAGCAGGCTCCACACTGTCACTGCAGAACCCAATGTGGGGCTCAAACTCACGAACCATGAGATCATGACCTCAGCCAAAGTTAGACACTTAACCAACTGAGCCACCCAGGCACCCCTACAGTTATGATTTTAAGTGGAATTCTACTGCATTCTTTAATATTATTGGAGAGAACTTATCTAAGAGAACTTTTGGTTCACTTTATACATAAACTCAACTTATTATGAGAATTTACTTGATACTCAGAGGCTTTGTTTACCAGACAATTAAAAGGCTTAAGAAAGGAAAATGAATACTATATATTAAGTATATAAATGCAGTTTAAAATATTTGAGGATGTTTAATTAACTATGTTGATAAATGCTACTATACATTATTTAAAAGCACTTTGAAAGGTTATTAAAATCTATTAGATTTATAAAGAGAATGATAAGATTTGTATGCAGAACTCAAAAGGGAAGAAAAAACTAGGTTTCGGGATTTATAAGCTTAATAAATTGAACATCAATATTTAAAATCCAAAGAAAACTTCTGAATAGTCTGCCTCAAGAAGACAAAAATTCCCCTTCAGAACACCTAGGCTCTCTGAATTGGCACTAATGTCCTCGAGAAATCACCATGTTCCCAGAAATCACACATCACAGCTGTACATTTTCTTTGAGATAGGGAAGGAGAACTTTCTTCACTTCCCAAGCTATTTCCTCACAAAATTAAAGTGGGCAGATTCTTCCCCCATTGGGAAAACTGGTTGTAACCCATCTGTTGTGTAGTACCAGGCCATACTGAGCAGATCTAACTTACGGAGCAAGATGGCATTTTTAGGAAAACCTCTGAGAAACCTCAATGAAATCCAGGAATCTTCAAGGAAACTTCAACCTCAACGAACTTCAGTGAAATCCAGGAATCTTCAAGGATAAGGATGGTTTATTTATGTTTCTCTTTGCTTCCTTTTCTCAACCTACTCACAATCTACTCTGCCAATAAGTTATCTTCATTATCTAGTTAAATGAAGGAATTGCAACTGCTGTAATACAGCCCGTTTTTGTGGCATATTTTTCCTCTGGGGATGAAGTTATTTAAATAATGTCCTCTGGCTCTGGTAATTCATATACTCAACAATCAACACTTTGGACCTCAGTATTGATTCGCTTGAATCTTTGGGCTGTTGTTAATGTCACAATCCCAGGAGGGTTGTTTGTGGCAGAGAAATCTTCTTCCATTAAAACTCTAGGTGTCAATTCACTAAAATAATTTTCTTTTAGATTGCTATTGAATTGAAGGAAAAGTTTTTCTAAGCCCTTTCTAATTGAATCATAAATCTGAAGAACAACCTTCTGAAAGCCATGAAGGATGCTCCCTAAGTGAAGAATATGTCATTCTTTAACCTAAAATCTTGTAAATCAGAATATCCCCCGGTATCTAATGTATAATGAATGTGGAAGGTTATTTAAATTCAGAAAGGTACAGCTATGTTGCACACATCCTAAGATAAATTTAATTGTGAATCTGTATGTAAGAGCACAGAATTTGACATTTAATAAAACTTATAGCTCAATGCAAAGCCAAAAGTATATGTTTGGTGTCAGGTGAAATTCAAGAATCCAAGAAAATTGAAAGATGTGTCCTGGGAAGACCTGAACGTGAGAATTAGTCTTTAACTCCTCTTGGGCAAGTCATTTGCCTCTTTGAGTTTCAAACTCCACATTAAAAAAAAAAAAATAGGTGGGGTGGGGGGCACTGTTGAGGGATCCCGCACCTGCCTACCTCCCAAACTTATGAAAATCATATGTTCTCTCTGCACTTGGCCCTAATCTAACTTCTGGCAGTGATTCTGGTTTTGAAGAATATGAAGCCCATTATGATGGATGAAATCTTCCATAGACTAATCTGATATTAGATCACAGAATGACAACGTGATGAAAAATAGTAGATTACATGCTGGATTCCATTATCACTTTTTTGGACAATGGAAATTACTCTTCTCAATTTTCAATTAGCTCTATTTCTATCTCACCAGTCTTTTTTTTTTTTTTTAGCTATCTTACCTAATTGCTCTGTATATGAGAGAGAGGCATCAATAACATTCAGATATGATATAGCCCATAATTTAGCAGGACTCAAAAAGATTTGCTAGCACACAAAAACTAATTACACAGAGTTTATAAAAGGGTCTCAGTCTTCATTAAAGGCACAACTATTATTATTTCCCCAGCTACTTTCTAATTGCACTCTTTATTATTGTTGACAAATTCAGAAGCTTAAGACTCAATTATGGAGACAGCCTATTGACTGCAACCCTCTCTCTATTAACTGTTCCTATTATAAGGAATTAGCAAAACTGTCAGATTCTCTCTAATTCACAAGGAATAGTTCTCTTTATAGATTAGAACTTGAACTCTCTGATTAATGGCCTCTTGGAAAGACATTCTCCTAAAATGATTTTCAAGTCATGAACTGACAATCTTCCTGTATTTAGAATTACGACCAATGTAATTCTTTTATTTTTGTATCTTACTCCTGACACTATGATTGAATTCAAGGTTAGTTATGACTTTTGGCATATACTGTAAGACATTCTGCTGGTACAAGAATCAGAGAATCAATAAAAATCGGTTGGCACTGTATATTTTTAAGTTATCATCTCTGTATGTGTAAAAAAGTACTCTGAATTGAGTGAAAGAGATAGTAAGAGAATAGTAAGAATAAGTAAGAAAGAGATAGGAAGAGAATAGTAAGAGGCATAATGCAAAAATCTGGTAGACGAGGTCCCAGCTCCTGAGACTTACACTTGTCTTCTCATCCCAACTTTACCATGAACTTCTACAACTGACATCATAACCTTGGTTTCTTCTTCTACCAAATGAGAAGTTGAGACTAAGTGATTACAAAGGCCTTTTCAGCTCTATAACTGAATGGTGCTGTACATGTAATGAAAACAAGGTGACACTGTTACAACAAAGTGTTCTTTATCCTTAGCATTCCAAGTCTCCAGTTTGTGACTTCTCCCTAGAACAAATCTGTCTTACAGTCATTATTTCTTCTTTAATAAGTTCTCATTTTCCCCCCAAAGTCACCAAAAGATCTTTATCATACATTCTAGAAGAATGAACTCAGATTAATAGTCAAAAATAAGCAGCACATTAGATTAAAGCCCACCCAAGTGCATTCAATTTTTCCATCTGTGCCTTCCCAAATCATTAATACTGGCATATACAAATCACATCAACAGGTCTGATAGAAGACAGAATTTGTCCTTCCCACTTCATATAACATAGAAAATGGAGAGTTTCCTAGATCATTCAAGTTCCCTGATACACATAAGTACACACTCACATCCCTTGCTTCAATTACACAGATATTTCAAGAGAAAATGTGAGCAGAACAGACTCAAAGTTATGTTAAACCTGCTTTCACAGATTAGAAGAATGCTGGAGAGGAGCTTCAAATACTTTAAGGCAGGAATAAGACAGAACTTCAAGGTCTCAGACAGCTCTAGAGTAGTGGACAGCATAGTGGATAAGGAACCAGAATTCATTAGTTCAAGTGCAAGGTCTGCCCCTTATTAGGTATGCAAAGCTCTTCACTCCTCCAAGTCTGAGTTTATAAAAAGAGGATGGTAATTCTGTCACCCTCACCAAATCAGGCTCAAGGACCAAATGAAATACGTGTCTGTGAGAGCCCTGTGTGCTATAAAAGTGTTATGCAGTATGATCCCAACCCTGAAAATCTAAGAGCCTATGAAAAATCTTTTGCATCTCAACCGTATGGAACACCTACATTCTCCTGCCTTTAACACTAAGCAATACAGCTGAGAGGGAAAACGTTGAACTCATAACAACAGAAGACCTAGATTCCATGTCCCACATGGTTCCTCACTAACTATGTTTACTTAGATCTCCTAAGTCTGGTAATATTCCCATTCAACTTCTCCCTTATCCACTAAGAGAAATCCAGAACCAAACAGTGATAACTGGAAACCTACCTAGAATAAACTTACAGAACGGCTAAAGCAAATTCTAGACTATTGTATTAAATTTAAAGGCCTATAAGAGACTCTTAAAAACTGAGAACAATCTGAGGGTTGATGGGGTGTGGGAGGGAGGGGAGGGGAGGTGATGGGTATTGAGGAGGGCACCTATTGGGATGAGCACTGGATGTTGTATGGAAACCAATTTGACAATAAATTTCGTACTAAATAAATAAATAAATAAATAAAATTTAAAGGCCTATGAATCAGATCTATGGAATGGTGAGTGTGAGTAATCTCTTTAGATATGCTCAGAGCCAGATGGAACAGGAATTGATCTTTACAGTTAGATCAACAGAAACATAGGGAAGGATGACTGAGTTGGAAAAGATGAAACTCTCTTCCTTGGAGAGAAACTGCTGATAGCATTTTTGAATTGCATTCAAAATATTTAAGATACAACCTAGTAAACTGCTTTAACTATATAAATGATTGAAGAAACTACAATTCAATACCTTCTATTCCATTGGTTGTACTAAGGGGGTTGTCCCCTTGAGATCATGTGACAGTAGCTGACTGATTTGATATTTCTTAGTAATAATCATGATACCACCCTTGTATATGTCCACATGGTAGACTGAATAATGGTCCCCAAAACTATCTACATCATAATCCCTGAAACTCATACATGTTACTTTATATGGCAAAGGGATTTTGCAGATGTGATTAAGAACCTTGAGATGGGGGCAGTGCGCCTAGGTGGCTCAGTCGGTTAAGCATCTGACTCTTGATTTCAGCCCAGGTCATGATCTCACAGTTCGTGGGTTCAAGCCCCGTGTCAGGCTGTGCACTGGACGTGAAGCCTGCTTGAGATTCTCTCTCCCTTTCCCTCTCCCCCTCCCCCATGCATGCTCTCTCTTTCCAAATGAATAAATACATAAATAAAAGCATGCTCTCTCTTTCCAAATGAATAAATACATAAATAAAAAGATAAATAAAAATATTAAAATATTGACAATAAAGAACCTCGAGATGGGGAAATTGTCCCAGATTATACAAGTGGTCCCAAAATGTAGTCAGAAGTGTGCTTATGAGAGGGAGAAGCAGAGGGATATTTAACAAGAAGAGAAAGTAGTACACGTGACTATGGAAACAAGAGGTTAAAGTGATGTAGGCAAGAGGCCAAGGAATGCAGACAACTCTGAGAACCAGAAAAAGGCAAGGAAACAGATTCATTCCTTGAGTTTACAGAGGGAGTGTGGTTACCCTGCCAATACCTTGCTTTTAGCCCGGGGAAACCCATTTCAGACTTCTGACTTCCAGAACTGTAAGATAATAAATTCGTGTTGCTTGAGCCTCTACGTTTGTGGTAATTTGTTACAAGGAGCAGAGGAAGCTACTACAATTCACTCTCGCTATTTCCTTTTGACACACTTGACTCTTGACGGCTAACTTCATTATCACCTGTATCTACTCTCAGAAAAGCTGGTCAGCATGTGGGCCTCGGATTCTTTCCAAAGAGGCTCAGCTGCTTTCCTTGCAGCAAAGAAAGCCAGCTCCAGCCTAAGTATACTTCCTTCCGGCGAGGTCTGTTGACTACTGAGGCTACTCAGTTGTCTGTGGTTATACCATGGGTTGGAAGCTGAGAAACACGACACTCTATCTTTCAGACACTGTGAGAATAATTTCATTCAAAATATTTAAGATATAACCTAGCAAATTGTTTTAACAGTTACAAATAACTGGAAAAAGTAAAGTTCAATATCTTCTAATCCGGTTGGTTTTACAAAGGGTGCTGACCCCTTGAGATCATATGTGACACTGGCTGACGAACTTGACATTTGTTAGTAATAGTCATGAAGCCACCATCTTATATGTGGAGAGCAATTTACAGTTTGTATATATTTCTTCATCTTCACTATAATCCTACTGGGGGGAAATAATATTACCCCCATTTTATAGACAAGGAAACAGAGGCTGAGGGAAAGTTTCCCAGTGTGTCAAAACCTAAGGAAGTCCCAGACCATGGACCCCAAACCTGGTGTTCTGACTACAAAGTACCCAAACTAGTCACTATCCAAAAAGAAAAGTAAGTTGCCCCCAGCATTTCTAGTGGCAGGATGAATAATATTTTATGAATTAATATATACTTGCTTAAGCTACAATATTTTATGAATTCATATGTACTTGCTTCTTTGTTATCTTCACAACTCAAAATCACTTCACTGAAGAGGCACTGTCATGCTCTAGAAAGAAAGCAAAATGTAGAATAAGGCACATTGGCCTTGAGACCTGACTGTGCCTCTTTTTATCTGTATGATCATATGACATCCAAAAGGTCACTTCATCCTCCAGGCTTCAGTTTCCTACAAAGTGTGTAGTATGTGGATAATCAACCCCATTTTACAGATGAAGACATACTCAAAGAGGTTATTTCCCCAAGTTCATACAGCTAATAACTAGAAGAGGCGGGACATCAAAACAGGTCTCTTGAAATCATTCGTTTATTAAACAAACCATTAATAAGCATCTATATCAAGGTAGGCCCCGGAAAGACAAAGAGGAAAGGCCAACAATGAAACACCCCTCATAGAGCTTACAGTCTGATAAGAAGGGACATAAAGGCTAACAGGCAATTAGAATGAAGTGTGGTAAGTCGCAGAGCCAAAGCATGTGGGAGGACTTCTCAGAAGAAAACACACAAATTGAGATGCAGAGAATAAAATGTGACAGGCAAAGTGGGAGAGGGGAGGGAAGGGTTTTCCAGACAATCTGCACATCTTGTGTGCAAAGCCTATACACACTGCCCAGTGCACATTCTGACCTTTCAGCTTAAACAAGTGCTCCTAAACACAGTTTGGGATGGCAAGCAGGGCATTCCCATGAGCCCGTGACGTTTAAAACTGCCAAAATGCGTAGAGCACACAGAAAATCGGTTTGCTAGCTCTAAGTGTCATATATTCTCTTCTTTAAATTTGTTTAATATTTTTGAAAGAGAGAGAGAGAGAGAGAGAGACAAGAGTGCAAGCTGGGGAGAGATTCTGTGTCTCTGTAGCAGGCTCCAGGCTCTGAGCTTTCAGCACAGAGTCCCACGCAGGGCTCGAACTCACCAACCGCAAGATCATGACCTGAGCTGAAGTCGGATGTTCAACCGACTGAGCCACCCAGGCGCCCCTATATTCTCTTCTTTAAATATTGTTTGTGGGATAGGGATACCAGTTGGCTGTCACATTTTGAAGGGATACCACCTTTAAAAATCAATGACGACTAGTTTTGAAATCAAAGCAGACTGAACACAAACATTCAGAGAATTCATACCAAGAGGGAACAGTTCCTGATTTCTTCAATAGGAAAAGCAGTTGCGACTGCTATTCAGGACCACCAGGTGGGCACCTGGGTGGCTCAGTCATTAAGCATCTGACTTCAGCTCAGGTCATGATCTCACAGTTCCTGAGTTTGAGTCCCACTTAGGGTGAGCTCAAGCGCTGCTTCAGTAAAGCCCCCCAGTGAGCCCCGTTTCTCTCTCCATCTCTCTCTCTCTCTGCCCCTTGCTCACTTGTGCCCTCTCTAAAAGACCACCAGAAATATTTTCTACTAAACAAGATGCAATATATAAAAGTATCTGGAAAAGTTAAAGACAGAACTCAATAATTTTCATTTTTCACATGAAGAACACATTTCTCTGCTTTAGACACTTTCCCATCAGATCCAAGACAAAAAATAAATCAACTAAAACACTTTTTTGAAAGGTTTAATGCATCATTCTAGTGGATGCCTTCTTTCATTGTGATCACATTATCCCCTTTTCAGTATGGTGCATATGCCCTCAAATTTCTGAAATATATCTTTAAATTATAAAAGTGTTTTTCCTTTCCATGTAACTGACTTGATTTAAAGATAGCAAATTCTATATTCCAGAGTAACATAAAAAAAAAAAGAAAGAAAGAATTAGAGCAAAGCAGCACTGATGTGTTCACTTCATTATTCAACCTAATTTCTTGAAAATGAATGATTTTTTTTAATAAAAATGTCCTTTTCCATGACTGAACCCTTTAACAGACTATATTTGACTTTTGAACATGTGCGATCTGAACTGAATATTGAACATCTGTTTAATCTTAGACCAACTGGAAAGCCATCAAAGCCACTCCCCTGTGTCTCTGCTTGCACAGAAAAGAAAATGAATTCTCCTTTTTTGAATACTAAGTGAAATGATCTTTCCTAGATTCTTTCCTATATCTTTCCTGGGTGCAAATGTGAATAGGCCAACAGTGTAATCCAACAGTTACCAAGTGCCAGAACAATCTGTGTCCTAATTCTAAAATTAGAAAATCAAACAAACAAAAGACTTGAAGCCTACACAATGCTGATTAAAATATTCATATTTTTTTCCATCCTCCAATTCAGGGGTAAAACAGTGACGATTGTTACGAAAATGTATAGACCCAACTAAAGAAACATGCCTCATCAGACTCCAGACCACGAGCTGGCAGTTTGAGCAAGTTACAGGCGAGGCGGGTGGTATTTAGATGCAGCTGTTTTGAATGAGCCATTTTTTTTTTTGTCTTCCACTTTAACGCAATGATTTTGATGCCTGGAACAAACCATTAAACTTTCAGCTTAGAAAAATCACTAAATGTGTGAAGCGGATATCCTCACCTCATTATGTGGCTTCTCCTTCTGGCCTACCTCCATCCCAGAACATGAAAGAAGGATGCAGGACGGACTGAATCTCAGAGATGGGGTGAGGTAGGGGAGGGAGAAATGCCACACGGGGTAGATATCATCTGGTAGATAACTCACATACAACCAGGAATCATATGCTTACCATATTCACTCCTCGAGTGAAGTGTCATTTACCGTTTTAGCAATTTCTCGGAACACAATGGTTTCTGGCATGGTCTGCATCTCACGTTTTCAGATTCTGCATTTGAAGTTATAATGGTCACATGAAGTTATTTTCTGAATATAGATATGGATATACATATAGAGGTAGGTGTGGAGACAAAGAGAGAAAATCTAGTTGTCCTAATGGAACTATTTATTTGAAAAGATTCCTGAATATGAAATTTTATCGGTCATATGTATGACAGTGGGATAGAAGGAGAGGTAGGAATGAGAAAAGCTATTTGGACCCCAATGTAGTCTCTTATTCTCTGCTCCTGAGGGCACAGGAAATCCTAACATGAAATGTCTACCAATTCTCTCGGTACGCAAATCTCAGCCACAAACTCTTGTCTAGGAGATACAGAACTTTACTTTTCTTCAATTCAAGTTGATTTCTACTTTGCAACTTCCCTCTTCCCAGTTGGTACAAATTTAATCTCAGTCAGTTCATGAGTCCATCTTCTTTCACCCCTGTCGTATCTGAGTTCTATAGGGACCTCTATTCCCACTCTGCCATAGTGGGGAGTCCCGCTACTTTTACCAACATCTCCCCCAAATATTTTGTTTGTGCCAGGAATATTCTCTTCCCCTAAGACTTAGGCTTTTGTAAACCATAGTCAGTTACCTCCTTTGTTTCTATGGCCCACTGTGTCAAATCCTTCCCCTGAGGCAACTTCATTCAACAAGTATTTACTGAAGTTCCACTACATTCCAAGCACCATTCCAGCAGTGAACAAAATAGGAAAAAATAAATCCTTGCTCTCATAGGGACAAACAGAAACTCTGCACACGACTACACAAAATGCAGTGTCTCAGTTGCAGATGAGGGCTATAAAGAAAAATCAAGCAGGGGAGGGCTGAGGAATGGAGGGTGCAATTTTGTAACTTTAGATGAGCTGGAAGGCTTCACTATCAAAGTGGCTCAACAAAAACCTGAAGGAAGGGAGGGAGTGTGCCCATGTGACGGTCTGGTGGAAGTGCATTCCAGACCAGCGACCAGCCAAGTAAAGCCAGGAACAGCAAGGAGAATGGAACAGGTCAGTGAGGCAGCAGAGGACCAGATGGGGGAAGCCATCCACACAGTATGGTCTTGCCCAGCTCTGTGCAAAACAAGTATAATGCGAGCCAGATATTAAATTGTAAATGTTTTAGTAGCCACATTTTTTAAAAGGGTGGAGGGAGGTGAAATTAATTTCAATATATTTTATTTGATCTACTATATCCAAACTATTTCAACAGGTAAGCAATATAAAGATTATTAAAGAGCTACTTTGCTTTTCATACTAAGGCTTTATGATGCAGTATGTGTTTCACACTACTGGCACATCTCGGTTTGGACTAGCCATATTTCAAGTGCCCACTAACCACATGTGGCTTGCAACGATCATATTGAATCGTGCAGTTCTGGATACCTGAATGAGGAGAAGGACAAAAAGGGGAAATATTAAGGGAAAAAAAACAATATATCATTGACATCGTCCTGTCTACATACTACTTTCTATTTCCATATTCCTTTAATTTTTTTTAATGTTTATTTATTTTTGAGAGAGAGACAGTGAGAGCTGGGGAGGGGCAGAGAGAAAGAGAGAGACAAAGAATCTGAAACAAGCTCCAGGCTCTGAGCTGTCAGCACACAGCCCGAGGCGGGGCTCAAACGCACAAATCATGAGATCATGACCTGAGCCGAAGTCGGACACTTAAGCGACTGAGCCACCCAGGTGCCGCTCCTTTTTCCTTTATGATGCGGGTCTAGAAGGTTAGGAGTACCACATTAGAGGCAGAATTTTCTTAAATCTTTTCCTTTTCTGAGTATAAAAGTCATATGTACCCATAAATATTCAAATAACACAGAAGTGAAAGTGGATATTTGTTCAAATCAGGTAAAGGTTAGGGATGGAATGAGGGTCAGGCAGCTCGCGGCACACATTACACGCTCAGTACCTGCAGCTTGACATGTTGACCCATTGTTTTGGCGTGACAGTTTCGATCCATTTTTTTAAAGTTAAAGTTGAGAGAGCCCAGGTGCTAGGGACAGAAAATCTTTAATGAGAGCATGTAAGTTGCCATTACGAAGACATACCTAAGTAACTGCAAACTGATATACTAGAGTATTATCTAGAGATTAAGATAGTATTTGCATCTCCTCTTCTGCACATCTAATCCATTTGGGGCACCTCGAGCTCATGGAGGGGTGGACAGACGCTTAAGGTCGCCATGCCTAGAAGCCGGAGGTGTGTGAGGTGGTCAGGGGAGTCAAGCTGGAACTGCACTGCTCAGGAGCGAGCCCTGGATGCGTAACTGACCATCAAATGCCCAGACATGATCCCACTCTTTTCCTCCAGCAGGCCTGTTTCAAGCCTGCTTCTAGCTCCTCAAACCTTGCATACCCACTCTTCCACACTTAGCTCCACTAGAATTTAAATTCCACAGGGACAGGGATTTTAATCTGTCTCATTCCCTGCATTCCCCAGAGCCTAATGCAGTGCGTGGCACAAAGCTGGTGCTCAAAAAATGTGTTAAGTGAATGCACAAAGCAGGTCGCTTTTGGCTTGAACTCCATCATCTTCTCATGGCCAAATCTGCAAACCCACCCACGGTGGCATCCTTTTCTATTTACTGTGGAGACCCTGTCTCCAGTCCTCCCTAAGGTAACACTTCCACTGGGGTTTTGGGTCCCATCCCTCTTCTGGGCTTCTTAAGGCCTTCAAGTCCTTCCCTAACCACCACCACACCCACCCCCCCACCCCCCCACTCTTTCTGGCATCAGTATCTCCCAACTTCATGAAAAACCCCGTCACAACTACATATTCCTCTCCACCACATGCTCCCAACTTCTCACCTCACATTTAAAGCTAAAGTCTTCAAAAGATTTGTCTATATTCACTGTCTCCAGTTCTACTTCCATTCTCTCTTTAACCTACTCCTGTCTTTTGCCCACACCAAGGACACCCGGTCTACCACACATCACCAGTGACATCCATATTGCCTAACCCAAGGGCTATTTCTCTCTACTCATCTTATATATCTCCTCAGAATCCCTGACAGAGGGAACCACACTGCTGATTTTCCTTCTATCTCAATAGCCACTCCATGCTCACATCCACTGGCTCTCCTCCTGCAGAGGTCTCTAGAGGTTGGGGTGCTTCCCCCACCCCCACGGTCATACTTCAGGGCTCTCTTCTTCTCACCACCATGTTCGACCCATTAGCAAGCCCTGTCACCTCTATTCCCAAAATAGACGTAGATCCCGTCCGTGTCACTCCCTCTTCGCCACCACCCCTGTAGCCCAAGTCACCATCCTCCTCACCTCAATTGCATCCTCCCATCTGTTCTCTCTCTGCTCCCATCCTGGCTCCCACAGTCTATTCTCAGCCTGCATGCAGTGATTTCTTTTAAAATCCAAGCCAGACCAGTCACCATCCCGCTGCGTGGCTTCCAATGACTCCCCGTTATGATAAGAGTAAAATCCAGGGTCTTTACTGTGGCCCCTCCTATCTGCCCAGTCTCATCTCCTACCATTCTTCTCCCCTTGTTCATTGGACCCCAGCCGCACTTGGCATTCTTGCTATTCCTCAGAAACTCTAATCTCTTTCTTGTCTCAGAATTTTTGTATACACTATTCCTTCTGCCTGCAAGTCTCTTCCCATTTTCTCCGTCCGGCTGGCTCCTTGTCTCCTGCAACTCTCGGCACACGTGTTTGCTCTGCAGAGGCCTTGCCTGATAACTTTAACTCCCCTCCACCTTCCAATCTTCCCTCCCGAGCTAAGCTGTTCCTGTGTTAACTCCATAGAACTTAAGATAATTCACAATCATGTCACTTGTTTTTTTCTCTGACTCTCCCACTAGACTGTCAGCTCTTTCAGGTCACTATCTCCCAATCTTGTTCACTGCTGTATTCCCAGTGTCTAGCTCAGTACTTGGCTCATTCCATTCTAGGTGCTCAGTAAATGCTTGTCGAATACATGAACAAATAAATGAATGAATGGGCACGTGATGACCTAGAAAGGAACTGGGGGAAAGGGGGCAGAAGGGAAGGGCGCCAAGTTCCAAATTCAAATAGTTGATCTTCATCCCTGAGTGAGACTAGCCCTCGCATTTGAACTGTGACAGGAAATGCCAGAGCCAGTGGCTCAGTAGGAAAACTGAAGTGAGCACCTATTAGCTATTCTCAATCAAGAGTAGACACAGGCCACGGGCCCTGCCTTTATCTCAAGCCTGCACCTATAAACTGTCCAGTCATAGTTTGATGGTATTACTAGCCCATTGGTGCTTCAAAGCCTGAGCAACCAGATTGTTTAGACACCTGTCAAGACAGTTTCTGCCTTAGGACATTCATAAGCTATTCGAACCAGCAAACGGGACACAAGGGAAAGAGAAATGAGAGAGAGACTGAGACATCCTTAAGCTGGAGGTAAAGGAGATAGGCACACTCCTATCATGATTAAATTTCAAGAGAATGCCCTTTTAGAATAAAAAACCAAAAGAATGAAGTGTCTAGGTTCACTCAGTAGTCAATCGGTGTTGCCTCTACTTCCCTAATGCATACTCTGCAAAATAGTGGCATTCGCTGACCTTAATATTTGTAATATGGAGTTCATAATAACAAGAGCTACCAAAGTCATGAAGATTGAGGTAATTCATGTAAAACAATTATCGCAGTGTTTGGTACATAACAAATGCTCAATAAAATTTATAATTTTTGATTATTAGTAGTGGTAATAGATACACCAAATGGAACATTTCTCATAGCATGAGACACAACTACATGATGAATGTAACTAACCTAACCGAATGCCTACCACGTAGTAAGTGCTCAACAGATGATAATAATCACTAATAATATTTACTTGTGTATTATTTTATTATTATTACTCTCTCAAAAGACATGTGAAGTAGGTACTGGAGGTAATGCCATTTTAGATATGCAGAAACTGAGGCTTAAAAGGGTCACACAGTTAGTAGATGACAGAGCTTGGACACGAGTCCAGGTCTTAAGTCTCTCGGGCCAATGCCATTATGATTACTATGTGACTGTGTCACAGGTTATATCAGTCTGGCTGTCTTGTAAATAAAGTTTTACTGGCACACAGCTACACCCATTTGTTTACATATTACCTATGGCTGCTTTTATGCCACAACTGCAAAGCTGAGTAGTTGTGGCAGAAACCATATGGCCCAGACTGCCTAATATATTTACTATCTGGCCCTCTCCACAGAAAGCACAGACCCCTGCTCTTCTAAAGTTTATTGAAAGACACTGTGAACAAACCTATACGTTGTAAACAATCTATACACAATCATTTTGTAAATTACCAATTACAAAATGAAGTATTAGAAATGGATCATCACCTAAATTCAGTCTTTTCCCCAAAGCACAACAGAATGTGATAACATCCCTTGAGGTCAGTGCCTCTTGATGACAAGCAGGGAGGGCCAAAGCATAAACAACGGCATTTTTCCACGTAGACCTCTCAAGGCTTCTAGCCCTTGGTGACTGGAGGTGCCCTTTGACCCCAGGCATAAGCGCCGCCTGCTGTGAACCTTCTCAGACACACCTTCAGACTAAAATCCACATCATCCCCCCCTCCTTTCATTCTATTCACTTTAACAGCAGTAGTAGTAGTCATCCCAGCTTGCTTGACCCCAGGACTCCCAGTTGGCAGCACTTATCACTTGGCCCCAGCAAAAGAGCAAGAAACAAAGAGCACTGTAATTTGTTGTAATGGTGCCAGTCGCTCGGTCCTAGATGCATAAAATGTTTTTGATTATTAACACAGGGCCCTGTCCCATCTGGAGGTCAAGAAGCCACAATTCAATTAAACGTTCTGAACCCACAGAGACCACACTGTTCCCATCAAAGAAGAGCTTTCCTGGCTTAGTGTAAAACAGACTTGGCCCTTCCTTGTACACAGCTGGGATGGAGAAAGCGTCTTATCAATCAAATGTGTAACTTCACCAGCGGCCCTAGACAGCAACTTATGAAGAGGGATCTATAAAGTTACTGAGAATGACTTTAACAAAAGTCATTATGATAAACCCACTGACAGTCAACATACAGCTTAGAGTGTTTGAAGCTGTGATATGCGTCACTGAGAGTGATATCCTTATCACTGTTATCGAGCTTTTCCTTTGGGAACTTCCTGTAATTGTGCTGCACAGGAAGCTATCTTCTTCACTCTAACACTCTAACAATCAACATGCAGTTGATTGTGTAAGGAATATGCTGGCTGGGTGTCTTTCCCCCTAAATAGGTCACTATAAGAGAAAGTTAATCTATTGGTAGTAGGGATGAGAAGGCCTTTTCTTCCTGGGTGAAGGAACATACCGATGTATGAACGCAGTTGAAATTGGAATGTTTACACTGACTTACACTCTGTGTGAGAAATTAGTACACTCAGAGAGATACACACTGAATTCTGTAGAAGGGCCATTCTTGAAAACATAAGAAAAATTAACTCCAAGTAAAAGACAGTATCAGATCCTCAAAGGGGTCATCTTTAAAAAATGCAATGCACTGAGATATTTTGATTCCTAAATATCACTCATAATCCAGACATGGCACCACTAAGGAAGCAACTGAGTCATATTTTACACTAATTATCTGAGCAACATTCAGGCCTTTGTCATATTTATTTTATCATACTTCTTGAGGGCTAAATTCCGGTTCAGCTTCTTTCTGCTAAAATGAGATGTCAACCAGAATAACATTCAGGAGCTCATCCACAGTCTCTCTCGTTGCCAACTCAGGTCAAGCACCCTCCCCTTTTTCTTATGTGTACAGAGACAAAGACTAACTTAAGAAGCAGCAGCAATGTGGTTTTCTTGGCAAAGACGTGTGCCGAGAATTGATGTTTTAGTCACAATTAACCTTTTGGAAGAAAATATACACTCCATTTAAAGAAACCCAGGTGTCAACAGTGAAACCGTGTGGGAATGCAACAGGCATTCGTCATCCTTTCTGGAAGTCCGGGATACGAACCCCCTTCCGATGTATGCTGGGAGGCAGGGCCCGCCTTTCCCTTAGAGAGGCTGGAAATGCCAGACATTTGTCTTACCAGGCTCCTTGCTGCTGGAGTATGGTCATGTGTCCCGGAAGAGTACTTTGCTAACTAATGATAAGAATCACCTGAAGTTCTGGGCACCTGGGTGGCTCAACCATTCGACTCTTGATTTCAGCTCAGGCCATGATCTCACAGTTTGTAGGTTCGAGCCCCACATCAGGCTCCATGGTAGCAGTGCAGACACTGCTTGGGATTCTCTCTCTCTCTCTCTCTCTCTCTCTCTCTCTCTCTCTCTCTCTCTCTCTCTCTCCCTCTCTCTCTCCCCCCCCCACCCCCCGCTCGTGTGCGCACTCTCTCACGCAAAATAAATAAATAAACTTAAAAAAAAAAAGAATCACCTGATGGGGCGCCCGGGTGGCTCAGTCAGGTAAGCGTCCGACATCAGCTCAGGTCATGATCTCACAGTCTGAGAGTTCGAGCCCCGCGTTGGGCTCTGTGCCGACAGCTCAGAGCCTGGAGCCTGCTTCGGATTCTGTGTCTCCCTCTCTCTCTGTCCCTCCCCTGCTCATGCTCTCTCTCTCTCTGTCTCAAAAATAAATAAAAACATTTAAAAATTAAAAAAAAATCACCTAAGGTTCTTGATAATAGCTACATGGGCTCTTGTCATAGAGATTCGGACTTAGTGACTCTGGGATTAGGCCAGGGAATGTTTACCTTAACAAGTACTCAGGAGATTCTTCTGATCAAAAAAGCCTGGTAACCAAACATTGGCGTGAAGTAGACAAGTGGTTCTTTACCTTGAGTGCACATTAGATCCACCTGTGAAACTTTTCAAACCTAGGCTTCCTGGACCCCACCCTGGACCAACTGAATCAAAATCATCTGCAGGATGGAGGGGAGGAGAGAGGAGGGGACAGAAGTGGAGGGGATGGGGAGACAGGGGTGGAGAAGAGAGTGAGAGAGGGAAGAAGAGAGACACAGAGATGGAGCCAGAGAGACAAAACCGGGGGGGGGGGGGCTAGGGAGGGGGAGAGAGAGAAAGAGAGAGAAGCTTCACAGATGATTCCACTGCACAGTGAAGTTTAAAAAACCCCTATTTTAAACCAATGTCACCAAACAGGTGCTGGGACTTTGCTGTAGGAGTGACTCCAGAGGAGAGTGCGGCTATGAGCAGGGATTAGTAGTGACTGCAGACAAGTGGGTTGCTGAGGTAGCAGGGACAGCAGTGCCAGCGACAGCACCCTCCTCAGTGGTCCTGTGTTTGTGGACCTCAGTGAAAGCGATAGCATTCAGTAATGTCCTCACTCAGTCCATTCTTTGGTCTGAATTTGAGTGAGCATTGCTCACGGCTGCATAGTTCTGAGACTCATATTCCAACATTCCTAGTGATTAAATCCCTTCTCCGTCTAAATCTGCCAGAAGTGTGTCTGTTGCTTGCAAATAATGCAAAGTACTGCAAATAGGGGAGGCTCTGACTCTGCAGTAAGGGTACCTGAATTTGAATCCTATATGACCTCTCTCAGTCTCTGATTCCCTTATCTGTAACATGGAAATGCTAGTTAGTCTTACAGAGTAGTTGCGATGATTAAATTAAATGGTAACTCAAAGTATTGTTGGCAGGCCCCAGAATCTCTCTGAGAGGGGCTTAGGAACAGCAATCTGGAAAGGGGGTGAGGGATGTGTCTTGAAACTCTATTTGCACAGCAGACACAATATATTTACTTTGACCATATATTTACCTGCGGTGACTTTGAGGGTGGTTTTTAGAGATTGGTACCCAAAGCCACACCAGAGAACTACCACTGGAAAGAGTTTGGCACAAGCCATTAAACGTTATTTTCCTTCTTTCATTCCTTAATACTTAACGTGCAAATCTAATCAAAGAACTAGATCCTAGGATAGTAGGATTTCAGAACTTGCAGGAAACTACTGTTAGTTACCTAGTCTACTGAACAGTTTTAAGTTACAAAAGTTCCAGTATACTTAAAGAACATAATTTACACACCCCACATATTTTCTCTAATATGCTTAACTATCATCCTATTTCCTATTTATAGCCCTTATTTATGTGATTTAGAATCCAATATGTGGCCAATGTCTTCTAATCAGAAGGCTATATTTTGACATATCAAACAATATTAACTCACTCAATAAGGTCCTGCCATTAGTTGGCTGTTGCTATAGCAAAATGGAAATTAAAACTTGAGAATTCTAAATCTGATATCTGCCAGACGGGTAGGATGCAGACAAAATATATTTCCATTATGATGATGATTTTTTTTGTAACTTGGCTCTCTATTCCCTCTTCTCTCCCCCTCACTCCATATGATCCCCAGCCCCTCCTCACAGGAAGATAAACCACTTTAACCACCTAGAATTTGATCATCCATATTTTTCCCCACTCAGTTCTATACAAACACATGCCTATATATACATCTCATATAGACTTTTTTTTCTGTTGATGATTGTTTCACATAGATAAGATCATCAAAAGCATAGTCTTCTGCATCTCGCAATTTTCATTTAATATTACTCTGTGGAAACCCCTTCAAATATTTTTTCTTAACGGCTGCATAATATTCTATGATTTAGATATACCATATTTTATTCAGCCATTCCCCTATTGATAGATGTTTATTTTTCTTCCACCTTTTTACATTATCAAAAAATTCAGTGTTTATGTGTGTGTGTATATATATATATATATATGTTCATATTTTCATATATTACATATATATATACATATACATATACATATTCATATGTTCCTATATGTGGAGGTATCTAGTAAACCTAAAAAGCGAGAGTTGTTCAGGAGCTTGACACATCCCACTTCCATGGGGACAGAAGCTCCTATGCTCATGATCCTTCTAGACCTCACCTTATGTACCTCTTCATCTGGCTGTTCATCCTCTATAATAAACTAGTAAACAATCTTGTGCTCAAGATCCTTCTAGATCTCACCTTATGTACCTCTTCATCTGGCATGCATCCTTTATAATAAACTAGTAAACAATCCTGGAAAAGCCCAGGAACTAGAGATGGGAGGTATCACTGGTGGTAGGATGTGGAAAGTTCTGAACACCAGAAGGATTAATTGAAAGTCTAATTGAGAAACCCTTACATATATTGACTGTGGTAGACTGTGGAGAATCTAGAGAAACTCTGGATTTTTAAACACCAATAAGAGCTAAGGATGGAAACACCAAAAGAGGAGGAGAATTAAAGAAAAGATAGCACCCTGAGCAGAGATACCCCACTATGGCTATCAATGAACAGCTAAGTAGCACCATACACTTGAAGAACATGAAAGGATCATACAAAAAGAATAATAAATTTAGAAGAAAGATGAAGAGGGGCACCTGGTGTCTCAGTCGGTTAAGTGTCTGTCGACTTTGGCTCAGGTCATGATCTCACAGTTTGTGACTTCAAACCCCACATCAGTCTCTGGGCTGACAGCTCAGAGCCTGGAGCCTGCTTTGGATTCTGTGTCTCCCTCTCTCTATTCCTCTCCCCTGCTTGTGTTCTGTCTCTGTCTCTCTCTCTCTCAAAAATAAATAAACATTAAAAAAATTTTTAAAGGAAGATGAAGAAAAGAATGAATACAGTAAACAATATAAAATTATAAAACAAAAATAGAATCCTATAAGGCATATCCCAAAATAGCTTTAGGAAATTAAAATATGGTAACAGAAAGTTTAACAGTCGATAGAAATACTGGAAGATAAATCTGAGGAAATCTCCCAGAATCTATAACAATAAAGCAAAGACACAGAAAGTAGGCATTTTTCAGAATATGAGGTTGCAGAAGTTTAATTCCTTCAATAACTTAGGTGAAGCTACCAAGAGGAAATATACCTATCTTTTAAGAGAATATGATGGTATAACAGCGACAGGTATATGAGAGAAGAAAAGATAATTGTTAAATTCATGGAGATTAGAGAGTTACATAAGAAAGGAAATATAATCATAATAAACTACATGATTTAACCATCATTAAAATTTCTATGATAATAATAATGTAAATAGGGACTATAAAACTAAATATAATTGTAATATGACCATATTAGAAGGATGGGATAGGAGATATGTATTAGGCTAGAAAGTCTGCAAGCTATGTAAGAAATTCAAGTCCTTTTATTCATATTTGGAAGTAAAAGAAAACATGTGAAACTTCAGTATAAAGAAGTATAAGTAGTACATGTTATTTATACATATGGAGATAAATATGACAAGAAAGAGCTAAAAGAGTTTAAATTAACTACATCTGGGAAATGGTAATGAGGTTTGGGAAATACTGGATAGTTGACTGCTATTTTTATAGAATTTATACAACTATTTGATTTTAAACTATAAGTACATAAAACTTTGACAAAAATAAAATGAATTTTCAAAATAACACTGAAAAGAAACAAACCAAAATGTTAATAGCATATATCTAGGTGGTAAGATTATGAGTATCTTTAATTTTCTTCATTATACTTCTCTGTATTATGAAATTTCTCTTTAATGAAACTGGATTATTATTATAAGCAGATAAAAAAGACTGAGAGAAAAACTGAGGAAACTCAGCAATTACAATTATGAATACCTTACTATTGGGGTTAATATACAAAATATAGTAAGAACTTATACAAGTCAACACCAAACAAACAATTCAATTACAAAACAGGCAGAGGACCCGAACACCTTTCCAAAGAAGACACATAAAAACATGCTCAACATCACTTGTCATCAGGAAAATGCAAATCAAAACCATAATGAGATATCACCTCACACCTCTCAGAATGCCCAGTATCCAAAAAACAAGAAATAACAAGTGTTGGCGAGGATGTGGAGCAAAAGGAACCCTCTTACACTCCTGGTGGGAGCATTAAGTAGGTGCAGCCACTGTGGAAAACAGTATGGAGGCTCCTCAAAAAATGAAAAAAAGAATTACCATATGATCCAGCAATTCCAC
This sequence comes from Acinonyx jubatus, assembly GCF_027475565.1. Classification (NCBI taxonomy): domain Eukaryota; kingdom Metazoa; phylum Chordata; class Mammalia; order Carnivora; family Felidae; genus Acinonyx; species Acinonyx jubatus. The sequence continues at coordinate 117,874,394 of NC_069389.1, forward strand.
TACTGGGTATTTATCCAAAGAAAACAAAGACACTAATTTAAAAAGAGATAATGCACCCCTATGTTTAGTGAAGTATTATTTACACTAGCAAAAATATGAAATATGGAAGCAACCAAAGTGGCCATCTATAGATGAAACAATAAATAATATGTGGCCTACACACACACACACACACACACACACACACACACACACACTGGAATATTGTGCACCCATAAAAAAGAGTGAGATCTTGCCATTTGTGACAACATGGAGGGAATTAGAGGGTATTATGCTAAGTGAAATAAGTCAGATAAAGACAAATATCTTATTATTTCACTTATGTGTGGAATCTAAAAACCAAGACAAATGAACAAACAAAGCACATAGACCCATAAATACAGAGAACAAATGATGGCTGCCAGATGGGAGGTGGGGGATGGGCAAAATGGGTGAAGCAGAATGGGAGGTAGAGCTTCTAGTTGTGAAATGAGTAAATCATGAGGATTAAAGGTACAGTGTGGGAAATAGGGTCAATGATACTGTTACAACATTATATGGTGACAGATAGTAGCTACACTTGTGGCAAGCATAATATAACCTATACAGTTGTTGAATCACCATGTTGTACCCGTGAAGCCAGCATAACACTGTATGTAAACCATACTTCAATGAAAAAAATAAACTAAAAATGCCTTACTATTATGAGAAAATTATGATATTAAAGATGAGTATATTCTGAAAATAAAGAAATCTCTTGACTTTATTTTTTTTTTATTTTTTAACATTTATTTACTTTTGAGAGAGAGCACGAGCGAGGGAGGGGTAAAGAGAGAGGGACACACAAAATTTGAAGGAAGCTCCAGGCTCTGAGCTGTCAGCACAGAGTTGGATGCATGGCTTGAACCCATGAACTATGAGATCATGACCTGAGCCAAAGTCAGACGCTTAACTGACTGAGCCACCCAGGTGCCCCAGAAATATGTCGATTTTTTTAAAAAGGAGTTGTTCAGGCGCACCTGGGTGGCTCAGTTAAGCATCCAACTCTTGGTTTCGGCTCAGGTCATGATCTCACACTTAGTAAGATCGAGCCCCACGTCAGACTCTGCACTGATAGCGTGGCGCCTGCTTGGGATTCTCTCTCCCTCTCTATCTGCCCCTCTCCCACTCACACTCTATCTCTCAAAATAAATAAACATTTGGAAAAATGTAGGAAAAAAAGAGTTGTTCAATGTGTGATGCTTTTGGCTGCAAGTAACAGAACTCTAACCAACAACAGGTTATGCCAGGAAGACATTTATTGTTTACTGAACTAGAAATCTAGTGGAAAACAGTCCCAGGGTTTGAGCGCTCAAAGACATGATCCACAATTCAAGCCCTTTTTATCATCCTATCATACCATTCTCAGGTTTGTCGCCTCTTGGTCACAAGATGCATCCTCTAGCTCCAGACATTCATACAGGATTCAAAGCACAATCAGAAGGAAGAGGGCTCCCCCCAAACCCTTTTTACACAACTCCGTATAAGGAAGAAAACTCTTTCTCACTGGCCCTTGTAATCTAGATGGCCAAAAACTGTGTCATACATACTTATCTCTAGATCTTATCTAGTCAGTGGTCAGTGGTAATTGGTTTAGACTGAGTCCATTATCCCCTGAACAAGACCCAGGATTCTGTTAGCAAAGGAAAACAAGGTGGGAGAAAGGACTGTCAGAAAGGACATCAAAAATGCCTGCCACGGCAAGGCATGGAGCTAATATACTATTTTAGAGATTCTCACTAAAATATCTAACCAATGTATATCTGGAAGAAAATGATGATTCCATTGCACCAAAAAGACACACACCAATATTTTAGTACAGCATGTTCTCTAGAGATTGAGAACATAAGGAACATTTCCTAAGGAACTGGTAACTGCAAGGCACTGTGCTAAGCTTATCAGTGGGAATAAAGATGAATAAGAAATAGTCCCTGTCCGACACAACCTCAATATAGCTGTTCCAGAAGAGACATGATAGATCGAGTGATGGTTCTCAACCCTGGCTGCACATTCCAATCACATGGGAAGCTTGTAAAATTCTGACTCCAGGGCCATGCCCTAAATCAATTAAATAAAATCCACACAGGCAAAGTTGGGCCAAAGGTTAAAGCTCCAGGGCAATTTTAATGTACTGAGAACATGTACTAAGACTGAGAACAACAGCCCTTGCAACAGTCAAGAATCAAAGCTTTCTGGGACATCTGGGTGGCTTAGTTGGTTAGGTCATGATCTTGTGGTTTGTGAGTTTGAGCCCCATGTCGGGCTCTGGGCTGACAGCTCAGAGCCTGAAGCCTGCCTCGGATTCTGTGTCTCCCTCTCTTTCTGCCCCTCCTCTGCTCGTGCTCTGTCTCTCCCAAAAATAAACAAACATTAAAAAAAAGATTTAAAAATTAAAAAAAAAATCAATGCTTTCTATCTTGTTTTTACCCCTTTCCTCTACCTGGCACATCTCTTTATGAGGGGTTCTCACATACAACTTGGAACCCCCACCCCTGGTAATACCCCAGGATTTATTCACTTTCCAAACTCCCCAATCCCTTTCATCAAAATGACCTATCCTGTGGCCATGTCCTGTCACGCATGTGATGTAACAACAACCGACCTACCTCATTAATTCCCATTTTGCATTATATGGCTTACTGACAGAGTCAATGGGCACCCTTAGCCAAAAGGTAGGAGCCAAGGGTAGGGCTTAGAGCTGGGTGAGGGAAAAGGTTGTGGAATGTGACTTGCCAGTGTTCAGGGCAGAGAGATTACTGCTATTTGCTCTCAATGGATCAGTACTCTCCTGCTTTTCTTCCCCTGGCCAAGATTTTGCCCATCCGTCAGAGGATATTTCAGATAGACTGTGTGGCCTTTTGGATGACCCTCAGGCATGATTTACAATACCTTCCTCTCTGATCCCATAGCACTAAATTCCTAGCACTCAGCTCACGCTGTACCGCCACACTGTAGCAGACTTGTTGCCACCCACAGTAGGCTTCTTCCGGTAAGGACCTCCTCTCCCTGCTCTTTGTCCCCCATTCTAGTACTTCTGACCAAATTTCTTTTCTTTTTTTTTTTTTTGTTGTTAACTTAGATTTTAAATCTCACCCTACACAAACTCTAAGATCTGACGTCAACTCTCCAACCACTGTTGTAGAATTCTCCACTGCAATAACAAATCTTTCTTTGCTCAAATTTTCTTTGAGATTCTCTTACTTCTTTCATAGGTTTTCTTAATTCTTATATTTTAATATCCAGCCGACTTCAGCAACATAAGAGGTTGGGAGAAATGAGACATATGTTGCAAGAACTTGATAATTTTTGCATCTGAGTAATCGATATGTGTAGGTTTATTGTACATAATATTGTTATCTATTTATAATTACACATATAAATTTACATATAATATAAAATATTTAAGTATATGCTAAAATATATAGGGGTGCCTGGGTGGCTCTGTCAGTTAAGCGTCCAACTCTTAATTTCAGCTCAGGTCATGATCTCATAGTTTGTGAGTTCGAGCCCCACATTGGGCTCCATGCTGACAATGCAGAGCTTGTTGAGATTTTCTCTCTCTCCCTCCCTCTCTCTCTCTCTCTCTCACAAAATAAGTAGTGTTTTAAATAATGAATAAGATACATAAAGTTAGATTTATAGATATAAATGTAAAATATATACATATATAAATAAAAATATACAACATATAAATATTTTCAAAATAAAATTATATATACAACATTTTGATAGTAAAATAATTTCTGTTCCTAGATACTTATAATTGCTTTCTAGTGTGTTAATACAAGTTATTTTATCAGTATTTACACAGTCTTATGACCTTTTTTTGATAGCTATATTATCTTTGGGGCTTAATTATTGTCTGCTAACTGTGTAAGGCTCAAAGGAGTTCTTGTCATTTTTTCTAGGTTTTAGGGATTTTTTTCTTGGTGTTTTATTATTTCTAAATTACTTCTTAATCTCATAAGACATTATAAGCCTACTTTCTCTTTCGGGTTGTTTTTAGTAACACTGAGTAGATACAAAACTCTTATGAAACCTACATGTAATGAAATAGAAGTTAACAAACACTGTCCATCACCTGATTTAAGTATCACTGATACTGATATTCCCTGTGGGATCCTCCCTGCTCTCCTCCCTCTCCCCTGGCCAGAGATAGCCACACATTGAATGCTGTGTTCATCATTCTCAGAATGATTCTTTACCGGTTAACCACACGTTTGTCTCTAAATAATATGTTGTTTAATTTTGCAGATTATGAATTTCCTGTAAATAAATCTATACCATATACATTCTTTAACAACTTGCCTTTGTTGCTCCAGTTATGCTCTGTTGCTGCGTGAGTACTTTTATCTCTTCAAGGACAATGCATAAACTCTATACTAAGGTTTTTGGGTATTTCAATTACATGTATATTATATATGTGTGTGTATGGAATAGATATGCTACATATATATACATGCAATATGCTGTTATTGTTGTTATTATACTTGCTTTAAAATGTTCATTCAGATTAACCAATGTTTTCTACTTTTATCATTCTTTATTCTTCCCTGCATCTCCATACCTTCATTGGGGATTATTTCTCTTCTGTATAAGTATTACCCTTTAAATTTGCTTGTAAGAGTTTCTTTGTTTTTGTTACTCTGAGATCTTTATTTTGTCTTTATTCTCTTTACATGTTTTGAAAAATTCTCAGCCATTATCTCTTCAAATATTGCTTTCTCCCGTTCTTGTTCTTGGACATCAATTTTGAATATATGTGCAAGCTTTTCTCTGTATCCTCTATATCCTATCATCTCTTCTATTTTCCATCTTTTTTGTTTCATTTTGGATAATTTCTCCTCAATCATTGTCTATTTCACTCACCAATTCTCTCTTCTAGATGTTAAATCAACAACTGTATAGCTTAATTTCACTTACTTTTTTTTCTGTTCTAGAATTTCTATTTAGTTCTCTTTCCAATATACATATATACATATATATTCTCATTTAATCTTCATATCAATCCTATATGGGAAATACTGTGATTGTCCCTTATTTTATAGATAAAGTAACTAAAGCTCAGATGGTAAGTGATTTTTCTGAGGTCACATATCTTATATCCCCAAACCCATACGTAGCTACTCATTTCCCAATTTGTAGAGCTAAAAACCCTATCCTCAAGTATAAGTGAGAGTTAACTTCATATAGACTACCTAGAAATTGAAGTCATAACCTGAAATCTTACATGGCAATATATTAAAACCCATGTTCCTCCAGAACATCCAGTCCATGCCACAACCTAATGTATAACTACTTTCATCCCACCTAACAGCAATAGACAGAAACTAGCCACAGGCCTCCTCTGGGGAAAAAGAAAGCCCTAGCCTCTACTCATTATTTAGACAAAGAGTGGGCCCTGACTCATAACCAATAAATATATATTAACCGGCATTGTATGAAAGTGCAATGATAATTCACTAGACCAATCAGTCTCATCCCCAGAATGGAAATTAGAAAAAAAAAACTGGTAAAGCCATTTGGTACTTTATACATTCATTCAATAAATATTTATATTATAAATTAGTTGCTGTATTCCAGGCATTCTTCTGGGAACTGGGTTTGCAATAGTTAACTTAAAAAAAACAAACAAACAAACAAACAAAAAAAGATCTTCGACCTTGCAGAGCTCACTGTCTAATGGGAAAAAGAAAAAATAGCATCATAGGTGATATAAAAGCTATGGAGAAAAGGCAAAGAAAGTAGAGAGAGAGATCAAGAAAACTGGAGTGGACTAAGGTGGAAGTGGTAGGTGATGAAATGAAAACATTTGTTTTTAGGAGAGGTAACAGATGTCTTGTAGGCATTGTTGCCTGTTTGAGGTGGTAAGCTACTGGATGCTTTGGAGCAGGAGACTGATATGATCTGACTTAAAATTTAAAAAGATCACTGGATGCTACATTGAGTAGATTATAGACAGAAAAGGTAGAATAAAGGAGACACATCAGAAGGCTGTTACAATTAACTCAGAAAGAAAGTAGTGGACATTTGGACCAGAGTGGTCCCAGGGTAAGAAGTGGTTGAATTTTTGGGTTTCAACTGGCAGTAGAGACATAAGATTTGCTGACATATTGGATGTGGGATGTGAGAGAATAAAAAGAAGAGTGAGAATAATTCCAAGATTCTGGCCTATGCAACTAGAATAATGGGCTTACCATGTCCTGACTGTAAGAAATGCTACAGATTGCTCAAATTTGGAGCAGAACATCAGGAGTTCTGTTTTAGATGTTGTCTCACTCTGTTCAGGCTGCTATAACAGAATGTCATAGATTGGGTGGCTTATAACAAGAGACAGCTACTTCTCATAGTTCTGCAGGCTGGGAAGTCCAAGATCAAAGTGCCAGCAGATTTGGTATCTAGTAAGGGTATCCTTCCTGGTTCACAGATAGCTTTCTTCTTACTGTGTCCTCACATAGCAGAAGGGCTGAGAAAGCTCTCTAGGGCCTCTTTTATAAGGCATTAATCTCACTCATGAGGCCTCTGCTCTCATAACCTAATCACCTCCCAGAGGCCTCACCACCAAATACCATCACGTTAGGGATTTTGTTTCAACATATGAATTTTAGGGATACATAAACATTCAGTCAGTAACAGAAGAATAAAGTTTAAAACGTCATTATCTATTAATGTGAAGATGTCAAGGTCACTGGATACATGAGCTGAGCGATTAGGGAAGAGGTTTTGGGCTAGAAGTACAGATTTGGAAATCATTAGCATAGAGATGGTATTCTAAGCCATAGAACTGGATAAGTCAAGAAGGATTAATATACAGAGAAGAGATCTGAGGACTTAGTCCAAGGCAACCCAATCCTTAGGGGTAAGAGAAATAGAGGAATCAGCAATCAAAACGGATAAGGAGTGGCCAGTAAGATAGAAGGAAAACCAGGAAAGCACGAGTCCTGAAATCCAGGTTGAAGTGTTTCAAGGAAGAAGAAATGATTAACTGTATGAAATGCTACAGATAGGTCAAGCATAATAAGAAATGATAATTGACCACTGATTTCAATGAAAAGCTCTTTGACCTTGGCAACAGCTGTATTAGTAGAGTGCTGAGGATTAAACCCTAATTTGAGTAGGTTCAAGAGCAAATGTGAAGAAAGGAAATGAAGACAGTGAGCACGGGCAACTCTTTTCATGCATTTTTGCTACAAAAGAGAGCTGACAAATAAGACAATGTCTGGAGATGGAAGTAAGGCCAAGTTTGTGTTTTGTGTTGTTTTTAAGAATGGAGAAATTACAAGATATTTTTGTGCTCACAGGAATGATGCAGTTGAGCTGGGAAATGCTGATGATAAAAGGAAGAAAGGGAAAACTGATGGAATGTTGTCTCTGAGCAAGCAAGAAAAGCAGCACATATGGAGGGTTTGGCTGTAGTAGGAGCTCATGTGGGTCCTCCATCGTACCAAAAGGAGGCTGACTGAGTATATGGACACAGATACAGAGGCTGGGAGGTGGGGTTCATCAGATAGTCTATTCTGGTATAGGATAAAAGAGAAGCAAAAACTGAGAAAGTAGCAGAGTCTAGTTAACAACAGAGTTCTGGAGTGGAGATCCATGAATAGTTTCATCTAAGGGTGTATGACAAGAAAACCCACCCTTGGAGCAGCTTTCTTGGATACCGAGTGACAGCTGTCAGCCCAGTGAGGTTACTCCTAGTCTATAGTCTTACAACAAACCCTAATTACTTAAGGTATCTCAAGTGCTTCTCTGCTCTTCAAAATCAAGAGAGATTAACAGACCTGCAGAAACTTTAGTCCCAAGTGTGGTATCTGAGCCTGCCTATTCTCCATTCTACAGGATCTTGAATTGCATTTATCCCAATCCAATATGTTATGGTTTTAACACCAAACTAATAATGTTAACTGCATGACTTTTTGGCCCCTCCCAACCCTGTGAGACTTTGATACTAGGAATATCAGGCATTATAGCAGGTACATAATGAATTTAAATCTGCTATTCTGTTGTGGCTATTTTGGCACTAAGCTATTCTGAGTGACACTGTACCCTTCTATTGCCATTATAATTTTGCCGCAACTCTTCATCCATGCAAAATAATTTTAAGAGATGAAATTTTTTGTGCCCAGATTTTGATGATGGTGAAGTTCCCATAAATTTTGGTGTTTATGATAATAATTTTACACTAATACAGAGCTCTTTTAGTACACCAACAGCATCTGACATCTTTTATACAACTCATCAGTGGTTTTCATATCAATTCACAGTGTATTAACAGCAATTTGGCACAAATTTTGACCATAAGTAAAAGGGAAAAATTAGTTGGTTATGACCATGAATTAATGGGAAATTCTTTAGCCAACAGAGGTATCTGTTGCATTTCCTCTATGAGTTAAATAGTTGAAATTTTTAGGATCTTCATTTTAGTGTCACCACAAAGTAGGCATGAAAAATATGGTGTATGGTATTTTTTAATATAATTTATTGTCAAATTGGTTTCCATACAACACCCAGTGCTCATCCCAAGAAGTGCTCTCCTCAATGCCCATCACCCACTTTCCCCTCTCCCCCACCCCCCCCATCAACCCTCAGTTTGTTCTCACTATTTAAGAGTCTCTTATGTTTTGCCTCCCTCCCTCTCTGTAACTTTTTTTTCCCCTTTCCCCACCGCCATGATCTTCTGTTAGGCTTCCCAAGATCTACATAGGAGTGAAAACATATGGTATCTGTCTTTCTCTGACTGACTTATTTCACTTAGCATAATACCTTATTTGGACCTCATCAAGATAAAAAGCTTCTGCACTGCAAAGGAAACAATCAACAAAACTAAAAGGCAACCGACAGAATGGGAAAAGATATTTGCAAATGACATATTGGATAAAGGGCTAGTATCTAAAATCTATAAACAACTCACCAAACTCCACACCCAAAAAACAAATAATCCAGTGAAGAAATGGGCAGAAGACATGAATAGACACTTTTCCAAAGAAGACATCTAGATGGCCAACAGAAACATGAAATGGTGTATGGTATTCTTATATATAGGATGACAATCAATGCCAATTAGCCTTCATCAAATACCACATTTCCTTTTCTTCTAATTTTTTTTAGTATAGTTGACATACAATGTTGTATCAGTTTCATGTGTACAACACAGTGATTTACCTTCTCTATACATTATGCTATGCTCACCGTACCTACCATCTGTCACCATAAAATGCTATTACAATATCATTGACTATATTACCTAAGTTGTCACTTTTATTTCTGTGACTTATTCATTCTGTAACTGAAAGCCTATATCTCTCACTTCCCTTCACCCATTTTGCCCACCTCCCCACCTCTCTCGCCTCTAGTAAACATCAGTTTGTTCTCTGTGTTTATAGATCTGATTCTGCTTTTTTGTTGGTTTATTCATTTGTTGTTTTTTTTCTTAGATTCCACATATGAGTGAGATCATATGGTATTTGTCTTTTTCTGACTTATTTAACTTAGCATAATACCTTCTAGATCCATTCATGTTGTCCCAAATGGCCCAATCTCATCCTCTTAATGACTGTGTAATATTCCATTCTCTATGGAACATCTTCCTTATCCATTCATTATCGATGGATATCTAGGTTGCTTCCATATCTAAGCTATTGTAAATAATACTTCAATAAACCTAGGGGTGTGTATATTTTTGAATTAGCGTTTTCATTTTCTTTGGCTAAATATCCAGTAATGGAATTATTGGATCATATGGTATTTCTATTTTTAATTTTTGAAGAATCCCCATACTGTTTTCCACATTGGGTATACCAATTTGCATTTTCACCAACAGTGCATAAGGGCTCATTTTTCTCCACATCCTTACCTGCACTTTTTATTTCTTGTCTTTCTAAATTTAGCCATCCTGATATGTATAAGGTGATATCTCACTGTGCTTTGATTTCCATTTCCTGGAGGATTAGTGATGTTGGGCATCTTTTCATGTGTCTGTTGGCCATCCATATGTATTCTTCACAAAAATGTCTATTCAAGTCTTCTGCCCATTTTTTGATTGGATTGTTTGTTCTTTGCTGTTGAGTTTTATAAGTTCTTTATATATTTTGGATAGTAACCTCTTATTAGATATAACATCTGCAAATATCTTCTCCCATTCAGGTTGCCTTTTTGTTTTGTTGATAGTTTCCCTCACTGTGCAAAGCTTTTTATTTTGATATAATCCCAATAGTTTATTTTTGCTTTTGTTTCCCTTGCCTTAGAAGATAGATCTACAAAAATGTTGCTATGGCCTATATCAGAGAAATTATTACCTGTGTTCTCTTCTAGGATTTTTATGGTTCCAGGTTTCACATTTAGGTCTTTAATCTATTTTCAGTTTATTTTTGTGTATGGAATTAGAAAGTGGTCCAGTTTCACTCTTTTGCTCATAGCTGTCCAGTTTTCCCAGCACCATTTGTTAAAGAGATTATCTTTTCTTCATTGTATATTCTTGCTTCCTTTTTCATACATTAATGGAGCATATAAATATAAGTTTATTTGGGGGCTCTCTATTCTGTTCCATTGAGATATGTATCTGTTTTTGTACCAGTACCATTCTGTTTTGATTATTATAGTTTTGTAGTATATTTTGAAGTCTGGAATCGTGATACTCCCGGTTTTGTTTTTCTTTTCACGATTGCTTTGGCTATTCATGGTCTTTTATGGTTCCATACAACTTTTAGTATTATTTGTTCTACTGTGAAAAATGCTGTTGGTATTTTGACAGGGATTGCACTGACTATAGATTTCTTTGCATAATATGGACGCTTTTACAATATTAATTCTTTTAATCCATGAGCATAGAATATCTTTTCCTTTATTTGTGTCATCTTTAATTTCCTTTATCAGTGCCTTATAGTTTTCAGAGTACAAGTCTTTCACCTCCTTGGGTAAGTTTATTCCTAGGTATCTTACTCTTTTTGGTGCAATTATAAATGAAATTGTTTTCTCAATTTCTCTTTTTGCTATTTTATTATTAGTGTATAAAAATACAACAGATTTCCGGGTATTAATTTTGTATCCTGCAACTTTAATTAATTCATTTATTTCTTGTAGTAGTTTTCTGGTATAGTCTTCAGGGCTTTCTATGTATAGTATCATGTCATCTGCAAATAGTGACAGTTTAGCTTCTTCTTTACCAATATGGATGCATCTCATTTCTTTTTCTTATGTGATTGCTGTGGCTATGACTTCCAGTACGATGCTTAATAAAATTGGTGACAGTGGACATCCTCGCCTCCTTCCCAATCTTAGAGGAAAAGCTCTCAGTTTTTCACCATTAAGTATGATGCTAGCTGTGGGTTTTTCATGTATGGCCTTTATTACATTGAGGTATGTTCTCTCTAAATCTACTTTGTTAAGAGTTTTTATCATGAATGGATGTTGGATCTTGACAAATGCCTTTTCTCCATCTATGGAGATGAACATATGATTTTTATACTATTTTTTTTGATGTGGTGCAAATACCAGATTTCTTTATTAGTGCAATAACACTAGGCTATGGTATCAAATATAATCCAAATTTCCATGTACTTGACACATCATAAGTTTATTTCTTATTCATATAATAGTGAAAAGTGAGCACATCTGTTTTTACTGACAGCTTTCCTCCATGCAGTATTGCAAGGACTTAGGCCCCTGCTAATCTGTGTCTCTGTCATCTTCAAGATCTTACTATTGGCATCTAGCCAATGAAAAAAGGGAAAGAGGATAGAAAAGTCATCCATTTCATAAAAGCCTTAACTCTAAAGTGAAATACATAATTTTCATTCCCATTCCAAATAATTAGTCAATGGCCACAAGAAGCAATGAATTCTGGAAAATACAGTTTCTGACTGGTCAGCTACCATTCAGCAACACCTGAAGGGATATAAATTGTGCTACCCAGCATGGTGGTTAATCCAGAGATGGCTCCAAATGAACAATTCTTCACATTACTCATGAATTTGGGTAGGCCCCACCCATAGCAAATCTGGGATGCTCTGTGTCTTCTTTTAATCAACAGAATACAGAAGTGACCCTGTACCTGTTCTGAAACAAAACCTTAAGAATGCCTTACTGCATCTGCTTTTGCGTTCTCGGATGTACTGAGCCACCATGTAAGAAGTCCAGAAACCATGATGATGAGACCACATGAAAAGGCCATGTGGAGAATGGGTGACCTAGACGTCCCCTCAGCCCAGCCAAGCCCAGCCTTCAGCAATACCCATCAAGGTATCAGACTATGTAAGTTAAAACAGCTTGGATAATTTAGCCTCAACCATCATCTGACTGCAGTCATGTGACAGAAGCCAAGAAAGTCCAGCAGAAAAATCACTAGCCTGAGCCTAATCAATCTACAGAGTCATGTGAAATAATAAGATTACTATTGTGCTAAGTCACAGGGGTAGTTTGTTATACAGCAATAGGTAATTGAAACACACAGCTAAGCTATCTTTGCTACAGTTTCCAGACAAATGACCATCCTTTACTTGAAACGTTTTTCCTGACAAAGACCAAAGACCATATTTTTCTCAAGAGAGAATAAAAAAACTCTTCCTCCCCAGAGTAAAGCTTCAGTATCACACAAAAGTACCAAAATACCCATGGCATCCAATGGCCACACCAAAATGTCCTTCTTTGGAGGGTCAGGCAGTTTTCTTTGGGAGCAGAGGGTCCTATTGAAATTTTCTAGTACTACTTCACAGGTAGCTGAGTAAATTGCTTACTTGTAAGCCCAGTGAAGGAAAAAAGCAGCAGGGAAGAGAGAGAGAAAAGAGAAAACAGGAGAAGAAGTAAGAAGGGGGGGAAGGAGAAAAGGACAGAGAGAGATCTCATGAATTGCCATGCAAATCTCCTGAGGAAGAAAAAGAAAAAAGAAAACCAAAGAAGAAAAGAGCTACCTATTGAGTCAAGAAGATGAAAGAAACTTAATGTCATGTTATGTAGTTCAACATGGGAGAGTAAAAGAAAGAGAAATAGTGTATTTTATTTATCTCCGTGTAGCCTGAGTTATAGTAATCTGAACCGAGTATGACATACACATTTCTCTGTAGTGTGTAATAATTTCCAGTAAGTATGCTCAATTTTGAGGGAATTTTCCTGTTGAAACTCTTTTAAGCATGTTCAGCATTTCTCTGTAGCCTACTGAATGTTTGCCACAAATCTGAAACAGTAGAGCAGCATCAGTTAAAATTCAAAGATTGACAATAATCCATGCACTGAAATCCCACAGCACCAGGATGAACCCTATGTGAAAAGTCCTACACTATACTCTGATAGGAAAATCCCTATCAGACTAACATTATCTTGATGAATTACCAAGGTAGTTCAAATGTCTGGACTTCAATGTTCTAGACTCTGAAATTTGATTTTATCTTGTATTAGCCCACCTGAAATGGAATGGATTCATCTCCCAGGGCAAAGCCACATTAAGCAAATCCACAGATATTGACTTATAAAACCAGAGGCCAATATACTAATTTATAAGGAATAATATGATTATCGCTAGTACATCTTTTGTTAAGCTTCTACCACTAACAACCCAAACAGCTTTTGTACATACACATTCTTTCATTTGATGTGTTACTATCAAGCTACATTCAAGTCCTGCTGACCCATGAATCATTGCATTACTTTAAGGTGACTTTGCATGCCATATCTCCTTTATTCAAAGGCACCTCTGATTGAAATGTACAATTGATTCAATAACAGCTCCTAGGATATAAAAGAAACACTACATAGAATGTACACACTGTAAATGGCATGCAAACTTTCAGCTACATTATTTATACCTCACACTAGGTAAAGGGTTATTGGTTATATTTACCCAGTACATACTACGCACCAGATGTTTTACAAGGATCTAAGCATACAATATTGAGCAAGAATTTGCATGACCTCTGCCATCATGAAATTTATATCCTAGTGGGTGAGTTAGACATTATATCAATCACAATGTAGAGTAAGAAACTATAGTAAATGCCACGAAGGAAGCCAATGGAATGCTATGAAACATAAATTGACTGAATGGAGGCATAGACAAGTAAGTTATGGCCTAAAAGATAGGTAAGAGCCAGTGAGTAAAGAGCGTTTCTAAAATATGTTCTCCACAAAACTCCTGAGGCAGGAATTGGTCACCTTGAAGGAACTGAGAGGCAGTAGTTTAAATGGACCAGAAAGGGCATGGAGGAGAGGATGGGAGTTAAAATGACCACAGGATAACTATGTAGGGATTTTGAGGGACTTTGGCTTTTAAAAACACTGAGTGAAATCAAGAGCCATGGCAGAGATCTGAGAAGAGAAGTAACACGATCCTGACTGCAGTTGCTAAAGAATCCCTTGGCTACTCCATGCATGTTAGACTGAAGGGGCACAAATGAGGAAAAAGAAGTTTAGTGAGGAGGCCATTGCAGTAACTGTAAAAGAGATGATGATGGCTTAGAATATAAGGTTGAAAGAAGGTTAAGATGTGGCATGGATTTAAGATAGTTTCAGGAAGAAGTGACAAGCCAATATCCACTCAACTGATGCTAGAGGAAAATACTTGCTCAATCTTAACTAGTACCTTAGCTTCAATCCACTACTTGCAGCCTTGCAATTAGCAGGCATTCAAGAAATATTTATTGAGTTGAATCTCCTGAATATTAGGATCTACCCTTATAGCAGCACGCCTTCCTCACAAATCTAGGCTTAATGGCTTAGTGAAGGGTAGTGGGCAGAGAAGGCAGGAAAAATCTTTTCCTCCTTTTTCTTTCTCTCTTTCCTTCTTTCTTTCTTTCTTTGAGAGAAGGCACAAGTGAGCGAGGGGCAGAAAGATAAGGAAAGAAAGAAAATCCCACAAGGGGCAGAGAGAGAGAGAGAGACAGAGAGAGAGACAGAGAGAGAGAGAAGTGGAACTCGTGCTCACCCAATGTGGGACATGAACTCACGAACCATGAGATCATGACCTGAGCCCAAGTCAGATGCTTAACTGACTGAGCCACCCAGGAGCACCCCCCTCTCCTTTTTCAAGGCACTGAAGTGAAAAGAGGGGCCTGTCCAGAGTCTTTCTGCTATCAAGTCTATCAAATTGTCTGGTATCATTTGTGTAGCAGAAGGGACTATGATGCCCCACTGGATCCCTCCCCAAAAAGCCAAACACATACTTCACAACACAGACCATAATGCTTCTCAAGGCAAAACGCATCGCATCAGGATAACAAGCAAATTTTTTTAGTGTCTCAAATTATCTAACTCTGGTCAAGACTTAACTACTTACTCTCTTGACTTAATATACCAAATACGCAAATATGCTGCCCCCATCACTTCGAAATCCCTCTAAATTTTATCTTCAGTCAAGCATTTCCTGCATTCCTATTTTATGCCTGTGGTGCAAGATGAACAAGACACAGTCCTACTCTTTCAGAACTTGGAATCTATGAGGGTTAGAAAGTATGCTGCCCTTATCAATATTAACTGCAGTTTATAGGTTTTATTACAAGGCTGTGATCTTTTTCACTTGCTTTCTCTCAAGGATTGCCAAGGGTCTGGTACTGGACCCTACTCTGGTATTTTAACTTGCCCCCCAATAAAATGAAACATGTAAAACCTAACTTCTAAAGTCCATTTACCAGTATGATTTTAGATTTGCTTTGTCTTAATTTCTGATTGACATTTCTTCAGCAGGGGCTTTTGGTTTCTTACTCCGTTGAGTAATTAATGACCTACAAGCAAACATTTGAGAGGTCCTTATTTTAAAGGACCTGCCATCCCTTTTGTAATGAGAGAAATCCTTTTGTTAGGTGACTACTTTCATCTTCATAATGCATTTTCTTCCAGCCAGCAATTAGACAGACTTTTACCCCCCACTTCTCTTTATCATTTACTCAGGAAGCCTGCATAAAGAGCAATTAATTGGGTTAACCCATTCCTCCTGAGAGCCCAGAGACAGCTACAAACTATGAAAGCCAACTCATGGCTTGTGAGTGGTGGGGCACCTCCATGAAGGACACCTGTGGCAACCTCTTAGGCACAGAGCCCAAATCACTTCCTTTAATGTTTCCAATTCATATTTTCTTGCTATTTTAGACTTTTTCCTTCTAAACCAATTATATCTCTTACAGAATTTATGTTCTGAGTTTCCAAATTTTTTCTGCCTCTTCCAGTTTTCCTTTGGATTTCTCAAAGAAACATCTCCAGTAAGTGGATGTAAGACAAAAATAACAAACATACCTTCCTAGAAGTGCCTGCTCTCTTGGCAATAACAGACTGGCAGTGGATGGAAACATGCTTTGGAAACTGTTAAGCCCTAAAATAATGTACGTGCTTATTACAATGACAATGATTATAATGATGAAGGCAGCAACATGGTCCTGATATCATTGCTGATCGCAAAACCCCACCTTTCCTTCATGGAATGTCCATCACATCCTTACTAAGGCTTTGAAAACAAAGCAGTACAACCATTGGACCAATACTACTTTAAACAGGTCAGTGAAAATACACTGCTATATACCACTCACGCTGTTTCTAATCACACAGTGTATGCTACACTCTGTCAGCTGCATCCAAACCTGAGAATTGAGAATGTCTGATTCTTGTAACTGACCTTGATGACTTACATACACTCCTAAAACCAAAGTTCTGTACAAATCACAACAAATGAATAGAATTATCAAGCAGAACTACTAAATCATACCTCTATATCAAACCAGGTTGAGAGGGCATTCATTTGTTTCACAACATGTTTTCCTATTTCAGCTAAAAAGCAATTTCATAACAGCCCTCTCTTATGGGTGCTATCATAGTGAAGGCTCTTCTGCCATTCCTGGAAGCCAAATCCTGTACTTCTGAGTGTGTGAAAAATGGAGATGGTAAAATGCACTTCCCAAGTGTGCAATTAGATCACCTGCCCTTGCTTTCTCACATGAGTGTCCCAGCAAGTCAAAATGAATCCTCTTGAAGATAAGCCATATAGTACTTTCTGTTTTCTATCAGACACTTTGCATGACTGCAAAGTTGGGAATAGGGTTTGTTCTCCAAGGATGAGAACATTTCCTTTGTGGTTTCAACGAATGGAATGCCAAGCATGAATAGAGAAGGATCTATAAGAGTAGTAAGAGTCTGATAAATGTGTTGAAATAATGCAAAAGAATTTCACAGGAACAGATTTATGGTTCCTCTTCTGGACACGAATAACTATGGACAATTCAACATTCAAATTCAAAATCATTTACTGAACCCCATGCTAGGTGCCATGCACTGTGCTGGGATCAGGAATGCCTACATCATTTACAGATCCCAGGGCAAAATGAAGATGAAGGGCCACTTTTTCAAAATCATTATGAATTTGAAGACAGTGACAGCAGAGCATTAAACCTCGTGAGGGACTCCTCTATGTGTAGGATGCTGTGTGACCGTAAAGATCATACACTCGGACTGGGGTTCTGTAAGAGTATAGAGAGGGAGTGAGGAAAACTGACTTGGCTCTGTCCATGGGTTTCAGGCAAGGTTGCTCAAGGGAGGTAGTAACTAAGCAGGATCTTGAGGAGGAGGCTTTCTCTAGAGAAAGAAAGGAAGAGGACCCTGGGAATAGAGAGGCATTCTACAAAGAGGGAACAGCATTTAAACATTTACCAGATACTGAGCTCCTACTTTGTTCTAGACACTATGAGGACCCAAAGATGAAAAACAGCTCCTGCTCTCCAGGAATTTATAGGCTAGTAGAGAAAACACATAGAAAACACAAGCTTATATGGAGGCTACTACAGACTGAATGTTTGTCTCTCCCCGAAATTCATATGTTGAAACCACATCTCCAGTGTGATAGTGTTTGCAAGTAGGGCCTTTGGAAGATGAATACATCATGAAGGTCAAGCTCTCATGAGTGGGATCCATGGTCTTATAAGAGATTCCAGAGACCTCCCTTGTCTCTTCTGCCATGTGAGGACACAGCAAGAAGACAGCCATCTATGAACAGGGAAGAGTGTTTTCATCAGATACCAGCACTTTGACCTTGAACTTCCCAGTCTCCAGAACTGTAAGAAATACGTATTTGTTATTTATGCCACCCGGTCTATGGTATTTTTGTTGTAGCAGCCCATACGGACTGAGACACTCATCCATTCATTTGATAAATATTGAGCTTCAACTGTGGGCCAAGTACTGGGATAGGTACCTGGGGTACCATTGTAAATATCTAGACTTGGTCCTAGAGTCTATTGGTAAAATAGAGCAAGCAATTTAGCAAGCAATGATAATGAAGTATATGTGCTATGATTGGAGAATCCAGAAAAAAACATCTTAATCCAGTGATGGTAGGCATGGAATGGGAAATTAAGGAATGCTTCCTACAAGAGCTGGGAGAGGGGAGTTGTTAATCATGTTTTAAATTGTAGACTTTATTCTAAGGACAATGGGAAACATTGAAACTTTCAAATAGGGGTAGGACATAATGATTTTTAAATCATTCTGGCTACTATGTGGATTGACAGGGAAAAGCACAGTATACTTGAGGAATATTCTGAAGGGGAAAAAATGCACATTTCTATCTTCCTATTAACCACTAAGCAAAAATGGCCTCTTTCTATAATCTGCTAAGAAAAAAGCATCACCATGGCGCTTGGGTGGCTCAGTCGGTTAAGCGCCCGACTGGCTCAGTTCATGATCTCAGTTTGTGAGTTCAAGGCCTGCATCGGGCTCCGTGCTGACAGCTCAGATCCAGGAGCCTCCTTCAGATTCTGTGTCTCCTCTTCTCTCTACCCCTCCCATGCTCATGCTCTGTTTCTCAATAATAAACGTTAAAAGAATATATAGAAAAAAGTATCACCTATGACTTTGTGTCATATTAGCCAGGCTTGGACAAAAAGAATGGCTGTGTGTGTGTGATGTAACAAACTTTATGGTATCATCAAAACTCATCATTAGCTCTTTCAAAATGCAGGCATTTTGCCAGATTCATAAGTGATTACAATGTACATGCTGAAATAAACATGGTGCCCAGATAGGTTGTAGACTAGATCCAGTCATTCTTCAGCAAGGGACCAGGTTTCTTATTTTTGTTTTCACAAGTACAGTCTTTGACAGAAAATGGGTGCTCAATAAATGCTTGCTGGCAAATTCATCTGCTTGGCATTTAAGAACACTGCTCCAAATGATTTGATGTAAGATTACATGGCCATGCTTGCAAGCTATTTCTACATCTCCATTATCTAACACAACAGGAGAATGTCTGCCATGATATTTGAACAATGTTTTCAAAGAAATTGTTCATGAGAATCTCCTTTTAAATCAGTGACAGATGCGCATTTGGCAACATTATTTATTAACAGTCTTTGTGAAGAGATAATATGGTTTGTGATGTGACCGCTGTCAGGACCGGGATAGGGTAGAATTGTAGTAAAACACCCCTAAGAACTTAGAAATGGGGAAAATAAGGCTACCCTCTGAGTTAAACTTTAAAATCAAAACATAATGAATCACAGCAGGGATATGCAATCACCTTTACAATACAGGAGACCTCCCAAGCCTGCAGGACTGTACAATAACCAGAATGAACCCGTTAACATGACTAAAGAATGTGTTAGTCAGAAGAGGACTTGGTTACCTAGGAAATCAGGAAGACATTAAGAGTAGGTGAGGCAGGGGCGCCTGAGTGGCTCAGTAGGTTGAGTGTCCAACTCTTGATTTCAGCTCAGGTCATGATCTCACGATTCATGAGATCAAACCCTGTTTCAGGTTCCATGCTGTCCACAAGCATTGGGATTCTCTCTCCCTCTCTCTCTGCCCTTCCCCCGCTTGTTTCTCTCTTTGTGTATCTCTCAAAAAATAAAATAAAAATAAACATTAATAAAAAAGAGTAGATGAGGCAAATGTTAGCTGGATCATCCAAACTCCGTCACAAGCTAAGACTTTCTAACCCCATCAATAAGGCCATCGAGGCCACCCTTGCAGTGAACATGAATGCCTGAAAGCATTATTCATTCAATTCACATAACTCATCCACTAGGTTTTGGTTCCATTCTCATCATGTAACTTTCTGATTCTGGTCTACTTCCCCTGGAGACTGGCCTATAGCTGCCATTCTCAACCTTGTTTGCAAATTGGAATTGCCTTGGGAACTTTAAAAAAATACAGATGTCTCGGACCTACCCCAGAGATTCTAATTTAATCTGCAAAATGATTTAGTTTAATCTGCAAAATGACCTGGGATGAGGATTTTAAAAACTCCCCAGGTTATTCTAATATGCGACCAGGGGTGTGAATCACTGAGTTAATAAAAAAGAATATGTACTTCTACAGACTTAAGGTACTCGAAGTATACGCTGTGACAGGTGGCAGGTATGAATTACTATCCACAAACTCAGAAGTATGGTAAAAAAAATAATTGACTTTACTTTTTTCCATAGCTATGATTAATTGCTATTTTGAATCCCAGGTGGGAGTATTTAATCTTGGCTGCATCCCTTTCTCCTGAGTTGCTAAATTGGTGAGAACATAATAGCATGATTGGTTCAGTCTTGTCCTTGGTCTCATGTTCCTCACTCACGTCCACTGAGCCATCTTCATTTCCAACTGGCTTTTGGTCCTCCCTCCGTCCACACAGATCACTGCCACATCCTCCTTGCCCTGACCACAAGACTTCTTCAGGTTTACCATTTCTCTGTGCCAGATCTGTGTATCTCCCATGTACTCAATAAATATTCTGCTGCTCCTGCACTGCACTGGACTCTGGACTCTGGACAGTCTATGAGGCTGTCTCAAGCCCACCCACTAGCCATACCATTCAGACATTTCTATCTTGGCGTGTCATTGATTCACTGGACTCTATCTGGGAAAAGGGAGTGGAAAGTGCAGGTCCTCTCTGCTCTCCAATAACCCAAAATTATTTACAATGACAACTGTGCTCCTCTACCTGGAGGGCTCAACCTAAAGAGGCAAGCATAATGCCACTTACTCAAAGAACCCACCAAAATCGAAACTCTGGCTTCACACTGACTTCCTGTCCCTCAGTCTGAAGAATCCTTAGCTGAGGCAAATAGTACTCTCATCACAGCCAAATTTAGTGTTCACTGTTACTGCTCTGGTACTTATTTCCCACCCACCACCCTACCCAGGGCTAGACTTTTTGAAACTCAAAAGCCAAGAATAAATTTCTCCAACCTAGTCTGTCATCTTTCCCCTAAAGCAAAGAATGGTACAGCTGGAGCAAACAAAATGAAGAGGAGAGGGAATGTTGAAAATACCAGAAAAATAAGCTAAGGTTAATTTTTCAAAAATATTATCTTGTCATACCATTAACAGTTCTCATTAAAGTAAGAAAGCAGGGGCGCCTGGGTGGCCCAGTCGGTTAAGCGTCTCACTTCAGCTCAGATCATGATCTCGTGGTTCATGAGTTTGAGCCCTGCGTTGGGCTCTGTGCTGACAGCTCAGCGCCTGGAGCCTGCTTTGGATTCTGTGTCTCCCTCTCTCTCTGCCCCTCCCCCACTTGTACACTGTCTCTCTCAAAAATAAGCATTAAAAAAATAAAGAAAGGACATTTAGGCTCTTTCCATAATTTGTCTATTGTTGAGAGTGCTGCTATAAACATTGGGGTACAAGTGCCCCTATGCATCAGCACTCCTGTATCCCTTGGGTAAATTCCTAGCAGCACTATTGCTGGGTCATAGGGTAGATCTATTTTTAATTTTTTGAGGAACCTCCACACTGTTTTCCAGAGTGGCTGCACCAGTTTACATTCCCACCAACAATGCAAGAGGGTTCCCATTTCTCCACATCCTCTCCAGCATCTATAGTCTCCTGATTTGTTCAGAGCCTAAATGTCCATCAACTGATGAATGGATAAAGACATTGTGGTTTATATACACAATGGAATACTACTTGGCAATGAGAAAGAATGAAATATGGCCTTTTGTAGCAATGTGGATGGAACTGGAGAGTGTTATGCTAAGTGAAATAAGTCAGGCAGAGAAAGACAGATACAATACGTTTTCACTCATATGTGGATTCTGAGAAACTTAACAGAAGACCACGGGGGAGGGGAAGAGGGGAAAAAAAAGTTACAGAGAGGGAAGGAGGCAAACCATAAGAGACTCTTAAATACTAAGAATAAACTGAGGGCTGATGGGGGGTGGGAGGGAGGGATGGGTGGATGATGGGATTGAGGAGGGTACCTGTTGGGATGAGCACTGGGTGTTGTATGGAAACCAATTTGACAATGAATTTCATATTAAAAAAATAAAGAAAGGAATTTAAATTATAATTTGGATTTTCCTGTCAGTGTACCTACAGTGATTCTTAACCTTTACATCATTCATAGACCTCTTTAGGAATCTACTAGAATTATAGACCCTCCCTCAAGAAAAATGCAATAGACATATATTTTGCATACCATTTTCAGATGTCCTATGATCATCTGAACCCCAAGACGCCAGATTAAGAAGTGCCAACCTAAGGGAAAAGAATATGTTGGTTATGCCATTCCATATTTTCACTCCTGTGAAGATTATTTCTCATTGTATATTAGTAACTGCTCATTCTGGCTTTATACATCAGTCTTATGAACTTGGTTACTATGAGTTCAGCTCTGAGGACTGAATTTGCTCTCAGTGAGCTAACTAAGCATGTTCCTGTGCTTGCAAGATTGACAGATGGCACTGGACTAATGCCAAACACTGTGAAGCCTCCTGTGTTAGAACAACAGCCTTGCCTCCAGCACACATAATTTTCCTCTCATTTGAATTTTTAATGAATGAAGCATCTTATCCCCATGGCAAAGCCACCTAGCACCAAGGATGCATAGAGCACTGCTATGTGTCAAAGACCATGCTAGAGAAAATAGTCATGGCCCTCAAGGAGTTTACAATCTAACATAGTAGGAAAAAATAAACTACAGTCCATCTAGGACACAGCTTGGCCAACTACAGCCTATAAGCAACATACAGCCCAGCACTGCTTATTTCTGTAATACACTTTTATTGAAACACGGCCACACCCCTTCATTTACACGTTGTCTGTGGCTGTTTTCATGCTACAAGGCAGAGCTGAGTGGTTGCAACAGAGACCATATGGCCCGCAAAGCCTCAAATATTTACTATCTAGCCTTTTACAGAAAAAAATAAAGTTGCTGACATCAGCCCAGAGCCATGCTTCTCCGACTTTCATGAGCCTATGACTCACCTAGGGAATATTGTTGAAATGTAGATTCTGAGTCAGTGGGTCTGAAGTGGAAGCAGACATTCTACATTTCTGACAAGCTCTCAGATAACATCCGTGCTGCTAGTCCAAAGACCACCCCTTGGGTAGTGAGGATTTAGAACTCTGAACTGCTTGTTGGGTTCTTCACTGAAGACTTCCCCTGTGTCTGAGGAAGTTCCATAAGGAGATTTTCTCATTTTTACAATAGGGCAAAACATTTACCTTGCACAGTTGTTGATTATATACAAAATATATTTAAAACCTCACACAGTTCCTGGAACATAGTTGTCTCTTCATAAACAGTAGCTAGTGCAATAGAATGTTTTGCATTTTATCTCTCCTTTTCCTAGAAGAAGAGGTGATGGAAAATTCTCACATTGGGAAGGACAACTCACTGTAGAAATATTAAATAATCCTATTATTTTCCATAGATCTAGGCTTTCAAGGGGTGAGTAAGTTCTACTATCCAGTTTTCTAGACCTTTCCCAAAATGGTTGAGGGTCTTGAAGATCTATCTTAACCTTTGTACTATAAGCCCAACTCAGGCCCAATTTATAGAAAGAGAAAATATTACTCCTGACTTTGGTTTTCCCTTTCAACTACTCTTTCTATTCTTTTAGAATGTATTAAAAGAGTCTTATGTCCCATATATAGCCCATAACACACAAGGTACAGGTATGTATAAAATGCCATATTCAGAACAGGCATGACAAAATATATACTGTACCCTGAGTTCAAACGTCTCACACTGTTCCCTATCAAATGTTTATGGCAACTAAAAACAAAGAAAAAACTGCTTTCATATGTTCTGAAAATGATGCCTCAAGTTGTCTCAGTTGCTAGTGAATGGGGACAAAAAGTATTTTGAAGTATTAGGTTATTTAAATAACATGACCTTTCAGTGGACCTTGAAGGTGATACACCCCCTTAAGATACTAGTATCTGGGAAAGGCATGTCTGAAGCTGTCCCTTGGTAAATAGCAGTTCCAAAAGCCTCAGTAAAAAATACATCAGATATACAGAGTCCCAGCACATGGCAAGCCACAGACCTCAACATGATACTGGTCGAATTCCACTAACCATAGAAAACTAAAGATCTTCCTGAATTTAATGTATTCTAAGAAATAATTATGAACAATCAATCCAGATTTGCCAAACCATTTCATGACTGTATTCATTATTTCCCAATTTTCTTTGATCTCCAAGCCCACCCTTCTACAGTTGGTTCTATGATTCTGGGGCTGGGAGTCTGCATACCATATTTTCCAGATTTCCATGCCAGCTGGTTCCTTGATGGTTCTGCTGATGAGGAGAACTAGCAAGAGACTAGAAGGTAGGAGGAGGGAAGAACACACTTCTTTATTGTTTGTGCTTACCACTGGCATGGCTTCAACAATAGAGAACAGCTTTGGGTCTAGCATCCTGCTTATTTGGGAACCCCAACATTGCTATAACCAGTTCCCCATATTAAATCCCTGCTATTTGAAACACCTAAAGTGGATTGGTTTTCCTGAATAGATCTAAGTCAAAGTTATCTGGGCGAGACCAGTAAACCAATAAAAGAAGAAGTCCCCAGGACAAGATTCTCAGCCTCCTCAGGCTCTCTCCAACTTCTTCAGAGGGAGAGAGAGGTCTGTGATCAGAGGTTCAGACAGTGATAGGATGTTGTATACAGGCATACGTTCTAGCACTAATGGCTCTACTAAGTCCTGTACTGTGCACATAGACACCAAATTTGAAAGTTTAGATGGGTTGCTCAGCCACTAAGACAAAGGGAAAGGCACTGAGAGTCATTCACTGTGAGAAATACTTCGGCTAGAAAAGGTATGGAAATCCAAGGTCACTATTTACCACACATATGAAATCTCCAAACACAAAGGTTTTTCTTAAAACCTGTAAATTAGGGGCGCCTGGGTGGCTGAGTCGGTTAAGCGGCCGACTTCGGCTCAGGTCATGATCTCACAGTCCGTGAGTTCGAGCCCCGTGTTGGGCTCTGTGCTGACAGCTCAGAGCCTGGAGCCTGTTTCGGATTCTGTGTCTCCCTCTCTCTGACCCTCCCCCATTCATGCTCTGTCTCTCTCTGTCTCAAAAATAAATAAACGTTAAAAAAAATAGAAAAAAAAAAACCTGCAAATTAAATTGTGGGCACAATCCCAGACTGAGCAAAAAGAAACCAACATGACATTTTAGAACATGACTGATAAGTACCTGGAATGATACCACAGGATTTACCTCATATTTCTTGATATGTAGGGGGGAATCTGTGGCTGCTATTCAATTTCTACTTTGGAGTAAGTAAGGCTAGAGAGACTTCTGGGTACCTGACTCAGAATACGTAGGACCTTAGAGACCAATTATAGGACTCATGTTGGCCAACTTCTGAAAGAACACATCTAATTCCTGTGTTCAGGTAGCCTCAGGAGCCTTCCTGTGCTCAAATACTAAGGAGTGAGCGAATAAGGTGAGAGCCAGCCGCAGAAATTGCTTCACGCCCCAAGGAGAACTAGTAGGGGAAATTGCCCCCCACCCATATATGATGAATCAGAGTCAGGGAGGTATCTGGGTGCAGCCACCCAAGCAGAACTTGAGGGTGTGCTTCCAGACTGAGGGTGTGGGAAAGAGGAGTGAAATTAATAAATCAGTAAGGAGATTAGGGTAGGAAAACTACCTTTGAATTATAGGAATGCTATAGAGGTAAACGGAGAACCATATAAATTAAAATTCTGGCCCCAAGTGGCAAAGGAAAGCAAGAAAATCATCCAGCATCCAGGCTCAGCTACACAGCACTTGGGAAGCCTGGGGAAAATACCACCCACATACCAGAGCACTGCTTTCTATGTGCAAATTTCCATTCTAAGGATCCGGATGGAAAACAGAGCTAGGAAGACCTTGGGAAAAATGTTTTCCATTCCCTGAAGACAAACTAAGGAGGGAGATGAATACAAAAAGATTTTTAACCTGGGCTTTAAGTGAGAAGGGTATCAAGAAGTCACCTTGGTCATATCTCAAAAGACAATCACAGTAAGCAAACAAAACAGGGATAGGCAGAGATAGAGAATCCACCGTGCCCTTCTTCCCTCACCCAAACATGTTGAAAATGTGAGTCCCATCTTTTAAGAAGACATAATAGGATTCTGAGGCAAGAATGCAGGGCATTGCTCAGGACAGTAAAGGATGGGCATTTGAGTGCATCTGGCCCTGCACTGTAGGCTGAGGCCCCAGAGACAGATGCCAGCACCTGGGGGAGGGGACCTATGCTGAGTGCTGAGCAATATCACAGCCTGGGTCATAGCCCGCCGAGGCAGTCCACCACCATAATGACCCTCAACCAGGGCAGCTGCAGGAGACAAAGCCAGCCCATCAGCAGTCGCTACCTCCCCGTGCCTGTACTTAGGTGGCCGTGTTCACTGTTTCCCTTAGTCGCTATGTGTGTTGGGGGCTGGAGCTTACCTTGCACACTCTAGGGATGGACTGGAGAACACTAGTGCCCCCAAAACTGGCAGAACAAAGGAATGGCCATCCTGGTTCCACCTTTCTTATGGTGACCCAGCATGGTTTAGAAGAAAGCATACAGCCTCCTGAGCCACAAGGAGCTATTTACATGTAAAGAAATTCAATTCAAATTTTAAACGAAGTTCCTCAGTTGCACTAACTAGTGCATAAGCACTACAGGAGTTAGTGTAAAGATAGAACATCTCCCATCATTGCAGAAAGTTCTTTTGGCCAGTGCTGCTCCAGAATCTGAAATCCTAGCCCTGCCACCTCTTAATTATGTGTTTGGGCAAATGATTTTGGCTCTCTGAGCCTCAG
Organism: Acinonyx jubatus; assembly: GCF_027475565.1. NCBI lineage: Eukaryota > Metazoa > Chordata > Mammalia > Carnivora > Felidae > Acinonyx > Acinonyx jubatus. Next base: position 117,901,400 of record NC_069389.1, read on the forward strand.
TTTTGTCTGTGAAGAAAGGTAGGAGGAGAAGCAAACTCACAGAGAAGGATCCAGTGAGGTCACAAAAGTGAAGTACTCAGCAGAATGTGCGGCACATAAATAATAACAAATCATCAATCATCTAAGTAAACTAAAAAAATCCTTGAAAGCAAATACCATGCAGTCTGGTTCACTGGCATGTTCTCCGGAGTCTTGCATGGGGCACACACTTGGCAAATATTTACAGGATGCCCTGCTAGACAAAACAGTTGGTAAGAAATGGAACTGCCCTTTTCAAACTGTACCCAAGCAGACCAGGCTGCCTTTGACGCTTCCTATTTCACAAACAACTGTGAAGGCTTCCAGCGAGCCGCTGTTCATTTTGAGAAGTGCCAGATTATTCCAGTTTCATAAGAATGAGCTTTTAACCAGGAGCAAAGCAGAAAACCAGCCAGGTTTAAGATAAGCTTGGAAATTCTTAAGTAACAGATAAATTACCTCAGATAAAAAGTGGCCAAGGAAAGAGGTAATCTCGTGGGAATGATGAGCTTGGAGCATTTGTATTCAGGCATTGACATTTTCCCCAAACACTTTTAATTATCGTTTTTCCCAGTACATTTGCAAGAGAAAGCCTCAAGCAGACATCGGAGCTAAGAGGAAATATTATTGGCAATCCTGGCAGCATCGGTTGGGACCGGAGTCCATCAGCTGTGGCTAGTCACATTTTGCGATACGGGGGTCAAGCTATGTGACTTCCTCCACCCCCTCCTCACTCTATATCCGTAGCATTTGTCCCAACCCGCAATCCTAGCCCCACATTCAGAGTATAGCACCCACTGTCCCTCATCCCACACCTCTCTTCAACTGCAGCTGCACTTCTGTGCTCCCCTTAACAGCAGGACCATGTTTTCCTCAACCTGCTCCAATCAAGCTCTCTGTCTCCATTTCGCCATTGAAACCATTTCCAGAGCAATGACTTTTTCCATATTGCCAAGTCCGATACCAGTTTCTGATTGAGAATCAATCATTGGACGTAACCTCTCACTAGCGATCAACACAGTTGCCCACATGCTTCTTTTTGAAACTCTTTTTGTGGCCTCTTCAGCTCCTGGTTTCCCTCCAATGTCCCTGGCTTCTCTGCTCCTTTGCTCAGCTCCCTTCTTCACATGCCAGTCAGTGGAAACTTGCTCAGAGTTCATTTAGATTATGTTATTTCCCTGCTTGAAGCCCTCAAAAATCTTCCTACTCCACTTAGAACGCAATCCCGACTCCTTAGCTAGGCCAGCAGGGCCTTCTGTGATCTGAGTCCTAACTCCCTCACTAACTCCCTTCTGCCCCTTTCATCCTTGTCTGTCTTCAGCAACACTGACCTTCCCTTTGTTCCACGTGTGCCAAGCTCATTCTCACCTCCTGACTTCTGCCCTAGCTTGATCCTTTACCTGATCCTCTACCTTCCTCGTGATCTTTACATGGCAGGTGCCATCTTGTCATCCAGATCTCAGCTCAAGTGTTACTTCCTCCACAAAGCAAAGATGTGACCTGATCACACATTAGGCTATTTATAATGTCTATCTCACTCATTGTGAATATTCATACATTTTGCTGCAGAAATATTAATGTATTTGATTACAGGATGTTGTCCCTAACCCTGTTGAAGGTGTTACATGATACAAGATGTATTACCTTTTAGTATTCTGAAAAACTTTGAAATCTTCTTCATATCTGGCAAGAGCTTTGGGTAAAAGACAACAGATCTGTATAACTCCATATTTATTACACACATGAAGAAGCCAAAGTTCCAGAAAAAAGGGAAATGAATTGTTTAAGGTATCATAGCTAGATTGAGAACTCAGCTCTCCTATTCATTATATCAATGTTATCTCCACTATACCATGATACCACCCTATGGACCATGCTACATACCTGGGGTGTCTTGCAAGAGAAATTTGTCTTGCATCATTTGAGAAACAGAAAAGCAGGTTAAAAGAAGCCAATTCCCTTAATCCCCATTGTTCCCTTAATGTTCTCAAGAGACAAAGAAGACAGTTATACTTCCAAGAGGTGATTTGTGGGTGGGAAAGGAGAAGTGAAGATGTTAGAGTTTAGAGAAAATACTATTCTTCTCTCTCTTTATCCTGTCAGTTTCCATTCGGGTGAGGACGGATCAGAATATTGAGAAAAATTAAGTCCCAAATTGTGTACATGGGAAGAAGTAGAGGCAGTGCCATCCACTGTCTGTAATGACAGAGCACTGTTAGCAGAAATCAGTCTGGAACAGTACTGGGGAACTACATGGATTTTAGCACCAGGACAAGGTGGAGTCATCCCTTTGGTAGCTGGCTGTCTCTCTATGTCAGCTGCTCATGAAGCGGAAGGCCCTAGGCTGTCCTCTCCTTATTCTACATTCCTCCTCTGAAGTTCAGACTTCATCCTTATGAAGCTTCTTTAACTGGACCTACTATGCCTGGTCCAGCAGTCAGGACAGAGAACCATGGCCAACTGTCAGAACTGGAGCAGGTTGGAGCCATGGAAAGCACAAACCATCTTCCAACCAATGGCCATACTTCAGAGGCTTCTGAACAGAGAATGGATTCAAAGGTACAAAGATAGAACACGGGCTTTTGTTCTGAGACAGAACAGTTAGAGTAAGTAGTTAGTTAGGCTTTAACAGGATGCACATTAGTTAGGCTTTAACAGGATGCATGGAGCCAACAAAGGGAGGGTCAAGCCCCATTATTGAAGAAGTTAGCAGCCTGTTCTGGCAGTACTCTACAAAGTCACAAGAAGCCAGATCAAACCAGACAGGCCCAAGACAAAGAAGGCCACGGAATCCTTGACCAAGTACAAGAGAAAAGGTGTGAACCCCTGCTGGCAAAGAAATCTCCTTTCCAAATACTAAATATTCCTCCCCTTAGTTAGCAACTCTCAATAAAAGATAAAGAGCCAAACCCCAGGCACAACCCTCCCTTGACCTCAGTGCTCTCATATCTCGAGAGTGTACTCTCTCTAATAAACTCTTCACTTGTTCCACTCAAACGCTGTGTCCGGTCCATCCTTGAATTCTTTTCTCATCTATCAGACTAAGAGCCTCCAGAAAAGTCCCAGGGATAGACTAGCAGAGTTGTGAGGGTCCAGAGGTCTCCCCAGTTCGCCCAGTACCAAAATGAGAAACAGAATAAATCAAGGCATTCTCCTGATGATTATAACAATAAGGCAGCTACTGTGGATTGACCATCTGCTTTGATGCCTGTCAGGTTCTGTGGTGAGTGCTGTACACATAGTATGGATTTCATCCTCACAACCACTCCAGGTATCTGTTAGAGCTTACCAGGAAAACAGAAATTCTGTATGCTAAATAGAAAGGTTGAATGCAGGGAATTAGCACCTTTGCAACCTTTGCCAGGGCTAAGGGAGTGAAAGTCAGGAAGGCCACTTCCCAGAAATCCAAAAGCGCAGAAATCTCACGAAGGCCACTGTGATGATGTCAGCTGCTACAGCACTTCGGGGTGGGAATCTCAGGAGGACAAAGAAAACTGAGGGAAGCATCTGCAAAGGATCCAGCTTCTCTTCCTCTTTCGCCTTTCAAAGCTCACACAAGTCCCTCCCAGTGGAACATTACAAACCCAGACTCACACCAGAAAGGCATTCTGTGAAATGTTGCTCTAAGTGTCTCCCCTGTGAGCCAGAGAAATTTTAGAGAGTGGCGAGGATGATGCTAGGTTGACAACAAACAATCCAACCTACTTATAAGATGGGCATCTTGACCCCAATTGACAGATGAGGAAACTAAGTAAATATCAAAGCTCACACAGCTAGAAAGCAATAGAGTTAAGACCAGTCTTTTCCTATTTTGTCAAACTGTCTTTCTCAAAAAGAAGACCAGCCAGTGATCATGTTTACTGGATGTGAGAGGCTACAGGGACCCCAATCAGAAACAAATACAGTCCACGTTCAATGCAAGTTTAAAGGAACTTTATCCGTGAATGTAATGGGTTTTCCTAAATTGAGTCAAACATAAGATGCCCCGTTGTCCAGGGCAGTCATAGTATATACCTATTGTTCCAGAACCCCCATGTAGTTTAGCATTTGCTCTGGTGATTTTTAAATGAAGCATTAGTAGTAGTAGTTGCATTAAAATAAGCTGGGATGTGTTTGGTACCCTCTACTTTGTGGATCCAGCTTCTGCCATGGTTTCCTCTCGAAGTGTGTGAGAGGCATGTACCATGCATGGAGTGCTCACTTTAAAAAACTGTTAAATCTCGGGGCATCTGGGTGGCTCAGTTGGTTAAGCGTCCCACTTCAGCTCAGGTCATGATCTCACAGCTCGTGAGTTTGAGCCCCACGTCAGGCTCTGTGCTGACAGCTCGGAGCCTGGAGCCTGCTATGGATTCTATGTCTCTGTCTCTCTCTGCCCCTCCCCAACTCATGTGTGTGCGTGTGTGTGTGCGTGTGTGTGCACGCGCTCTCTCTCTCTCAAAAGTAAACGAACATTAAAAAAAATTTAAAAACTGTTAAATCTCAAAGATAACCATCTCTGCCGATCCATGATCAACATTTCCTATTCAAGGACATAACTGGAGCACAATCATTGATGAAATGAAGTGTTCTCTGACATAAGGGCTTAGTAACAGCTCCTTCGGCCTAGCCAGACAACTTGATGTACAAGCAAGTTCTGCTGTGGCCCAGGCCTTGACCAGCAAGTGGCTCAAAGCAGAATATGTTAGGTGTATATAAACAGGGAATAGAGACAGTAGCCTTGCACTAGTGTATGGAAAGTAGCCTGATTGCTCCTGCTACAGTGAATCTGTTATTTATTGTATGGTGTAATATTGTTTGGCAATGCTTTTTTTTTATTTTGCAAGAATCCTTCTGGGAATCAATAAACTCAAAATATCAAAGTGCATATTTAATGAAAAATTAAGTACCAAATTTCTATTTCTCCAAAAAAATGATGATGAATGGGAAACTTGCACAAAATGCTTGACAGCATTTTACTCTCCACCATGGAAGCCAAAGTGATATCACTGTGCCCACAATGACAACCAGAAGACACAAATATGCTGAAGAAGCATCAGCATCTCCTTCAAAAATGAGTAGTTATTTTAAGAAGAATCTGCCCAAAGAAAACGTGCAGCTGCAGAAGGTAGACTTACATAACACTGTGAAATGTAATTTTCATTTTGATCCAATGACTGCTCTTAATTCATATAAATCATTTTCCATTCCAAGTTTCCTAATACTTTGAGGGAAAGTATAGCTGTTAATATATCAGTTCCATTAGCAGAAAAACTTCACAAAGAGTTAAAAGACGCTAGTTGTATCTGGGCCACCAAATGCTTCAAATAGAATATCCAATAATTATTTGATTTCTTTCATTCAATTCACAGAATCACATTAAAGATATAGAAAGTGATTCTGGTGAAACATCTGACTTCATTGTGAATTTGTAAATTCCATTAGAAGTTTCAAGATTGAACATAAAATATTTGTTTTTGAGTGGCAATACACAAGGCACAATGTCACTGTAAAAACGTTGTTTTCACTAATTCAAAAAGAAACCTATGGAGGATAAAATGTACTCTGATTTATTTGTGGTACACACATCATTCATATGTACACCCAAAGGAATCAGATGTCTTCCAGTTGAACTAGAAGCTGTACTTCTCAAAATGTGTAAATAGTTTTACATATACACAGTTATACAAGTCAACTATAGCATTTTCATCAAGAAGCCAACTGTAACACCAAAAGTTACTCCACTATATTGGTATGTGCTTTTTCACTTTGAACACCTTCATCTATTACATTTTAGACATTTTTGAGCCTTTAAAGAACTACATTTTAAATCAACCTAAGTATCCTCTACAAATTGAACTTTCTTATAAATTAGTTATCTAGAGTTTGGTTGAATTTTGTTCAAAATCATCTAAAAATTTTATCTGAGTCTTTAAGGGGACTGATAAAAACTTTACCTTTTGAAGCTTTTCGTGAATTCTATTTACTGAAAACGAAGTCTGCAAAAGATACTAAAATATATTTCCACAAAAGCAAGGAAGAGACTGAAACAAATCAAACAATGGCAGGGCATATGGTGAGCAAATTTTGATTTTTAAATTCTATAACTGGGTTTTGGATTATTCTTATTTGTAAGAAGAGTTATTTTCAAGGAATTCCTTTTTTAATTGGATAAATATACATTATGTACCATAATGGAATGAAACCTAGAAGGTCTATGATCTTGTACCATTTAAAATTGGCAAAGAATTCCCAAAATATCATAAATTCAGACAACTTACTTAACAAGTTTTGTCTTATAAAATATTTGCTTAAGAAAGCATCTCTGAGAAGAGATAAAAAGTCAGTACCTGTGAAAAAGTCTGGATGAAAATATTTACAAAATTAAATATGAAAACATAAGAAGATTATCCTCTATTTAACAGAATTTGCTCTGAATTTACCATATACCGGATACCTCTGCAACCACGGAGATTGAATGTTCTCAATTAAGAATTTTATGGCCCACAGAGAAGAGGTCATTAAAGGTATCAACAGGACCCTCTCTATTCCCTGCCTCTGGCCTTCTTTGCTCATCTATTGTCGTCTCTCACTGCAAACTCTATTTTTTCATATGGCAGAAAACCTAGCAACCAATGTTCCTATGTTTTACATCTTGTAGATGTTTTACATCTTGTAGCTTCAGCCATTAAGAGGCCCTCTAAGTCCCAAATCCAAAAATCCAAGAGAATGGATTTATTGAAGATTTGGTCAGGTGCTTTGGGCCACGCAACACAGAATGTCACTGCACAGCCATGTAAAGGGCTGAGAGAAGTAGTTTCTGGAAAAGTGTGCTAGGCGAGAAATTTATAGGTGCCCACTACACTGAAGACTATGGTCCTATTGGCAAATCAGGAAGGAATAGCTGGTGTGGGACCAGTGAAGAGATTATAAACATTTTGCCCAATTAATTATTATTAAATGTTTTAAACATACCAAAAAAGGTCACACAATGGCACAATGAGCACCTCTCTATAGCAACTATCTAGATTCCACAATTGTTACCATTGTGTTATATTTGCTTCCTGTCTCTATGCGTGTTTGTGTGTACGTATATCTTTTCTCAACTATTTAAAAGTATGTTGCAGATATCATGACAATTTACTACTCAATACCTCAGCATGCATCTCCTAAGAATAAGGTTGTTTTCTTATAAATCCACAATACTACTATCACACCTTGAAATTTAATAATTCCCTAATATCGGAGTTAGTTCATATCCAAATGTACCTGATTTTACAAATAATGTCTGTTATAGTTGATTTTTAAATCAGGATCCAATCAAGTAAAATATCTGTTTTTAGATATGTAGTTTCGAATTACTGTTCAAATTTAGATGTTCAGCAGACAGTTCAAAGTGCAAGCCTGGAGTTCATTCAAAAGGCAGTCTCCAGTTAGAAAGGACATTAGAAAATGATGAGCTTCCATAAGAAAGGGGAGAAAAGAGATGAGAAGCTATTGAATGGAGTTTTAGTGAATCAAAGGAAGGAAAAAAGAAGCTGACAGTATCCAATATTGCAAATCAGATGAGGTGGATAAGGTCTGAAGGAAAATCCACTCACTTGGTAAGCCAAATCCTGTGGACCGCAGTTCTGGCAACACAGGAAGTCAGACTACAAGGGGTTAAGTACAAGTGAGTTGTGAAGAGCTAGAACTGAGTATAGTCCTCTCTCCAGAAGTTTCCAGTCGAAAGGAAGTAAAGAAGTTACGTGGACCAGAGTTCCCATTTTTTTCCGCACCATGAGCCTTTTTCATATTTCTCTCCCCTTACTAGCACCACTACCCTGGAGGCAATGTTTGCAAAGTTACTGTTTATCAAATGCTGTTTAATGATAATGGAGTTCATAATTTTTCTTAATCTAGGCTAGTTGCTCACTAGAGCTTCTCATTATCACAAATCAGAGTTCCCCTGAAGGGAACAGTTGGTAAGCAGTATAGTTAAGCCCTGGCAAAAGGGGGAAAAAAAAACATCATCTTCTCTAAAACACAATGGAAAGAGAGACAAAATGTTGAGGTAGAGAGGGCACCCACAGAGACAAATTTAAGCTGTAAGCATGAGAAAAAAGATGTTGAGGAAACACTGTCAAAGGACCTCAAGCTAAGTCATGTGATGAGGGTATGAGGAATATGTTGAAAATATATGGAAAATAATTGAGAAAGCGGCTGGGTCAACTATGAGAAAGTAGAAGTCAGATTAGCAAGTTGCCTGTTTCAATTCAACAAATATTCCTCGAGCCTTTGTTACAGCCCAGGCACTCTGACAGGCCCTAGGTTACAAAGACACACAAATCCAGATTTCACTTCCTTTCTAAGAAGACATAGCACCTCCCTGCCTTGGTACTCATGACAAAACACTCTGCTGCTTTTCTTCCTGGTTCTTGACCCTCCTTAATTCACTTGGATGGCCCCTTTTCTTCTGTAGCTCCCTTAGAATTTAAGGCTTAAATGTCTTTGGATCACAGGTTTTCGTCCTAGGCCACCTGCTCTTCTCATTTTACACGTTCTCGATGGGTGCTCACATCTACTTGTACTGCTTCAAATAGAAGCTCTCTGTTGTTGACTGTCAAACCCCTACCTCCAGCCCACTGTCAAGAGCCAGAGTTATATAACGAAGGGAAACAAATGAATATTTAAAATAAAAACGAGCTGTGGCCATTTCTCTTCTAGGGAGTACTATTCCTATCAGTGGTGAAATAACTCATACCCCTTCTTCTCCATACAGAGATGTGGTGGCTGGAGGAAGAGAGGAGGGACGATTGGGGAGAACTCAGAACATACAGACCACTGTTAGCAGAAGACATTATGAATCTTTGGATGTTCAAATATGGCTTGAAGAAAGCAACTATAAAGAAATTTTGCATAATAAAATAGGAGGCTTGGTTTTGTTTTACTTGTGTTTGTTTGTTTCCATTGCTAGGAGGCACTGAGAGAGACAAAGTAGAGAGGTCAAAGCAATTTAGGAGGAGGCTGCCACTGAGGTTGACAGGTTGGCCCAGGGCTTCTCAAGAACAAGGATGACAGTTATTCATTTTAAAATTGCTCTGCATTGCTGCCACCGAACCCCCTTGCATCTCCACAAATCACTGAGTCAAACCTGCTGCATATACAATGGCCTTGTGTGATTGAGTTTTTGGTCTGGGCTTTGTGAAAATTAAGGCGGAGTAGCTGAGTTCAACAGCTGGGGTAATGTGGCACGAAACCAGGGCAGAAAAATGATCCATCAACTGAACCAACTCAGCAGAGGCAAGAATTGAGGTCTAGAGGCAAGGAGGAAAAACATTAATCACCCCCTCAAGAATCTACCGAGACTTAGGGAAGGATGTAGAGCTCCCACTGCATGTGGAATGTGGTTTGAATCATTTCCATTTGAATTTCAAAGGTCAGTGTATCTCAGCAGACTCTAGTTACACAGAAATCCAACCAACTGCAGGACATACACACTTGGAGCCTGCCCATGGGACACCAGCTGCAGAACGTCCACAAGTGACCTCATGCACTCATCACCCTCTCTAAAACCTGCTCCACCTGCACTTTTCTGTATTTTAATGAATGGCAGTTACCACCATTTACCCAGTTTTCCATGTCACTCCTCCGTATCCCTCTCCCCTTACATCTCATCAAACACTAAGTTTTATTATTTTTACTTCCATAAATACCTATTAAATTCTGACTTCCTCCCTTCAGTCCCTTGGTTCAAGCCCCCAGTGTCTCCAGCCAAGACCTCACTGATTTCAATGCTTCCATTCTCACCCTTCCACAGCCCCTTAACCTTGAAGTCACTGAAGTGTTCATTCCAAAATACAACCAGATCATGAAACCCCCCTGCATAAAATATTGGGATGATCACTCATTGTCCTGGGGATAAAATAAAGTCCAACTTCCTCTTTATCGGATGTCATTTGCAAATAATTTCTCTCATTCCATAGGTTACCTTGTAGTTTTGTTGGTTGTTTCCTTTGCTGTGCAGAAGGTTTTCATTTTGATGTAGTCCGAATATTTTTGCTTTTGTTTCCATTGCCTCAGGAAGCATATCTTAAAAGAAGTTGCTCCATCCAATGAAAAAGAAGTTATTGCCTGTGTGCTCTTCTAGGATTTTAATGGTTTTAGGTCTCACATTTAGGTCTTTAATCCATTTTGAATTTATTTTTTTTATAGTGTAAGAAAGTGGTCCAGTTCCATTCTTTGGCATGTTGCTGTCCAGTTTTCCCAACAGCATTTGCTGAAGAGATAGTCTTTTTCCCATTGGATATTCTTTTCTGCTTTGTCAAAGATTAATTGACTATACAAAAGTGTGTTCGTTTCTGGGTTTTCTATTCTGCTCCAATGATCTGTGTGGCTACTTTTGTGCCACTACCATACTGTGTTGATTACTACACCTTTGTAATATAACTTGAAGTCTGGAATTGTGATGCCTCCAGCTTTGCTTTCTTTTTTCGAGGTTGCTTTGGCTATGTGGGGTCTTTTATGGTTCCATATAAATTTTAGGATTGTTTGTCCTAGTTCTGTGAAAAGTGCTGTTGGTATTTTGACAGGGATTGCATTAATGTGTAGATTGCCTTGGGTAGTATAGACATTTTGACAATATTTGTTCTTCCAATCCATGAGCATGGAATGTCTTTCCATTTCTTTGTGTCATCTTCAGTGTCTTTCATTGGTGTTTTATAGTTTTCAGAGTACAGGTCTTTCACCTCTTTGGTTAAGTGTGTTCCGAGATATCTCATGTTTATTGGTGCAATTGTAAATGGGATTGATTCCTTAATTTCTCTTTCTGAGGCTTCATTATTGGTGTGTAGAAGTGCAACAGGTTTCTGCACACTGATTTTGCATCCTGCAAGTTTACTGAATTCATTTATCAGTTCTAGCAGTTTTTTGGTGGAGCCTTCCAGGTTTTCTATATATAGTATCATGTCATGTGCAAATAGTGAAAGTTTTACTTCTTCCTTACTGATTTGGATGCCTTTTCTTTCTTTTTGTTGTCTGATTGCTTTGGCCAGGACTTCCAGTACTGTGTTGAATAAAAGTGGTGAGATTGGACATCCTGTCTGATTCCTGACCTTAGGAGAAAGGCTCACAGTTTTTCCCCATTGAGGATGATGGTAACAGTGGGTTTTTCATATGTGGCCTTTATTATGTTGAGGTATGTTCCCTCACAACCTACTTTGTTGAGGATTTTTATCATGAATGGATGTCGTACTTTGTCAAATGCTTTTTCTGTATCTGTTGAAATGATCATATGGTTCTTATCCTTTTTCTTATCGATGTGATATATGACATTGATTGATTTGTGATTAGTGAACCACCCTTGTAACCCAGGAATAAATTCCACCTGATCGTGGTGAATGAGTTTTTTAAATGTATTGTTGGATTCAGTTTGCTAGTATTTTATCAAGGATTTTTGCATCTATGTTCATCAGGGATACTGGCCTGTAGTTCTCTTTTTTAGTGGTGTCTTTACCTGGTTTTGGTATCATGGTAATGCTGGTTTCACAGAATGAATTTGGAAGTTTTCCTGCCTCTTCTATTTTTGGAATAGTTTGAGAAGAATAGGTATCACTCTTCCTTATTTTTTTTTTATGATTCCCTATGAATTTTTAAAAATTTTTAAAAATATTTATTTTTAAAAGAGAGAGAATGAGCATGAGCAGGGGAGGGGCAGAGAGAGAGGGAGACTCAGAATCCAAAGCAGGCTCCAGGCTCTGAGCTGTCAGCACAGAGCCTGATGTGGGGCTTGAACCCAGGAGCTATGAGATCATGACCTGAGCCAAAGTCAGACGCTCAATTGACTGAGCCACCCAGGCACCCTTCATTGGATAAATTTTTAAAAATAATTTTTCATTTAAGTTTTAGTTAACATATAGTAAAATATTGGTTTTAGGAATAGAATTTAGTTATTCATCACTTATATATAATAGCCAGTGCTCATCACAAGTGCCTTCTTTAATACACATCACCTATCTGGCCTATCCCCCACCCACCTCCATAAACCCTCAGTTTATTCTCTATCATTAAGAGTCTCTTGTGCTTTGGGGCGCCTGGATGGCTCAGTAGGTTGGGCATCCAACTTTGGCTCAGGTCATGATCTCACAGTTCATGAGTTTAAGCCCTGCATTGGGCTCTGTGCTGACAGCTCAGAGCCTGGAGCCTGCTTTGGATTCTGTCTCCCTCTCTCTCTGCCCCTCCCCCGCTAGTGCTCTGTCTCTCTCTCTCTATCAGAAATAAACATTAAAAAAATTTTTTAAAAAGAGTCTCTTGTGGTGTGGTTTCCTCTCTTCTCTCCCTCCCCTTCCCATATATACCTGCATTTCTTTTCTTGAATTCCACATTTGAGTGAAATCATATGGTATTTGTCTTTCTCTGATTGACTTTTTCACTTAGCATAATGCATTCTAGCTCCATCCGTGTTGTTACAAATGACAAGATTTCATTCTTTTAGACGGATGAGTAATATTCTATTGTATATATATACCACTTCTTTATCTATTCATCAGTCGATGGACATTTGGACTCTCTCCATCGTTTGGCTATTGTTGATAATGCTGCTATATAACACCTGGGTGCACATACCCCTTAAATTCAAAAAATGTATTTTTGTATCCTTTGGGTAAATACCTAGTAGTGCAATTGCTGAATCATAGGGTAGTTATAATTTTAGTTTTTTGAAGAACCACCATACTGTTCCCTCTTCTTTAAATGTTTGGTAGAATTTGCCTGTGAAGTCATGTGGTCCTGGACTTTTGTTTGTTAGGACTTTTTTGATTACTGATTCAATTTCATTGCTGGTATCAGTCTGCTCAATTATCTATTTCTTCCTGTTTCAGTTTTGGTAATTTATATGTTTCTAGACATATTATATGTTTCTAGAAATTTATCCATTTCCTCTAGGTTGCCCAATTTGTTGGCACAAAGTTTTTTATAATATTCTCCCATAATGGTATTTTTGTGGTGTTATTTCTCTCTCCTTTGTGATTTTATTTATTCATGGGTACTTTCTATTTTCTGTTTGATACATTTGACTAGAGGTTTATCAATTTTATTAATTTTTTCAAGGGGCCAGCTTGTGGTTTCAGTAATCTATTCTTTTGTTTTTTGTTGTTTTTTTTTTTTTAGTTTTTATATCATTTATTTCTGCTCTAATCTCTACTATTTCCTTTCTTCTATTGGCTTTAGGCTTTGTTTCTTGCTATTTGTCTGGTTCCCTTAAGTGTAATTAGGTTGTTTATTTGAGATTTTTCTTGCTTCTTGAGGTATTCCCCTACTGCTATAAGCTTCCCTCTTAGGACTGTTTTTGCTGCATCCCAAAAGTTTTGTACCATTGCATTTTCATTTTTGTTTGTTTCCATGTGATTTCTAATTTCTTCTTTGATTCCTGAGTGACCCATTCATTGTTTAGTAGCATGTTGTTTAACCTCCATGTATTTGTGGTCTTTTCAGATTTTTTCTTATGATTGACTTCTAGTTTCATAGCATTGTGGTAAGAAAAAGTGCATCGTAGACTTTAATCTTTTTGAATTTGTTGAGACTTGTTCTGTGACCTAATATGTGATCTATTCTGGAGAATGTTCCATGTGCACTTGAAAAGAATGTGTGTTGTGCTGTTTTAGGATGGAATATTCTGAATATATCTGTTAAGTCCATCTAATCCAGTGTGTCTTTCAAAGCCATAGTCTCCTTGTTTATTTTCTGTTTAGATGACCTGTGGCTTGATGTGAGTGGTGTGTTAAAGTCTCCTACTATTGTGTTATTATTGATTAATTTGTTTACATTTGTTATTGTTTTATATATTTGGGTGCTTTCATGTTGGGTTCATAAAGATTTATAATTGTTATATCTTCCTGTTGGATTGTCACTTTTATTATTATATAGTGTTCTTTGTCTCTTCTCTAAGTTTTTTTCTATTTGAGTGAGAGAGAGAGACAAAGAAAGGCAAAGGGAGAGAGAGATAGAGAGAATGAATCTTAAGCAGGCTCCATGCTCAACATGGATCCTGAAGTGGGGTTCAGTCCCAAATCCTGGGATCATGACCTAAGCTGAAATCAAGAGTCAGATCTTCAACTGACTGAGCCACCCAGGCACCCCTGTCTCTTCTTATAGTCTTTGTTTTAGAGTCTAGATTGTCTGATATAAGTATTGCTTACTCCACCTTTCTTTTGACATCCATTTACATGATTGATGTTTTTCCATCCCCTCACTTTCAATCTGCAGGTGTTTTTAGTCTAAAATGAGTCTCTTATAGGCGCCATGTAGATAGGTCTTGTCTTTTTTATCTATTATGACACCCTATGTGTTTTGATTGGAGCATTTAGCCCATTTATAGTCCATGTAATTGTTGATAGGTATGTATTTATTGCCAGTTTTAAACTTCTTTTGTGGTTGTTTCTAAAGACCTTCTCTGATCCTTTCTTGTATTTCTCTCTTTCTTGTTTTTCTGACTTTCTTTAGTGATATATTTGGATTTCTTTCCCTTTATTCTTACATGTATATTAACGGTTTTTATTTATGGTTACCATTAAGTTTGTATATAAACCTTAATATAGACTGTCTATATTAAGTTGGCCCTTCATGTTTGAACCCATTCTTATCTCCTCTCCCCCCCACACACACATTTTAGGTATATGTTATTATGTTTTATATCCTTATTTTCCATGAGTTCCTTGATGATTTTTACACAGATATTCATTTTTGCTACTTCATGTTTCTTGCCTTTATACTGTCACTTTTGGTCTCTCCTTTCCACTCAAAGATTCCCCTTTAATATCTCTTGCAGGGCTGGTTTAGTGGTCATGGTCTCCTTTAGTTTCTGTTTGTCTGGGAAACTCTTTATCTCTCCTTCTATCTTGAATGATAACCTTGCTGGATAGAGTATTCTTGGCTGTAGATGTTTCCCACTGAGCACTTTGAACATATCATGCCACTTCATTCTGGCTTGCCAAGTTTCTGTTGAGAAATCTCAAGCCAGCCTTATGGGTTTTCCTTGTAAGGTACAGACTTCTTTTGTCTTGCTACTTTTGAGATGTTTTCCTTATCACCATGGTTTGCAAATTTAATTATAATATGTCTTGGTGTTGGCCTGCTTTTGTTGATTTTGATGGGAGTTCTCTGTGCCTCCTGGATGTAGATATCTGTTTCCTTCCCCATATCAGGGAAGTTTTCAGCTATTATTTCTTAAAATAAATTTTCTGCCCTCTTTCTGTCTCTTCTTCTTTCAGGACTCCTATAATAAGAATGTTATTCATTTGATGGAGTCATTGAGTTCCCTAAGTGTATTCTTGTGTTGCATAATTCTTCTTTCTCTCTTTTGTTCAGCTGCGTTATGTTTTATTACTTTGTCTTCTGGTTGTTCATTCCTCTCCTTCTTTAGTCCTGCTGTTCATTGCATCAAGTGTGTTTTTAATCTCATTTATTGCATTCTTCTTATCTGATTGATTTATGTCTTTTATCTCTGAGGTAAGGATTTCACTAATGTCTTCTATTTTTTTCTCAAGCCCAGTGAATATCCTTAGGATTGTTGCCTTCAATTCTCTTTTAAGAATGTTACTTAAATCTGTTTCTCTGGCTGTGGCCTTATCTCTTCCTTTCCTTTGGGATAAATTCCTGCATGTTTGCATGTTGTCTAAGGTTTTGCATTCTTCTCTGTTAGAGAAGCGAGTTATGTCTCCTGCTCCTGAAAGCAATGGCTCTATGAAGAAGATGTCTTATTGTGCCCAGGGCCTACCACTTCAGGAATTGCCTCTGGTGTGTGCTGTATGTGCTCTGCTTTTGTGTTCTGGCTGCTCTCTCCTTCATGCCAGTCATCAGCAGAGGCTCTAATTGCCTGCTATGGGCAGTATTTGGCACCTGACCTGAATGTGGGGGAATTTTAACTAGGCGTTCTCTGGTCTGCCTGTGAAATGAGACCTGTCATCACTTCCACCAGAGCTGAGGCCTTGTAAAACTCTCTGGTTGGGAGATGTGTTGTGGGCAGGGGTTTGTACTGTTCTTCTGGGAGAGGAGCCCACTGAACTGGGACTGAAGCAAGCGGTACAGAGAAGGGCAGCCCCACTGGAGCACAGGGTGGTGGGATTAATGTAAGCAAGTTAGGCAGCCAGTGCTGGTGCTGTGCTGGTTCCAATATGTGACTCTGTGTTTATGCTAAGAGGTGGGGGAGGATAATGGCACTGTAAGCTCCTCTGTTCTCAGTGACATGTCTCTGTGAATGCTGTGTCTCGGGGACATGCTTCAAGAAGAGCAAATACTCTTCCCCCTGTGCCTCAGGTGCTCTTCAGATCACTCTTTCCATACTCTCTGATCCCGGGTTGTTTGCCTGCCTTCTCTCTAGGATCAGGATAGTGCCCTCTGGGCTCTATCCCAGCCAAGCCCCCCTCCAGGCTTTAATCCCCACTGGTTGCAAGAACTCAAGAAATTTAGTCCTTCTCATTTTCCAAGCAAGTGCCTTTGGGAAAATGTTCTCCTTGTGCATTCCCCTGTGTGCTCTCCTCTCTCTCGCCCTTCTCTGCAACCACAGCTCCCTCCCCTCTGTAGCAGCTGTGATCTATGTCTCCCCTAAACTACATCTCCACATTTCCTACCTTCTTTGATGTGGCCTCTTCTGTCCCTTTAGTTGTGGAGTTTGTTCTTTCAGTCTTCAGGTTGCTTTCTGGGATATTTAGGATGATTATCTACTTGTGTTTGTGGGATGAGGCTAGTCTAGGGTCCTCCTACTTTGCCGCCATTCTCCTGCCTCCCCAACTGCTGTGAATTTTTAAATGATAATCCTCCATCATACAAAAGCAAAATGTTTTCCTATCCATCAGCATTTCCATTTTTCAATTTTCAATTTTCAATTTTCCATCTTTTAATTTTTTTGTGTCATCTTTAATTTCTTTCATCAGTGTTTTATAGTTTTCAGAGCACAGGTCTTTTACCCCCTTGTTTAGGTTTATTCCTAAGTATTTTATTATTTTGGGTATAATTATAAATGGATTTTTTTTCTTAATTTCTCTTTCTTCTACTTCATTATTGGTGTACAGAAATGCAACTGATTTCTGTACATTAATTTTTTATCCTGTGACTTTACCGAATTTATTTATTAGTTTTAGTATTTTGGTAGAGTTTTCTGTACATGGTATCCTGTCATCTGCTAATAGTGAAAGTTTTACTTCATTATCAATTTGGATACCTTTTGTTCCTCCTCACCTGATTGCTGTGGCTAGGACTTGCAGTACTATACATGTTAAATTAAAGTGGTAAGAGTAGACATCCTTGTCTTATTCCTGATCTTAGTGCAAAAGCTCCAGTTTTTCAGCATTGAGTATGATAGCTATGGGTTTTTTATATATGGCCTTTATTATCTTGAGGTATGTTCTCTCTATACCTGCTGTGTTGAGAATTTTATCATGAATGGATGTTGTACTTTGTCAAAATACGTAAACAAATAAATACATAGATGCATGCATACATACATACATAAAAAAGTCCATACTACCCAAAGCAATCTATAGATTTAATGCAATCCCTATCAAAATATAAACAAAATTTTTTATAGAATTATACCAAATAATACTAAGATTTGTATGGAACCACAAAAGACCTTGAATAGCTAAAGATATCTTGAAAAATAAGAATAAATCTGGAGATATCACAATCCCAGATTTCAAGATATACTACAAAGCTGTAGTAATCAAAACAGTATGGTACTGGCACAAAAATGGACACATAGACCAGTAGAACAGAGTAGAGGGCCCAGAAATAAACCCACACTTAATTGGTCAATAAATCTATGACAAGGGAGGCAAGAATATACAATGGAAAAAAGGTAGTCTCCTTAACAAATGGTGCTATGAAAACTGGACAGATAGGTACAAAAGGATGAAACTGGACACCTTTCTTACACCATACACAAAAATAAACTCAAAATTGATTCAAGACCTAAATGTGAGATATGAAACCATAAAACCCCTAGAAGACTACATAAGCAGTAACTTCTGTGATATTAGTCACAGATACAGTTTTCTTGATATGTTTCCTCAGGTAAGAGGAACAGAAGAATTAAACTATTGGGACTATACCACAATAAAATGCTTTTGCACAGCAAAGGAAACTATCAAGGAAACAAAAAGGTAACCTACTGAATTTGAGAAGATATTTGTAAGTGATATATCTGATAATGGGTTGACTGAATTGGAGAAGATAATTGTAAATGATATATCTGATAATGGGTTGATATCCAAAATATATAAAAATCTTGTACTATTCAACACACACACACACACACACACACACACACACACACACACTACATGATTAAAACATGGGCAAAGGACCTGAATAGACATTTTTACAAAGAAGACATGCAGATGGCTAACAGACACATGAAATGATGTTCAGCATCACTCGTCATCAGGGAAATGCAAATCAAAACCACAATTAGATATCACTTTCCACCTGTAAGAATGAGTAAAATAAAAAAGACAAGAAATAACATATGCTGGCGAGGATGTGGAAAAAAAGGAACCCTTGAGCACTGTCAGTGGAATGCAAACTGGTGCAGCCATGGTGGAAAATAGTATGGAGTTCCCTCAAAAAATTATAAATAGAATTACTATGTGATCCAGTAAATCTACTATTGGGTATTTACCCAAAGAAAATGAAAACGATAATTCCAAAACATAATTCACTCCTATGTTCATTTTGGCATTATTTATAATAGCCAAGATTTGGAACTACCCCAAGTGTCCATTTATAGATGAATGGATAAAGAAAGCATGGTATGTGTATGTATACATATATATACACATCAGCCATAAAAAGAATGAAACCTTGCCATTTGCAACAAAATGGAAGGGGCTAGAGGGTACAATGCTAAGTGAAATCAGCCAGAGAAAGACAAATACCATATGATTTTACTTATATGTGGAATTTAAGAAGGAAAACAAACAAACAAAGAAAAAAGAGACAAACAAGTAGACACTTAAATACAGAAAACCAACCGGTAGTTGCTAGAGGGGTGGTGGGTGGCAGGATGGGTAACATAGATAAAAGAGATAAGAGCACACTTATCTTGATGAGCACTGAGAAATGTATAGAATTGTTGAATCATTATATTGTACATCTGCAACTATTTAACAATGTATGCTAATTATCCTTCAAAAAAGAGTAAAATGTTTTCTCTACTAGGTGCTTTCTACCAGTTATAAAAGAGAAGGATCATAGTTTGAGGCATTTTTGATGAAGGTCCTTATGATATAACTTCCTGGGACATTGTCTTTGGGAAAAGTCTATAACTCTTGATCTCTTTCGCAAGTTGGAATCTGAGGTATAAGTATAGTTTGTGTTGTCCAAATATGTGCACATCTAGCTTTTTAGGACTACAGTGATGAGGTGACATTAATGTACCCTGAATGGTCCTCTAATCAATGAGATTGCTGTATAAAATGAAATGAACCTGACTAGTTAAATAGAACATCCCTCTCGAAGGTGATGTCAAGCTTCACCCCTCATCCTCTTTCATTAATTTTCAGTTTTCAGTCTGGAACCAAATGCAATTCTACTTACACTGTTACCCATAATGAATTCATTGAGGAGTGCCTAGAAGGATACAAGCAGTTGTCTGTTTTTCAGGGTTTTCTTAAATGGAAAATGAAAACATTATTTTAAATCCACTTGCATGGTGATTCAGTTTCTTATTACCAATTGGAATAAATGAAAACCTCATCTTAAAGCCTGAAGAGAACAACACTTTTGAATAAAAATATCATTAAGCACCCGGGAGCTCTGGTTTTCATGGTTCCAGCTAGGGTTGCCAGATTTAGCAAATAAAAACACAGGATGCAGTTAAATTTTATTTTCAAATGAACAAATAAGTTTTTAGTATAAGTATATTCCATGTAATATTTGCAACATACGTTTACCAAAAAAATTACTTTTCTGAAATTCAAATTTAACTAGGTATTCTGTATTTATCTGGCAAACCTACTCCTAGCTTTGCTAGGTCTCTTGGGCTAGGTGGCTAGTATAAGTCTTAGGAGCAAGCAGTTAGCAGGCAGTTGGTATCAATCTGGTCCAACAGCAGGAAGACATTTTGACATTAGGTAGCATGTGGCAGGTAGAAAGTATGACAGTAAGTATTATAGACAGGTGTTCAGGCAGGTAGACAGGCATGACCATGGTGATCCAGCAATAAGGATACTGCCTCAAGGCAGCCCACAGGAGTTAGGTAGTAATTGAACAGAGCCGAGTTTTTAGAGTGGGAATATATGGTAAGGTCTCAGCTACTATAACCAGGGTACAAAGTTAAAGCAAGATCAGAGACAAAGTTATTCATATCCAGTTATTGGCACACAGCTCCTTACATTTCCTGATCAGAATAGGTTGTTAATTACATGGTCCCAAAGCCTTGGCTGGGGCTGAGCGTATGTTTAGGATTAAGTAACCATAGCTTCATAAACTGAAGAGCTATTAACATGTATTAGCTATTAGGGGATTGGGCTGCAGAAAGTTACAAGAGTCATTTACTGGCATTCAATTTCAATTGAGTTCAATTGAAATTCAGTTTTCAGTTGAAAACTGACATCAATTTTCAAAAAAAGGGTATTTATTGAGACTGCACTAGATGTCCAACGCTAGGTTAGGTGTTTAGGGCACTGGAAGACATTGCGCTTGTCTTTATTTTTTTATATATATGTTACTGAGTAAATGATTGGATTTGGACTTCAGTCTGGAGCAGGTTTCTTCCTGCTTCTCTATACTAAGTACAGCTTTAATCTCTGGAAATAATGTAAGAGGCAACCAACAGGAACTTGGAAAAGTAGGGAGATTTGGTAAAAAGAACAGAAATTGGTGTTTGGGCCCCAACATCCCACGTTTTCCCTTACCCAACAACATAGGCAACACAAACCCAACATTTACTGGCCCCCACTGTCTGGCAACCAAAGGAAGTAACCTAGACAACACCGGGTGAGCCACTACCTTCAGGAGGGGGATAGACTGGTGGTCCCTCTTTGTTAGTTTGTGAGGGCTGCCATAACAAAATACCAAAGACTGAAGGAATGCTTGCAGCCTGTACATCTCATAAACTCCACACTCAACTTTCTAATTAATATATTCAAACTGTTGGCTAATAAACGTCTGAAATTCAACATGTTCAGACCTAAATTGATTGTTTCCATCACTAAACCTGTTCTTCCAATATAGCCTTCCTTTCTCTATTGAGAGCAATTCCATCTTTGTAATCACTCAAGCCAAAAATTTAAGGATCACTTCCTGAATTTCCTCTTATATCCTGCCTCCAGTTTTTATTTTTTAGCGAATTTTATTGATTTCAAAATGTATACAGAATCTCACCATTTTTCACGACCTCTACTTCTATACTTGTTCAAGCCATCATAATTATCTCCCTGGATTCCTATAATAGCCTATTAATGGTCTCCCTGCTTTTCCTCTATTCTTCAATTTATTCTAAATGTTTTGACACCAGTATGGTCCTTTAAAAACCTAAGTTTTACCATACCATACTTCTAACTCAGAACCCTCCAGTGGCTCACTGTGCACTCAGTAAAACCTAAAGTCTTCCAAATGGCTTAAAAGCCTTAAGTCATCTGATCTCTCATCACCTATTGGATCTTATTCTTTCCCACTCCCCCAGTCACTCTACTCCAGCCACACTTTGTGGTGCTCTTCAGATACTCCTGCCTTTGCTTTGCTCAAATGTCACCTTGTCAGTGGGGGCATCTTGGACCATCCTTTTTAATAATGCAATTGGCCCCCAATCTGACACTTCTCACCCCCTTTATCTTCTCTATTTATTTTTCCATCGTATTTATCCTTTTTAAAATATCTTATATAATTTGTTGTTTATGCATGCCTGCTTCTCCCCACTAGAATATAAGCTCCTTGAGTGCAGGGATCTTTGTCTGTTTTGTCCACCATTGTATTCCAGCTGTCTAAAACTGTGCCCCTTGCATAACTGATGCTCAATTGGTATTTACTTCCTGAATGAAGGAATGGCCTGTATTCCTGAGAATGAGGTCTGTGGCACATTTTTGTAGGAAGAGTTAGGCCTTACACAACAAATGATAATTATTTGTCATCATTATTGAACATATGATAGGTGCCAAAAAACTTTCTGAGCAAGGGTTGTCTGCTCCCAGTTAGATGGAGGATTTTTCCTTTGGGGATTGGTGATAAGGACTTAATATTTTTATTAAGACCCAGATAAAGTCCTCTTCATATATAAACAATATTTTAGCTACTACACAGGTAGTAGTGGGCTCTAATTGAGCCTTAGAGTCAATTAGATACTTTGTAGGACAAATTTATGCTTGAATTTGATTCTGTATCTGTAGCTCCTAACCAGATGCATAGTGGATATTCAATCATTGTTGGTCGACTGAGGGAGTTGGCTGAATGGATGAATAGAAAAATCTCCTGATTTATGTTCCCATGTGCCTTCTCCTCCAGTCACCCTGGGTTATTTCCCTTTATTCATGTATTATTTATCCTTATACCCTTAACACCTAGCATTTTGCCTGTCATGTAGTAAGTACTCATAGTAGTTTGGATGGGTTGGCGAATGAATAACGAGTCACCAATGTACTAGAAATGTTCATTAAATTCAGTCAGATCATTGCTTTGTCAACTTCACCTGACCATGTGGTATACACAAAAGTTAAATCCATCTACACTGTTGAAGGATTCATGCTGTATCCTTCACTGATACTGGCCTGTACAGTTTCATCTATGAAGAAGGGAATGTAACTTTCCTAGTTTAACATGGTTATAGCCTCAGCGTTGTCACTCTTTTTAGATAATTCAAAAACTCCCTAACTCCAGCTTTTCCATTCATTCATTGTCATGGGTGCAAACTATATTCCCTCCATGGGAGGGCTGCCAGCATATTAAAAATAAGAATATAATATTTCCATAGAAGAACCTTTTAATATTAACATAAAATGTGTAAGCATTGACAGAACAATTAGATTAATTCAGCTCTTAGGGCTAGCTTGTTGGGAGCTGACTCATCTAAAATGGTGTTAAACGACTTAGTTATACAATGAATCTATAAAGAGCTGACATAAAATATAAGCTTCATTTTTATATTTACCTTTGCATTTTAACATTATTAAAATAAAAAATGAAAACATTCTTCATGAGAAACATTTGTATTAATTTAGGTTTCTCATTCATGTAACAATAGCATTAAACTTACAAAAGATGTGTAATAGCACAAAGAATATTAGGCACTTGTCTTCTGGTTTCAAGATGGTATAAGGCTGTGTATTCACAGAGAAAAGGCTATTAGGAATTTTAATTCAGATGAAATAAAGTATACTGATTAAGGACATCTTTTACATCAATTAGGATTAGGTTTGTCTATGAGTAACAAATATGTGAAAATCAGTGCCTTAAACAAGATGTGGATTTATTTCAGTCTGGACAGAGGCATTTCAGGGCTAGGATGGCAGCTGCATGGTGTTGGGGACCCAAACTTCTCTTATTTTGATGCTCAGCCATGCTTGACTTAGATTCCCAATGTCACCTCAGAGACCAAGTTGGCTCCAGCCATTGCATCCACATTACCTATAGCAGAAAAGGGGAAGAGGGAACAAGAAGGGTACCACTTCCATTTTTCTTGGAAGTATCATGGCAGACTTCTGGTTGTCTTGAAGTCAGTCACAATGCTATTCCAAACTGCAAAGAGGTCTTGGAAATGTAGTTTTCTTAGCTAAGCAACAATGTATCCAGCTTAAAAATTGGGATTCTTTTATTAAGAAAGGAGAGAATGGAAGGCAAATGGTCTTTCCCTTATCCAAGGAAGGCCTTTGTGTCCCTTATCCAAGTGGACTGCTGGGAAAAGAATGCGTGCCTCATGTTGTCTTTACGTGATGATTTCATTAATCTTCATCAGAGCTACAATGGATTCTATTGAATTCCAACAATGCCTCTGGGGTGATTGGACTTTTTCCCCCCCTTTCATGACCATGTGAAGTTTGTTTCACATCCTGGGCATAAATATTTCTCAGCAGTATTCTTCATGATCAGCTAGCTGGCTTATGACTGATTTTGGAGAGAATTAACTGGTTTTTCTGTTTGGTTAAAAGTCTTCTAAGAGAAACGTAACCTATTTCTACCTTTTAATTGACACACTGACTACACAGGACTTCCAGATCACCAAGAATCTGATAGAGATTGAGTCTATTATAGTCAGGATATTTTTTTAAATTTTGGATTTCTCTCCAGCTCCTCCCAGATAAATAATGGACAAGAAAATGAGAGAAATATCACTTGTTTTGATATTAAGCATTTTCCCAGTGATATAATAATAACAAATATATTCATACTAAAAATGCAGGACTGTTTGGCATGATGTAATATGACTAGTATTATCCGGTCATTGTTTCAGTTGACATTTCCTCTTTTATAAACTTTTATTGTGCTAAGAATACTTAAAAATTTGAGTGAATAGATCCCATGTTAAGTGTACAGTATAACAACACATTATTGTTGACTATAAGTAAAATGTTTGACAGCAGATCTCTAGAGCTTATTCATCTTCTTTAACTGAAACTTTATACCTGTTGATTAGTAACTCCCACCTTTCTCCCCTCCCCAGCCCCTGGCAACCACCACTGCACTCTTTGATTCAGTGAATTTGACTATTTTAGATATCTCATGTAATTGGAACCATGCAATATTTGTCTTTCTGTGACTGGCTTATTTCACTTAGTATAATGTCCTGAAGTTTTATCCTTTTTTTTTAAGGCTGAATAATTTTCTGTTATATGTATACACAAAATTTTCTTTATCCATTCATCTGATGATGGGCATTTAGATTGTTTCCACATCTTGGCTGTTGTGAATAATGCCGCAGTGAACATAAGAGTGCTATTATTACCTTTTGAGTTTCTGATTTTAATACTTTTGGATAAATACCTGGAAGGGGGCTTTCTGGATCATATGTTAGTTCTCTTTAAAAAATTTTAAGGAACATCCACATTATTTTCCATAGCAGCTACACCATTTAGCATCCAATTGCTTCACATTTTTACCAATACTTGTCTTTTGTTTACACATTTGTTATTTATCTCTTTTCAGGAACCTGTCCCACCTTCCTTTGGGGAATTTTTTTCTGCCCTCATTGCAGTTTACAGGTGGATAGATAATCAAAACCAAGCCAATCATAATATTCCATCACCCTGGCCATATTGATCTGTCAGGAGTAAGTTAGAAGGATTAGAATTGAAGGCCAATTGTAGCTCTAATTTCTGTAACAAAGAGGAATTCTTACTGTATTAGGAAAGAATGGAGTCAAGCAAAAATCTGTGATCTTTGGCAGGAATAGGAGAGGGAGAGAACCTATGTAACTCAGTAGTATGAGGTCTCCAGTCTAAGCCCATTCTTTGATTCTTTGGTTCTGAGAGCCAATCTATCATTCTATGCTTAAGCTGGTTTGGATTGGGTTTTTGGCATCTGCAACCAGAAGAATTCTAACCATACAACTTTACTTTTTAGAGCATTTAGCCATGATCTACCTTGGATTCTAGTTATTTGTGTTTTCATCTTATCTCCTGCACGTAGGTGTGAACTTCTTGAGAAATAGAATCACGACAGACTCTTCCTATGTCTTAGATGATTCCTACTTCATACCAAGTGGGTCTTTTTTTTTTTCAACATTTATTTATTTTTGGGACAGAGAGAGACAGAGCATGAACGGGCGAGGGGCAGAGAGAGAGGGAGACACAGAATCGGAAACAGGCTCCAGGCTCTGAGCCGTCAGCACAGAGCCCAATGCGGGGCTCGAACTCACGGACCGCGAGATCGTGACCTGGCTGAAGTCGGACACTTAACCGACTGGGCCACCCAGGCGCCCCCCAAGTGGGTCTTAATAAGCATTTTAATTTACCAAATTATGTACATATATATATACATATATATATATATATATATACACACACACACGCACATATATATATATAACTTCTTTACCATATTATATATATATATACATGTATATATATTTATATATTCTATCCATAGAGTCATACTAGCTACTATTTGTTGAGTATTTGCTGTGTAGTAGGTACCTTCCAGAGGGATGTATATGTTATTTCATCTTTACAGCCCATTTGGGAGGTAGGCACTATTACTCATTTTACACATAAGTGAACTAAGTTTAAAAGAAGTTAAAGCCACTTGCCCAAGGTATCAGTAAATGGTGAATGTTAGACTTGAGCCAGGACTCTTGATTACAAAGCCCATGCCTTCAGTTATTGCCAATGGTTATTGGCCATTTACTCTCTAAAGGTTAGATTAGACATGACTCCCAAATACCTGCCTACAATGGGATAATTTTGTGCCTTTAAAGAAAGTTCTGATGTTTGTTACTTTTTAAAAGATTACAGTCGAATTGAATATAGGCCTCAAAGGTAAAATTATCCTGTCTTTCCCTCATATTAGATTGGATTTAGACAAGTGGGCTTTATATATCAAAAAAGTCCTGCTTCCTGAAGGAAGAGAAACTGTTTGAGTACTTTTTGTGCTAGAGATCAGGTCAAATTTGCCCATGAATGTTTAGGCTTACAGTACACTTTTAGGGATAGAATTTCATATTTACCTCATACCATAATAGTTTTGATTAAAAGGTGTAGCAATTATAACTATTTATGAGAAACATGCTTGTTCAAAAATGCTTCAGTTGAATATAGAAGTACTACAAAAGGCAAATTTCACCATTCGTGTTTATTCAGGTTGCCTGTATTGTGTGGTATTCCATGAATTCAAGATGTTTCCAATGCTATGGCTAATTTAAATTAAATTATAGTACAACCCAAAGTACATGTCTACTCATTTATTTCAAACCTTTTACTTCAAACTATCACTCATATTTTTCAAACCATTACTGACTACGTAATGTGTATCAGGTACTGTGCTAGGTGCTGGACAGTCTCATGATGAACAAGACACATACAATCTCTGTCTTTATGCAGCTTAGTTAAGGTGACAGACAATAAAGGACTAAAGAAATAAAGAAGAAAATATCAGGTGATGATAAATATTATGTTGAAAATAGGATAGGGTAATCTGATTGGGAATGATTGAGCTATAATGTGAGGAGCTGGTAAGGGAAGGTTCTTCTGAAGGCACAGAAACCTGAAATAACAAGAAGGAACCAGCCTGAGAAGGTGTAAGAGAAGTATTCCAGACCAAGGGAATGGCTAGTGCAAAGGTCCTGAGGCAGAAATAAACTTAGTGCTGTAAGGTGTTGGAAAGATGATTGGTTAAGTGTTATTTTTTGGATAGAATATGATGCAATGACCTAATGGCCCTGCCACTGTTAACTGGAGAAAAGCCTTATAGAGATTCAAATCACTGTCAGAAAAACTTTGCAAATGTTAGCAGTGGCAATTCCAGAGGTGGTGGGATTAGGAATTACTTTTATTTTTGCTTCTCTATATTTTCTGTTTTCTTGTTTAATAATAAACATAATTCTTTTGCCAGACAAGACAAACCTAAGGATGGCCTCCATCCTTAGGATGGATCTGCAGCAGTCCCCAGAGCCTCAGTTGGCTCGTGACCAAGCCCCAGAGAGACTCTGACTTGTCAGAGTAGGTAGGGTATGAGAGCAAACCTGGGTCACCCAAATGCTGTCTGTTCCCTGCCACTCACTAGGCCGTGTGTGGGCAGGCTACTCTCTATCTTGGGAGTCTCACATTTTCTCATCTCTAAAATGAAGAGCCTGGACTAGAACATCTTTACAATCATTTCTAGCTCAAAATTTCTATTTCTATTCTAAACCCCTTACTATGAAAATTCTTGTGGCTATATTTTGCCCTAAGAGGAGCATAGCACTGACTGATAAGCAAAATTTGGGTCAGTGAAGCATCCACGCACAGACCAGGGAGAGAAAAATAGTTGATATGCTAATTTTTACTTTCCCTTTCCTTAGCCCTTTATACAGAAATGCTAATATTGCTAACATTCTTAGGGAACAGGAGCTGGCCAGTAGGCCTTGGATTCTGGCTTATACATTTGGAGAGAGGTTCCTCATAAGCCAAGGCTGAAAGGGCCTTTCCAGAACATCTCTATTGTCTCCTAAAACAATATCAGGTCCTTTTCTGCTTTGATGGAAAGAAAGTTTAGATCAGGAAGTTCAGGGAACATAAAGAAGTGGAGGAATGCCACCGAGATGCAATGGAAAGACTTGCCGGTGTCGTCACACTTGCACTGAGGACTGATTGTTTGTGCCCTCTGTTGTTTGGGAATGGATAGAAGCTGCAGAGGAAATGGCTTCATTGTGTAAAGACACAGAGCCATGCAATATAGTAGGAACATTGCCATTGAGTCGCACAGTTCATACCAATATATGATTTGGCTGTTTTCTTTGTTGTATTAATACTGGTAATGTCATAAGGAGAGCTTTATTCCAGTAGAGCTTATTAACTGACTGAAGCGGGATGAGGAACTGAAAACCTCTAAAAACAAGAATCTAAAATGAGCTGGTGCCATTCCATGCTGTGAAGTATTGAGGTATTGATAATAGCAGTCAGCACTGTTCCAGGTACAAAAGATATTAAGAACATTAACAAATGGAAGAAATTAATTCACCAGTTCTCTGTACCTTGATTTTCTCATCTGTAAAATGGGAATTGATTTTGTAAATTATGAAGCCTTTAAAAATATGAATAGCAATCCCTATGAAAATAACACCAGTATTCTTCACAGAGCTAGAACAAATAATCCTAAAATTTGTATGGAACCAGAAAAGACCCCAAATAGCCAAAGCAATCTTGAAAAAGAAAACCAAAGCAGGAGGCATCACAATCCCAGACTTCAAGCTGTACTACAAAGCTGTCCTCATCAAGACAGTATGGTACTGGCATAAGAACAGACACTCAGATCAATGGAACAGAATAGAGAACCCAGAAATGGACCCACAAACGTATGGCCAACTAATCTTTGACAAAGCGGGAAAGAATATCAAATGGAATAAAGACAGTCTCTTCAGCAAGTGGTGCTGGGAAAAGTGGACAGAAACACGCAAAAAAATGAACCTGGACTACTTTCTTACCCCATTCACAAAAATAAACTCAAAATGAATGAAAGACCTCAATGTAAGACAGGAAGCCATCAAAATCCTCGAGGAGAAAGCAGGCAAAAACCTCTTAGACCTCAGCTGCTGCAACTCCTTACTCAACACGTCTCTGGAGGGAAGGGAAACAAAAGCAAAAATGAACTATTGGGACCTCATCAAAATAAAAACCTTCTGCACGCCAAAGGGAACAATCAACAAAACTAAAAGGCAACCAACAGAATGGGAGAACGTATTTGCAAATGACATATCCGATAAAGGGTTAGTATCCAAAATCTCTAAAGAACTTATCAAACTCAACACCCAAAAAACACAGAATCCAGTGAAGAACTGGGCAAAAGACATGAATAGACACTTCTCCAAAGAAGACATCCAGATGGCCAACTGACACATGAAAAGATGCTCAACATCACTCATCATCAGGGAAACACAAATCAAAACCACAATGAGATTCCACCTCACACCTGTCAGAATGGCTAACATGAACAACTCAGGCAACAACAGATGTTGGCAAGGATGCAGGGAAAGAGGATCTCTTTTGCATTGTTGGTGGCAATGCAAGCTGGGGCAGCCACTCTGGAAAACAGGATGGAGGTTCCTCAAAAAACTAAAAATAGAACTACTCTATGACCCAGCAACTGCACTACTAGGCATTTATCTAAGGGATACACGTGTACTGTTTCGAAGGGACACATGCACCCCCATGTTTATAGCAGCACTATCAACAATAGCCAAAGTATGGAAAGAGCCCAAATGTCCATTGACAAATGAATGGATAAAGAAGATGTGGTATATATATATATATACAATAGAGTATTATGCAGCAATCAAAAAGAATGAAATCTTGCCATTCACAACTATGTGGATGGAATTAGAGGGTATTATGCTAAGTGAAATTAGTCAGAGAAAGACAAATATCATATGACTTCACTCATATGAGGACTTTAAGAGACAAAACAGCTGAACATAAGGGAAGGGAAGCAAAAATAATATAAAAACAGGGAGGGGGACAACACATAAGAGACTCTTAAATATAGAGAACAAACAGAGGGTTGCTGGAGAGGTTGTGGAGGGGGGATGGGCTAAATGGGTAAGGGGCATTAAGGAATCTACTCCTGAAATCACTGTTGTACTATATGCTAACTTGGAGGTAAATTAAAAAATAAATTAATTAAAAAGATATATAATTTATTGAACATTACTAATTATGACATGGAAACTTAGTGGAATGAAAGAGTTAAGGCAGTTCCTGAAATAATTAATCCCATCTGGGAGCTCATTTATTCAGCACGAGAGCCTCACTGATTTTTTAAAAAATATTTTTTAACATTTATTCATTTTTGAGAGACAGAGACAGAACATGAGTGGGGCAGGGGCAGAGAGAGAGGGAGACACAGAATCCGAAGCAGGCTCCAGGCTCTGAGCTGTCAGGACAGAGCCTGACACAGGGCTAGAACTCACAGACTGAGATCATAATCTGAGCTGAAGTTGGATGCTTAACTGACAGAGCCACCCAGGTGCCCCCTCACTAATTATTTGACTAATGTCAACCATGTTATACCTACTCACATATATGCAGGTTTATATTGAAAACAATCATAAGAACATGGTGTATCAATTCATAGGAAGCTCAAAGCTCTCAGATGAATTTTGGCTGCCATGGATTGAATTTCTCTTGAAATTCACCCTCACTGACTAGGGTTTGGGGAATTGTTGGTGCTAATCAGTTTAGGGGGAGACAAAGGAAGGATTTCTCTAATTTATTGTATTAAAATAAACTTTCAATTGGAAGTAAGTGTTCATGTAAATTGGTGTCATGTACAAGCCTAGGCATTAGCATTCCATTAACTGTTAGTTGTAGTTTTGTTGTCTTACGGTGGAATTGTTCAATTCAGGAAG
Source organism: Acinonyx jubatus (assembly GCF_027475565.1). Lineage (NCBI taxonomy): Eukaryota > Metazoa > Chordata > Mammalia > Carnivora > Felidae > Acinonyx > Acinonyx jubatus. The sequence goes on from NC_069389.1 coordinate 117,932,394, forward strand.
GGGATAAAGAGTTAAAATGTACGAATGGCAAAACAAGCCCTCTTCATATGTGAGTGTTGCTTGGATGGAGGCAGAAGATACTAGCAGCAGTTTGTCCTTGCCCTGTATGAATTAATGATTGAGATGTGAGTCACAAGGGAAGTAAGACTGTCCCCAAACAAGGTAACTGAGGGGACTCCCAGGGAGGGGAATGTGGAAGGCATTATGAGATAGGATATTCTTAATCTTTTCATAAAATCCATCAGAACAATTGGACAGTCCATTAAAACTTGGCATGTTACCAGCCACATCTAGACATCCAGAAAGTATACTGCCATCAGTCACAAAGGACATTCTGTCCTAGACACCCTAAGCCGACACCATGTAGCAATGGTAGTGTGTCAGTGGGATCATGGCACAAGTTCTGTCTTATGGCAGTCATGAGGGTTTCTGAGCACCGTATCCTAGATGTTACCAGAACTGTAACAGGAGACACACAGAGTTCATTTTATCAGGTCTCTTCATTGTATGGCAGGAGATATTGGCAAGCTGTCTTACCCAAAGATGCACAACAAACCTCCTGTTTCTTAGTCTGATGATCTTCCTACTATAATAAATAACTTATTTTGATTCTTGCTTGTGTTCCTTAAACATACCTCATAAGGCATTTAAACTGTATGTTTAATATATACAAGGAAAATCAATACAGAAGGAAAATCATTGCCATCACAGTGGCCATATAATAGCACTTTTCTTAGGCTGCTGTGGTGGTCATATCCAAAAGAATAGTAGCTTTATTAAGGAGACCAATTATCTTGACTCATTGTGTGCCAACACCCTTCTACCAAACACATTCTTTCCTGTTTATGTCACACCACCTGAGAGGTCTTGAAATATAAGTCCAGCAAAAGAGAAATGTCAAGTTCTATTGCCAGTTGCTTCTAATCTGAATCATATCAAAGGTTGCATAATATTGCCCACATGTTCAGCATACTCTCAAGGGAAAGAATAATAAGTGCTGTCTGAAGGACATTTTGTTTCTTGAACATATTCCTTTTATGCCAATAGCTGTGGTGGGCTGGTGGGCTCCAGGGCTAAATGCATAGACCCACAATGATTTCTTATTGGCAGACAAGTTGCTATTACTTTCCTTGCATGCTCTTTTCCATTCCCAAATGGTCTCCCTTTTGGGCCTCCCATGATTACCCCCATCCCTTTCTCTCCCCACTCCCTGCACCCCCCCCCAGCCTTGAAAGCTATCTGTTGTATTACACAAGTCTGCAGTGTTACAGCAGTTTGGACCCAGCTCCCAGACAGATACTTTGATTCAGGAAATACTTGTCAGAACGCAGACTCAGCTTATCTCCATTTGGGATGAATGAATTACAGGAGCAAGTCTTCTGTTCTTTTGCCAAGTTCACAGTCCATAAGCACAGAATGCTTTCAAGCATGTGTTGACTGGAGATGTATGTTAGTTATATGTTGTGATTCATGGAGGCATCCTTCCTTCCTTGTAACACCTCATTTGTCAAACTTTGGTAGGAAATGAGCTATTTCACATATGTGAGTTATTCAGGTAGGATGTTACTCTTTAAGTACTAAAGCTTGACTTATTTTAGTTTCTCTCCTTTTAAAAAAAATATATATACATATATAATTTTTTTAATGTTTATTTATTTTTGACAGAGAGAGAGAGACAGAGCATGAGCAGGGGAGGGGCAGAGAGAGAGGGAGACATAGCATCTGAAGTAGGCTCCAGGCTCTGAGCTGTCAGCACAGAGCCTGACACAGGGCTAGAACTCACAGACCGTGAGATCATGACCTGAGCCGAAGTCAGATGCTCAACTGACTGAGCCACCGAGGTGCCCCTATTTATATATTTTTGAGAGAGAGAGAGAGAGAGAGAGAGAGAGAGAGAGAGAGAGAGAGAGAACAAGCTGGGGAGGGTCAGAGAGAGAGGGAGAGAGAGAATCCCAAGCAGGCTCCACATTGTCAGTGCAGAGCCTGATGCAGGGCTCAAATCCACGAACCAGGTGATCGTGACTTGAGCCCAAATCAAGAGTCAGATGCTTAACCGACTGAGCCATTCAGGCACCCCTATTTTAGTCTCTTTTATGGACAGGTTGCTTAAATGAATTGTATACTCCTCTGACTTATACACTGAATAGAATAGACCATACTGATCCTGTTGTTAAAGCTTAAGGGTGAATATGAGCATCAGTGATTTTATTGTGTCCTGAGACAGTGCTTTCCAAAGGAACTATTAAGGGGTGTGAGACAACTCCCTATACTCAGTGGCCCCAGCTTGTCATACTAGAGTATGTAAATTCTGGTTCCTGCTTTGGGAAATTATCCATGTTGCTTTCATTCCTCGGAGCTACCAGTTGCAAGAATCTCTTCTTTCCTCATTGGCTACATGGTCCCCCGGCATTTCCCCCTCCCCCTCCCAACTACACCGTGTCCATCTTCCAGTTTCCTGCAGCTGATATTCTGTTCACTGGGAAACAACAACCAAGCATGTTAGAATTGTGTATGCAGGAAGAGGGAATGAACAGATTCTGTAAGGTTGCAGAGATCACTAATAAGAAGGAAGCGTGGGAACAGAAACATCTGAAATTTGACACATCCCATTTGAATGCTCAAGGTTTCTTTTTGTCTCCTTCCCAATTCTAGGCTGTGTTGTACAGAAGTGTTGTTTACATTGTTTATTATGGCAGGGCCCTAGGATTCTGCTGAGGTGCCAGAGGCACGAGAGGTGTGTGTGTGTGTGTAGGGGGACGGTTGCAGTGTTAGGGTTGTGGCTTATTGCAGAGGGAGGCCATTGATCACACTCTGTGTCCATTCTAACCAGAGCAGTATCCCTTTACATATTTTGCACATTGAAGGTAAGATTCATCAACAGACATACAGATGATAAAAAAACAAAACAAAAGCAACAATTACAAAAATAAAACAATTTATGTTCCTTGAAAAAGGGGGGGGGGCACCTGGGTGGCTCAGTTGGTTAAGCATCTGACTCTTGGTTTGGGTTCATGATCTCGTGGTTTTGTGAGTTCAAGCCCCACTTGGGGCCCTGTGCTGACAGTGAGGAGCCTGCTTGGGATCCTCTCTTTCTCTCTCTCTCTCTCCCTCCCTCCCTCCCTCCCTCCCTCTCTCTGCACATCCCCCACTCACATGATCTCTCTCAAAAATAAACATAAAGAAAAAAGATAAATTGGTATGACTAATGTGGTAGTATAATTAGGTAAATAAATGCTCAGTTACACTCTCCTAGAGCATGCTTTATAACCTGCTGTTATTATGGGTTGGAAAGGCATTTAGCATTTTCTAGGTATTAGGATGTCATCTAGTCCAAAGAGTTTAACTCAGTTTTGAGGATAAATAACACAACATTTAAAAATTGCAAGTACCAGGACACCTGGGTGGCTCAGTCGGTTAAGCGTCCACCTCTTGGTTTTGGCTCAGGTCATGATCTCACGGCTTTGTGAGTTTGAGCCCCACATTGGGCTCTGCGGTGACAGTGTGGAGCCTGCTTAGGATCTTGTCTCTCTCTCTCTCTCTCTTTCTCTCTTCCCATCCCCTACTCATGCTGTCTCTGAATCTTTAAAAAAAATTAACTTAAAAATAAATTGCAAGTACCATTTTACCTAAACTGTACATTTCTTTTTCCTATCTGAGTTGAACAGTGGAGCATGTATAAGTCCAATAGAAACAGTGAAGTCCAATAGAAATGTAATGTTAACTAAGGTATGGAATTTAAGATTTTCTAATGGCCATGTCAGAAAGTAAAAATAAATAGGCAAAAATAATTCTAATAATTTTAATATTTTATTTAACGCAGTATATCCAAAATATCTTAATTTTAACATATAATCAATGTAAAAAATCATACTGCTTTAGTTTTTAACTTCAAATTACTTAAAATGATGTAAAATTAAAGATGCAATTCCTCATTCACACTAGCCACGTTCTGCCACGTGTCTAGTGACTACTATATTAAATAGTATGATTTTAGAACATTTTGATACATTTAAAATGTTCAACAAAGATTGGCTGGCCCTTTCATAGGAAGAGCTTAAAGCAAAATCTCATTAATTTGGGCTCCACTAGTTTGGAAATATGATAATTTTATCAGAGTTCAGCTGAAGTTTACAGTCTGATTGCTCTGTGGAGAAAGGTTTGACTTGGCACATTCACCATATAAATCAGATCACAGAAGGCATGCTTAATCCACTTAAGAGTATTAAGCATTTTTGGGGACTTTAGCACATTTATGAATGCAAAAATATTCTGTTATGCATAGCAGAGTGTCCTATATTCATTAAAAGGCATAACAGGGTAACGTTTCCTTTGTGATACTTTGTAAGCAGTTAGTTATTATTACACTGTTTTTGAAGGATTTGTATAAGTCAGATTTCCTTTAAAGTTGTCCAAAAGTGTGATTTGTTAATATTTCAGTTAATTGTTACTTAAATAAAACTTCACAAATATAGTCTATGTCAGCTTAAATGTAACAGTAACATGGTGCTTTGTTTTGCGGTGATACTGTCTCCCAGGGCAGTGAAGTTAAAATGAGACAAGGTGTTTCATAACTTATAAAATATCTCATGCATGTTATTCACTCAATCAGTAAGGAGTTCTTTACTGGCTTTTATAAGCCAAACTTTGTGGTAGATAGTAGGGATATAGCTGGGAACCAGATGGACACACATGACCCCAGCCCTCAGGAGCTTACAAGCTGGTGGGGAGATACAGGAAAATAAACAGGGAATTAACGTAGAGGGTGGTAAGCAATATGATAGGGGAAACTCCAGTTGCTAAGAAAACATATAGGAGAGCCATATAACTCAGACTAGTTGGATAGGATAGTCAGGGAAGCCTTCCTGGAAGAAATGACATCTAGGCTGAAACCTGCAAGTTGATTTCGAGTTAGCGAGGTGAAGGAGTGCACTGAATGCCTCAGAAAGAGGAAGCAGCATGCACAAAACCTAAGAGGTGAGAAGGAGAACATGAAGTTGTCTTGGAACGGAAAGTAGTTCTGTGCTACTGCAGTAGGGAATCCAGATGAAAGAAGGAACCATGGTGAAGGTGGGAAGGCCAGTAGGAACCGGATCATAAAGGACCTAAGGAAGTTCGACTTTGTTTGTTCATCTGTTTGTTGGTTTGTTGGTTTATGGATTTATTTATCGGTTTATTATTTTAAAGTTTTTATTTAAATTCTATTTAGTTAAATACAGTGTCATATTAGTTTCATGTGTACAATATAGTGTTTCAACACTTCCATATGACATCTGGTACTCATCATGAGTGCGTTCCTTAATCTCCATCACCTATTTCTCCTTTATCCCCTCTACCTCCCTCTGGTAACCATCAGTTTGTTCTCTACACTTAAGAGCTTGCTTCTTGGTTTCTCTGTCTTCTTTCCCCTTTGTTTATGTTTGTTTTGTTTGTTAAATTCCACATAGGAGTGAAATCATGGTATTTGTCTTTTTCTGACTGACTTATTTCACTTAGCATAATATTCTCTAGTTGCATCACGTCATTGCAAACGACAAGATTTCATTCTTTTTGATGGCTGAATAATGTCCACTGTGTGTGTGTATAATGTATGTATTGTATATATATATTGTATGTATGTATATACATATATGTATGTATGCATGTGTGTATACACACACACACACACACACACACACCACTTCTGTGATGGATACTTGTGCTGCTTCCATATTTGGGCTTTTGTAAATAATGCTGCTAAAAACATATAGGCCTATGTATTCCTTTGAGTTAATGTTTTTGTATTCTTTGGGTAAATACCCAGTAGTGTGATTACTGGATCATAAGGTAGTTCTATATTGAACGCTTTGAGGAACCTGCATACTGTTTTCCAGAGTGGCTGCACCAGTTTGCATTCCCATCAACAGTGCACAAGGGTTCCTTTTTTTCCACATCCTCATCAGTACTTGTTGTTTCTTACATTTTTGATGTTAGCCATTCTTACAGGTGTGACATGATATCTCATTGTAGGGTTGATTTGCATTTCCCTGATGATGAGTGATGTTGAGCATGTTTTCAAGTGTCTGTTGGCCATCTGAATGTCTTCTTTGGAGAAATGTCTTTTCATGCCTTCTGCCCATTTTTAATTGGATTATTTGATTTTTGGGGTGTTAAGTTTATAACTTCTTTATATATTTTGAATAAAAGTGAAAACATAATGGTCCAAAACCTCTAGGATGCAGCTAAAGTGGTTCTAAGAGGGAAATTTATAGCAATACAGGCCTATCTCAAAAAGCAAGAAAAATCTCAAATAACCTAATCTTGCACCTAAAGGAGCTAGGGAAAGAACAATTAAGAAAACCTAAAACAAGCAGAAGGAAGGAGATAATAAAGATTAGAGCAGAAATAAATGATATAGAAACTAAAAAAGCCATAGAACAGACCTGTGAAACCAGGAACTGGTTCTTTGAAAAAAATCAATAAAATTGGTAAACCTTTAGCTAGACTTATCAAGAAAAAAAGAGAGAGGACTCAGATAAATAAAATTACAAATGAGAGAGGAGAGGTAACAACAAACACCACAGAAATACAATCATAAGAGAATATTATGAAAAACTATAGGCCAACAAATTGTGCAACCTGGAAGAAATGGATAAATTCCTAGAAACATATTAACTACCAAACCTGAAAAAGGAAGAAATAGAAAATTTGAACAGACCAATAACCAGCAAAGAAATTGAGTCAGTAATCAAAACCTCCCAATAGCTTCTCCCACAATACTTCGTGTTTTTCCTTTCCAACTGGGGCCTTGCAGAATTGCTCCTGCAAAGAAGGATAGCGAGGAGGGCTATTCTGCCATCGACAAGGTAATGACCAGGGAATATACAATCAACATTCACAACTGCATCCGTGGAATGGGTTTCAAGAAGCATGTCCCTTGGGCACTCAAAGAACTGGAAATTTCCCATTAAGGAGATGGGAACTACAGATGTACACATTGATACCAGACTCAACAAAGCTGTCTGGGCCAAAGGAATAAAGAATGTTTCATACTGTATTCATGTGAAGTTGTCCAGAAAATGTATCAATAATGAAGATGCACCAAACAAGCTCTATACGTTGGTTACCTATGTACTTGTCACAACTTTAAAAAAATCTACAGATAGTTAAAGTGGATGAAAAGTACCCACTGATTTTCAAATAAAGGTATAAAAATGCCCTCCCCAAACCTCCTGACAAACAAAAGTTCAGGACCAGATGGCTTTACAGGGAAATTCTGTATAACATCTAAGGAAGAATTAATACTTATTATTCTTAAACTATTTCAAAAAACAGAGGAAGGGAAACTTCCAAATTCATTCTATGAAACCAGCATTACCATGATACCAAAGCCAGGTAAAGACACCACTAAAAAAGAGAACTACAGGCCAGTATCCCTGATGAACATAGATGCAAAAATCCTTGATAAAATACTAGCAAACTGAATCCAACAATACATTTAAAAAACTCATTCACCACGATCAGGTGGAATTTATTCCTGGGTTACAAGGGTGGTTCACTAATCACAAATCAATCAATGTCATATATCACATCGATAAGAAAAAGGATAAGAACCATATGATCATTTCAACAGATACAGAAAAAGCATTTGACAAAGTACAACATCCATTCATGATAAAAATCCTCAACAAAGTAGGTTGTGAGGGAACATACCTCAACATAATAAAGGCCACATATGAAAAACCCACTGTTACCATCATCCTCAATGGGGAAAAACTGTGAGCCTTTCTCCTAAGGTCAGGAATCAGACAGGATGTCCAATCTCACCACTTTTATTCAACACAGTACTGGAAGTCCTGGCCAAAGCAATCAGACAACAAAAAGAAAGAAAAGGCATCCAAATCAGTAAGGAAGAAGTAAAACTTTCACTATTTGCACATGACATGATACTATATATAGAAAACCTGGAAGGCTCCACCAAAAAACTGCTAGAACTGATAAATGAATTCAGTAAACTTGCAGGATGCAAAATCAGTGTGCAGAAACCTGTTGCACTTCTACACACCAATAATGAAGCCTCAGAAAGAGAAATTAAGGAATCAATCCCATTTACAATTGCACCAATAAACATGAGATATCTCAGAACACACTTAACCAAAGAGGTGAAAGACCTGTACTCTGAAAACTATAAAACACCAATGAAAGACACTGAAGATGACACAAAGAAATGGAAAGACATTCCATGCTCATGGATTGGAAGAACAAATATTGTCAAAATGTCTATACTACCCAAGGCAATCTACACATTAATGCAATCCCTGTCAAAATACCAACAGCATTTTTCACAGAACTAGGACAAACAATCCTAAAATTTGATCTTAAAATTGATCTTAAAAAAGTGATCTTAAAAAAGAAAAGCAAAGCTGGAAACATCACAATTCCAGACTTTACGTCATATTGCAAAGCTGTAGGAATCAAAACAGCATGGTACGCATGGTACGGGCACAAAAACAGAAAAAAGATCATTGGAGCAGAATAGAAAACTCAGAAACGGACCCACAATTATATGGTCAATTAATCTTCAGTATAGCAGGAAAGAATATCCAATGGCCAAAAAACCAAAAAGCAGTCTCTTCAACATATGGTTTTGGAAAACTGGATGGTGACATGCAGAAGAATGAAACTGGATCAATTTATTCCACCATACACAAAATTAAGTGGCTTAAGGACCTATATGTGAGACTTGAAAGCATAAAAATCATAGAAGAGCACAAAGCCAGTAACTTCTTTGACAATGGGCAATAGCAACTTCTTTCAAGATATTTCAGGATATGTCTACTGATGCAAGAGAAACAAAAGTAAAAATAAACTATTGGGAGTTCATCAAAATAAAAAGCTTCTGCACATCAAAGGAAACAATCGACAAACCAAAAGGCTACCTACAGAATGGGAGAAGGTATTTGCAAATGACATATCTGATAAAGGGTGAGTATCCAAAATCTATAAGAACTTCTAAAACTCGATACTCAAAAAACAAATAGTCTGATTAAAAATTGGCAGAAAACATGAACAGACATTTTTCCAAAGGAAATGTACAGATGGCTAAGAGACACACGAAAACATGCTCAATGTTACTTATCGTCAGGGAAATGCAAATCAAAACTACAATGAGATAGCACCTCACCGTGGTCAGAAAGGCTAAAATCAACAAAACAACAAACAACAGATGTTGGCGAGGGTGTGGAGAAAGGGAAACCCTTTGGCACTGTTGGTAAGAATACAAACCGGTGCACTCACTGTGGAAAACAGTTTGGAGGTTCCTCAAAAAGTTAAAAACAGCACCACCGTACAGTGCAGCAATTGCACTACTGGGTATTTACCCAAAGGATGCAAAAGGACTAATTCAAAGGGATACATGCACCCTGACATTTATAGCCATATTATCTACAAGAGCAAATTATGGAAACAATCGATGTGCCCATCAACTGATGAATGGATAAGGAAGACGTGGTATCCATACACAATGGAATATGACACAGCCACAAAAAGAATGAAATCTTGCCATTTGCAACAAAGTGGATGCAGCTAGAGAGCATAATGCTAAGCAAAATTAAGTCAGTCAGAGAAAGACAAAGACCATATGATTTCACTCACATGTGGAATTTAAGAAACAAAACAAATGAGCAAAGGAACAAAAATGAGAGGCAGAGACAAACCAAGTAACAGGCTCATAACTATAGAGAACAAACATAGTTACCAGTGGGGAGGGGAGTGGGGGATGGGGGACATCGGTGATGGGAACTAAAGAGTGTACTTGTGATGAGCACCAGGTGACATATGGAAGTGTTGAACCAGTATATTATACACCTGAAACCAGTATTACAGTGTATGTGAACTAACTGAAAGTTAAATAAACACTTAACAAGTTACTTTTCTTTTTCCAGAGTTAGAGAGCAATTCACTTCTAAAACAGTTTTCCTTCATTCTGGAAAAAAAATCATGAACTATCCTCTTTAAATTACATAAATGAAATCAGTATTCTACCATTGTTCTTAAATAAGGATGTAATTGGATACTGCCATAGAGTGGGAGAGGTAAACGAGACAATGGTTTCGTTTTTCAATAATCTTACTGAGTGATAGTAGATAGTGTTTTTCTTATCATTCCCATGCATATCGATTTGTACCCACAAGTTTATGTAGGAACCAAGGATCATTATGGCAGAATGAGTAGAATTTCCACCTCCCACTACACTGCAGTTCAAAAATACAGTAGTAAAGCCAATCTGATGGGTGGGATGGCCCCTAATGAGGCCAGATGGTGAAAGACAAAAAGGATTCCTGAGAGAGAGAAAAAAAAAAGTCTGGAATAGTGACTCAAATGCAACACCAGAAGTCAAGCTAGTTCTGGTTAGAGGGGGTTGATGTTTCTACCAGCTTTTGCTGGCTTAACTCTATTGCTGGTTGGACCTTGGGAAAACAACTGGTGTGGGCGGGTGAGCTTGTGCACACGTGTCCTCGTGTGTATGTGTGTGTGTCCATGTCCGAGAGAGATTATCACAAGTTGTAACTCTTAAGGCCCTTACCAATTAAGATGTAGCACATCCTGAGATGATCATAAGGCCAGGAGGTGGAGTATGTTATCTTTTCTTCCAAGTTTGAATGGGGCAGAGACAACAGCAGCGCCAGCAGCGGGAATGAGAGCTTAGCTTGCATGGAGATCCTAGACCTTCAGTGTAGAATAGCAGCAGCAACTAGAACACCTCTTTTCACAGTTTGTTCAATCTTCAGCAACAAATAAGATCATTAGGGATTAAGCCTTTGGACCAAGAACACTGGGAACTTTGGGAACCATAAGAGGCCAAGTCCCAGAGAGAAGGGTCCCGGAGAGAAAGATCAGACTGCTTGAGCATTTGTATGGGTAAGGGTTCCGGGTCATTGTAATCTAAGGACAAAATAGGAAAGAAAACACAAAGTGCACTTATCTAGGGACCACAGACATAGATGTGGTCTGGCATCTATGACTGTTCTGGATATCTTACTTCTCTGGAAGGTAGAAGCCTTTCCTCAGAGACCCTTTCACTTGCATTCTCCCACCTGGCACACCATGTGCAGTGGTCAGGCTACACCCTAAAAAAGTGTACTATACTTGGTTTTGCTACAGGAAAGGGTAATATAAATGATCAAAAGGATGTATGCTTGCAGGAGGGCTGACTTATGAAAACAGATTCAAATATGTTCAGATTCTTTGCAGGGAAGGATGAAGACTGAGAAGGGATAGGTTCAAAATCTATAAAACTGAAAATATGGCTTGAGTGACCTTAGACTGGTTAACAAAATCACAGAATACCAGAGCTACAGGAAAACATTACTGTTTCCATCCTCACCCCACCCTAAAACTTTAAAGTGGTAATTTTACTACGTTTCCTTTATGTTCAGGAAGTAGTAAGTAGCGTACCCAGCACAGAATGACAATGGTGAGTTGCATTTTTTTAATTCCAGTTGATGACATAACTCTGTTCCAAAAGAGATTCCCTTAATGTGTGGGTTCTTTCCAGACTTGGTAAGAAAGAGTGTGGTGACTACTCACTATCCTTGACCAATGCCCTAGGTCACGTTCTGAATGGACTTTCTCAAGTTCTTAGGAATCTGTATAATTTTGGATGTGTGTGTCTTGTATATGATAATTTTTAAATGTACTGGGATTATACTGAAAGAACTACTGATGGGGAAAAAAGATTAAGGAACAAAAGATTTAATAAAGTAAATTTTGCCTATATGGAACTACCTTACAAAGAATCAAAAACAGACCCTCTCCCAGAGATTTTTTATAAGGGAAAAAAAAAGCTGAGATTTTTTTTTTTATTTGACACACCAGTGAAGAGATTTCCTAAGGAATTCTCTGAGGTATAAAAATCAGGAAACTTTAAGCAGTAGAAAAAAAAGAGGCTCATGATGGTTATGCTAATGTGGCAGTAAAAATTTGCCTTGAGTCTACAGGTCTTTGTATGGGACTCAAAATAAGTCTCATTTTCATGGATCAAGAAAAGAGCCTTCATGTATAGATCTAGCACAGGTCTAGCTAACAGGGGTCACTCTAGTTCATGATCTTTAATCAGCAAGGGGTGTGTATGTGTGCGTGTGTACGTGTGGTTATGACCAATTGTGGTGAAAGTCAGAATTCAGTTTTGATTATGCCTTAGCAAGTACTGCCATAAAGAATTTTCCTCCTCTTTTCCCAAGTGTCCATTTGGTGAGATAAACCTATCTCTTTCCCATAAAATACAAACAGGCTCATTATGGCAAGATTCTTTCCACCACAAAGTGCTTTCTAATGCACAAGGCTCCTTTGATGCTCTTTCAATTTGAGTCAAAATAGTTTTCAGTGCATAGCATCTCAGTGAAGTAGTCTCTTTGAGGCTGGCCTGTGTCCAAAATATGCAGGGTCAATCCCTGGGTCCCCTGAGCTATCTAAAGCCATGAGGATCTGCCCAGCCAAGTTCACCCCACCCAAAAGTAAACGATAATTTTTTTTTTTTTACTTGTATTTCTCAATAAGTCACCATACCCTTGAAACAATTTGCATTCCTTTCTGCATGGCAGTAGGAATAGAGTGTATCCTATCTAAGGAAAGAAACCACCAGGACAAGGTCCCTTGCAGGCAGGATAGGAACTCTGAGTAAGTCTAATGGAAGAGAAGCATGAAGTAAGGTAGGAAGTCTTGACACAGAAGGATAAATTCTAGTAGATTAGATAATAGGTTTTCAAGGATTTTCCCTTCTATTCCCATTAAAAGGATTATGGACCCACACCCATAGTGTCATGTGACTTGCAATGTCTCATATGGGAGGGCTAAGAGGTACACCTTCTCAGTCCATTGATGTAAATGGCCAATGGGATGTGAGTGGACATGACATCTGTCACATCTGAGCAGAAGTCTTAAGCTAAATTGCATCGTATGACTGTGATTCTTACTTTTTTTCCCTAGGCCATGAATGTAACATATCCCAAACAGAATGAACATGCTCCTTTAGCCTAGGTCCTAGAATGAGAAAATGCATGAAGCCACCTCACAGCCAAGAGCAGACCCAGACCCACCAGCATGTAACATGAACAAGAATGAAATCACTGCTGTAAGTCACCAAGAGTTTGTGGTTGTTTATTACTGCAACAGAGTTGACTAATACGCAAGGGATGCCAAGGCTGTGTCCAGAGACAAGGTGGGAGGGTAGAGGAGAGGACACGGGAGACAAGTATGCTGCAATAGTTTTTTTCTCAATTCCCAGGTCCACTTGGGAAAATTCTATGTCCTTGTATCGTAGAATGGCATGACATCTTTTGCTATTGCCCCCAGGACTGGAGCTTTACCATCTCTGGGGGATCTAGTATTAATTCCTTGGGGTCATTCCCTGTTCCTTGGGTCCCCTGGATGAGGAAATTCATGCCAGTAGAGCCCTGTACGAATTGATTTTTTCCCTCCTACTACCACCATCTTCACTGTAAAAACAGGAAATCAGAGCTGACTTGTTTCAGCAGTAGTGGAAAACTGATGCAGTTACCCAGCATAGTATCTCCAGTGATTTATTAAAGTTCATTTAAATATTTATTGCCTCACAACACTTCCTTGCATCACTTGTCACTGGAACATGCTATTTTTTTTTAATACTCAGCAGTAGAAGCAGGTAAGCAGATGTTCTCAAGCTGTTACCAACCAATGGCCAATCAGTGTAATACAAGTCAGCTAAACTTGACCTTACGCAAATGTAGTTTCACATATGAACAAAGATCCTTTTTCTTTCTATTAACATCTCTTCTCCTCTATTTCTCATTCTGGTCCTTCCACCTATGAAGCTATCATTTAGTAGTTACCTATTATATGCCAGGCAATTCACAAATGTAATTTCTAATCTTTACAACAACACTTCAAGGTAGGTATTGTTCCCAATTTACAGTCAGTAACTTACTATATAAGCTTTCTATGGCTGCCATAACAAATTACCACAAACTTAACTGCTTAAAACAACACCCATTTATTATCTCACAGTTCTGCAGATCAGAATCCAGGTATGGCATTGCTGAACTGGGTCTCCCACTTAGGGTCTCACTGGTTGAAGTCAAGGTAGGGGCAGGGCTGTGCTCTTTACCAGGGGGTCTGAGGAGAATGGGCTTTCAAGTTACTTTAGCTTCTTGGCAGGATTCAGTTCCCTGTGGTTGTAGGTCTGAGATTCCCATTTCTTTACTGGCTGTCAGCCAGGAGTTTTACTCAGCCCCTTCAGGCCCCTACATTCCTTATCTCATTGCCCTTCCTTCTTCAAACCAACAAAGGCGGGTCCAGTCCCTCTCACACTTTGAACCTCTCAGACTTTCCCTTCTGCCTCCTACTTCCTGCATCTCTCTGACTTCATTCAGCTAGAAAGTTTTCTACTTTTAAGGGCTCACGTGATTAGATGGGGCCCATCTGCATAACCCAGGACACTCCCCACCTCAAGGTCCATAACCTCAATCACATCTGCAAAGTCAATTTTGCTATGCAAGATAACATATACACAGGTTCTGAAGATTAGGATGTGGACGGATGCCGTGGCAGGGCTTTATTCTACCTACCACTTTTCCCCAGATCACACATTTAGCAAGTGACCAAAGTTGATGCGAATTGGGTCAACTTGGCATTAAGGCTCAACCTCTTCCCATGTGTCTACCCTGCCTTTCTAATGTGTTTAATTTGTTAGAGTATATAATAAATAGGAAAACAAAGGAGGAAAACTGTCTTAAAGCAGAAATGTATTTAGTAAATACAGTCTGTTCCCAATTTTCAACATGACTTATACCTTTGGAATAAAGGACTCAAAACAAAGTTTCAAATAATTCAATGCTGTTTCACTCCATATTCTGAAGGAATAGTGTGTATATTAAATATACACATACTTTTCACAACAAATGTAGATGAAAATTGTCAGAATCATTCCGCAAATTCATCCAAGACTGAAGATGCTTATTCCTGGCAGAACTGAAAGCACTTTAAACAGAAAATACTCTCTTAGATCCACTAATACCAGAAGATAGCACAAGGGTTTCGATACACCAGGTACACATTGCCTCCAATTGTCAGGAGTCACCCAACCCTCACAGTATTTCCCAGAAAGGCGCACACTGACTTCCTGGTAGGAGCAGGGTTTGTTTTTCCTCTTACCATGCACTTGATTATAATACCCACACTTCTGTAGATACAAGTATTAGCAGAACCTCATCAGAGTTAAAACTGTAATGTCGAGCAGAATGATGACTGGGGCCAGGACAAATCACTTTTGAAGTTAATGTGCCTAAAGCCCAACCACAGACAAGAGACACACACAAAGTAGGTGATTAAGAAATGCTTGCTTGCAAAGCTGTGGGAACTTCAGAGCAGTAGCTGAGACTGGCTCTAACATCTTAAATTTTGATCACGTGTCTCAGTTAAGCTGAGTCTGATCAAAAGGGAGGGAATTGTTAAAAAGAAAACCACAGGCCTAAAATGGTGTCACTTTGGGGCGCCTGGGTGGCTCAGTTGGTTAGGCGTCCAACTTCGGCTCAGGTCATGATTTCGTGGTTCATGAGTTTAAGCCCCGTGTTGGGCTCTGTGCTAACAGCTCAGAGCCTGGAGCCTGCCTCTGATCTGTGTCTCTTTCGACTTCACCAATGAATTCCCATATCCAATGATGATTTATTCATTTATTTACTCAATATGTATGTTAGGTATTTTCAAGTGGCCATCCCTGAGCAAGACATTGGAGGCATGTCATGTCTTTGTTATCAAAAAGCTCATGGTCTAGTTGGGTAATTCTAAGCCATGTAAGAGGATAAGGGTGAGTTGCCCAAAGTAGGAATTAGTAAATATCTGTTGAATAAACAATAGTTAGAATCACAATGGAAACACGTGAAAAGATGCTAAACATCATTAGTCATAATGGAAATGCAAATCAGAACCACAGTGTGAGGGGTGCCTGAGCGGCTTCAGTCAGTTAAGCGTCCAACTTTGACTCAGGTCATGATCTCGCAGTTCATGAGTTTGAGCCCTCTGTGTTGACAGCTCAGAGCCTGGAGCCTGCTTCAGATTCTGTCTCCCCCTCTCTCTGCCCCTCCCCTGGTCACACTCTATCTATCTCTCAAAAATGAATAAAAACATATAGTTTTTTTTTTAAAAGACAGTGTGATACCACTCACACCTACCAGAATGGCTATAATTTCAAAAAATGGAAAACAACAAGTGTTAGTAAGAATGTAGAGGAACTAGAATCTTCACACATTGTTGACAGCATTATAAAATGATGTAGCCACTTTGGAATATAGTTTCCCCAAAAGATTAACCAGATGACCTAGCAATTCCAGTCCTGGTGGAATTTATTAAAGTTCATTTAATAAAGTACATGAATTATGGAGTATATGCAGTAATGCTATATATATACTCCTAGGTGCGTGTGTGTGTATATATATATATACCCCCAAAGAATTAAAAACAGACATTCAAACAAAAACTTGTACATGAATGTAGCCTTATTCATGATAGCTGAAAAGTAGAAACAATCTATTTATCCATCAAATGATGAATGGATAAACAAAGGTAGTAGAGCCGTATAATGAATATGACTGCAACAAAAAGGAACAAAGTCCTGATACATGTTACAACATGGATAAACCTTGAAAATGTTATGCACAGGGAAATAAGCCCCACACAAATGGACAAGTAGAGTATGATTCCATTCATATGAAATAGTCCAAAGAGACAAATCTATAGAGACCAAAAGTAGATGAGTGGCTGCCTAGGGCTGGGGTTGTTGGGGGGAACTGGAGGGTGACAGTAGATAGAGGGTTTCTATTTGGGATGATGAAAATATTCTAAAGTTGTATCAGGGTGATGGTTGCACAGCTCTGTGAATATACTAAAAACCACTGAATTATACACTTTTAAATGGTCAATTGTGTGATATGTGAATTATATCTCAAATAAAGCTATTATTTAAAATATCTTCTTGAACTCTTCTAATGGCAGGAACTTTGCTAAATTATTTACACCCATCTTCTCACTTAAGTCTGACTATAACCTTATAAGCAGATGCTGTGTTTTATTCCATTTTATAGTTAAAGGAAGTTGTAGCTTAGAACTGATCCCATATCACCTGGCTAATCAGCAGTGGACCTCAGATTCAAACCCAGTGAGCCTGGCACCAGAGTCCTCTCTTTCCCTTCCTCTCTTTACTGAACTGAGTAAACTCTTCTGATCAGAGAGGCAACTTGGTAACACAATCTGGGGAGTGAGTCCAGACACAAATGGAGATCTCTATTAGAAGGCACTTGAGAAGCAATGGAAGGGATCATGGAATCTGGAATCACACATCTGTGCTTGGCTTCTGTTCTTGCCTCCACTCAAGACGATGTGACTTATAGGTGCCAAAGATTTGTAACTTCTCTGACTTCAGTCTCTGACTCCATGAAGGGATACAAATAACCAGAACTGCCTCTCAGAGTTGTTAATAGCAGCCAAAAGGATAATAACTGTGGCCATTCTTGGAACGTAGGAAACACTGTGCATATGTTAGGGATTATTACATTCACTGCCTCAAATTCTTTCATGCAAAAGTCTGGAGCCATGTGCACAAAAATGTATACATAAGGACAGTCACCAAAACATTGCTACTAATAGCAAAATCTAGGGAGACAATCTAAGTGCTTATCAACAGGCAAATGATTAAATAAATTGTGATACATCCACACTATGGAACGTTATGTCCACTGAGTTGGTAGTTTTGCATATAGTGATATTACAAGTGATAAAATAATGTCACAAAGTTACATGCATGCTACTATCCTATTTTAGTATTTTTTTAAAACTACACCAGTGATTTCTCTCTTAATCTAGATAATGGTTATATAGGTGTATACAAATATAGAAAAAAAAGGGAACATATACTTAATACCTGTGCACTTTTCTTTATATATCTCAATAAAAAGTAATATATATATGTATATTTATACTTAGTCTGTGCACTGATGAAAGTTTTTAAGTATACACATCAGACCGTCAACAGAGGTTACCCTTGGGGAGTTAGACTGGAGAGGGGGTAGAATGAAAAGGCGCTTTCTTATACTTTTTTAGCCTCAACATCATTTTTAACTTTTCAAATTAACATATATACCTTCCATTACTTTCTTAAAAAGATCTTTAAAAGTAGCCAGGGATCAGGGGCGGCTGGGTGGCTTAGTTGGTTAAACGTCTGACTTTGGCTCAGGTCACGATCTCGTGGTCCGTGAGTTCGAGCTCCATGTCAGGCTCTGTGCTGACAGCTCAGAGCCTGGAGTCCACTTTGTATTCTTTGTCTCCTTCTCTCTGCCCCTCCCCTATTCATGTGCTCGCTGTCTCTCTCTCTCTCTCAAAAATAAATAAACATTACAAAAAAATCCTGAATTCTATTCAAACTTAATTCAGAGAGCACCTGCCCTCAGATACTTTCCCCAAAGGGCAAAATCCTTAGCTAGGTGGAGGAGGTGCATGGGCTTATAAGGCCCCTCCTTCTGCCTTGGCTTGAGGCACATGTAAATGGTAGTCTCTGATGCCGAAATACCCATTTTTAAAGGACTTCTGTTCACAGCCGTCAGACTGTGGTGGTACCTTCAAGTACCTGCCATTCATAAGTATTCAAATGAGTGTTTACATATGCCTAGAGGAAACCACAGCTTGGATTCAGATCTCCAGTGGGTTTTCCAAACTCCTATGAGGGCAGACATCTTCCAAGTTGGTGGCCAGCCAAGGTATGACAAAAGGCTACAGAACAAACAAGGCATTAGAGTCCTGTCTGTTGGTAACCACTAATGAAGCACCTTTATCAGAGGCCATCCTTCGATCTCCTGCTAGAACTTCAAATGAGTACGACTGGCTTCATTTGAGTGCTTAGTAAATAATCACTAGTGGGGCTCTGCCAGAATTTGCATTTTACCAAATATTGACATCTGCTCAAACGAGAAGGATAAATGATTCCTGAAACACTCTCCTTTCTTCTCCCTTAACATTAATCGTTTATGTGGTAAAAACCAGCCCTGGACTCATGTCAACCGTCGGGGTGATTGTGGGCTCAAGCACATTCCAGCTGTATACCTTGGGCAAGCTCCTTATTTCTCTGAGCTTCAGCTTCCTCTGCTGTTTAGTGGGGATGATGTTGCATGGGGTTGCTGAGAAGCACAAATGATGTGTGTGAATGTGTTTTACATCGGAAGGGCATTGACTGTAATAATAGCAGAGGTTATTTCTGCATAATGGGACTATAATTTCTTTTTTTTTTTTTTTTTTTTTACGTTCTTCACTATGCTCATGTAGACTTCCGAGATTTCCACAGAAAGCTAGAGAGGAAAAGAACATGCTCTTAGAAAATACGATGCAAATAGTAGACATTGCTTCTATTTAATAAATTGGATTCGGGAATCCAGCGAAATAGTTTTGGGGTAGGGAAACTGATTTGGGTTTGGCACACGAGAGAGAGCAGGCATGTGGGGAGCAGACACACTAGTCATATAACCTTGAGTGGATCACTTAACCTCAGGGATCCTCAGTCTTATCATCTGCAACATAGTGATAAGTCCTACCTAAAAATATTTTGTGATGACTAAATGCATGTGAAAGCCATCTTCTAGCACAAGGGCTGATTCATAGTAGGTGCTCAATATATATGTCTGTTCTCTATACTTGGAAGGAAAGAGGGAGGTAGGGAAGGAGTTTAGCTCCATAAATCTACCCTACCCAACTTAGTGTAAGTACTTTTTAATTAATAGAGAGGGCTCTAATTGAGAAAGTGTAAAGCATTCTAAATCTCTCAGATAAAAACACATGTCATCTATTTCATGTGTCTAGGAAAAGCAAAATCAATATTTGAATTAATGGAAGAAATTAAATGGCTGCAGAAATAGTTTTTGAATTTAACAAGTTTCAACAAGAAAGTGGTTGGTAAATGATGATACAGAGACCCACAGAGCACTTGCCTTTAAAACAGTCTTCACCAAAGTTCAGAAAGAAAAATCAATCTATCTATTGCCCGGTGGGTGCTCTGGCAGATTACCAAAGCTAATAGACCTGGGGTAAGCCCAAGCACCATTACTCACTTAAAAGTCAAGCCACCTAAGGAAATGTGATAAAAAGAAAAAAAAAAACAGATTAGCAGTTTAAGTACTGAGCTGACTGGGTTTAGGCTCTGTGGCCAGGTAGCACATAAAATCCTAGACTATCGCTGCTGAACAAGCCCACAGAGACAGAGTCCACAAGCACTTCATCTCATTTTGGAGATGGGGGAATAAGACCCAGAGAAAGGAAACTAGCAGACTCCAGGTCCTTGAGCTACGTGCAAGGGTTGGGACTCCAGCCCAGAACTCCAGACACCCAGTTTGCTCTTTTTAACTCCCATTTGGAGCTTAAGGCCCAGCCAACACAAAAAGACGAGGTGAATACATGCCTGCAATTATTCTCAAGGTCGTTAGAAGGAAAATTACTTACTACTGCTCCCCGCTCCCCTTTGTATACTTCTTGGAAGCCTATCTCTGCAAGTCTCACCTGGAATATGCTGCCCCGGGGCTGAGCCCTGCCTCCCAACCAAGCTCCCGAACATTCACACACTCGACGACATACTCCCTACTCCCGTAAGTGCCTGCCTTGCAGGGCATTTCAACCCACAAGTCCAGGAGCAAAACAAAGGTGGAAATGGGAAAGGAAACTTGAAAAGTCAATAGCCCCAGAAGATCCGAAGCTGGATAAAATCCAGCAGATTTAGGAAGTGGTTCAGAGCTAAGCCTGGGAGGATGGGCATGGTCTGAAACTGTCCTCCTGTCAGTGGTTAGTTTGTGTCCTAGCGCAGACGGTGGCACTTAAAGGAGGCAAGTAGGCCACACGCAATGCCTGTCTCGTCAGATGCTGTGGCTGTGTTCATCAGACAGATGTGTGGATCCAAGGGTCAACTTAGAAAATGAGAACTCTACAGTAGCTTGTTTATTGCTTTGTTCTGATTTCAGTAATGGTCCATGAGACACTTCTTCAAATTATACTGGTGTTTATTTTACCCTGACCATGGGGAAAACAAATCGTACCGACCACATCTCAGTTTCAAATGTCCTGGTCAATAAGGTCTGGCCACCAAAGCTTGGCTTCATCATATTAGTTAACTTGGTCTCCCTGTGCAAGATAAAGTGGCTGAGATAACTTCTCTGAGCAGGTCTTAGGCATAAATAGGGCAATAAGAAATAGGTCCCTTCTTGTCTCTTGCTTAACTAGCTCAGGTGACATGGACCCTGTGAGAGTTCTGAGTCATAGCCACCAAGTGAGAAGTAGTTTCCCCAAGAAGGAGGGTGCTGAATAATTGATATCCTGTTACTCCCCGTCTGGTCCTCAGGCTAGAAGACTTGGTATCACCTGGGAGCTTGTAAGAAGTGCAAAATGAGGGGCGCCTAGGTGGCTGAGTCAGTCAGTTGAGCACACAATCCTTGATTTTGGCTCAGGTCATGATCTCACCGTTGCGGGGGATGGAGCCCCATGTCAGGATCTGTGCTGCTGATGGTGCGGAGCCTGCTTGATTCTCTCTCTCCCTCTCTCTCTGTCCCTCCCCCACTTGCTCGCGCACGCGCGCTCTCTCTCTCTCTCTCTCTCTCTCTCTCTCAAAGTAAATAAAAAACATTTTTAAAAACCTTTAAAAAAAAAAAAGAAAAGAAACGCAAAATGCTCCCCAGACCTGCATTTTATCAAGATCCCCTGGTGACCTGTATGCACATTAAAGTCTGAGAAGCCCTGGTCTAATAGTAATAATACTAGCAACCAACATTTATTTAGTGCTTAGTCTTGCTGGGCTCTGTGCTAAGTGGTCCCCACACATTTTCCTGTGGTGAAATGGGCTTTCCTGAATGCTAAGAGAGCTAGACGTGGACACAATGCTCAGGAAGCTCAGAGAGCCTATTTCTGTGTTATAAGCCAGGTTTGAAAAGCTGTTACCTGGTTTTGGCCTGAGGACCAGGAAAGGCCAGAAGTCTCCAAACCTTCCTTGAAATGGGCAAATTTAGTAGGTAGACTATTTGAGGTAGTTCTTTAGGAATGACTCCCAAATATAAAAGGACTCTGATTCAACATAATGCTGAAGGCTCCAGCCAGTGTAATAAGGAAAGAAAATAATAGTCACACAGATCTTAAAGGCTGAAATAAACTTAAATACATCACTATTAGCAAATGACATGATAGTCTTATATAGAAAATCCCAAGGAATCTAGAAAAAAAAATACGTTCTAAAACTAACAAATTCAGCACGGTCACAACATACAAATAATGTTTGCCTATGAAAGCGTATCACTATGTACAAAATTTCCTCATCACTGTAGCATGGGGTAGAGTTGAGACTTGGATGGAAGACTAAGCTGGAGGCAGGTCAACAGAATGTCATTGCCAGGAGTGGTGTTGGTGGGTCTTATCCTTTAGAGTTTTTAAGATATAGCAGCAGGCTTTGGGCTCCTCTCCTTCTCTGTGTACCCACTGCACATCCTGTGAGATTTTGGATCCTTCAGGAAATGACCTCACTGGGAACAAATGGACTTGTATGGTCTTTGCCCACACTCCAAAGCCCTCCTAAAAACGATGTGACCTTGTCTGATTCTTCCAACAATACTCTAAGATATAGTTACTATTCCCATCCCAGTTTTTCAGACAAGTAAACTGAGGCTCATGAAGAGTAGGCAGGTTTCCCAAGGCTCCACAGCTATTAGGAATCAGAGTTAGGATTCTAACCCATTTCTACTTCCGAGTCTATGCTCTTAACCATCTGACACGGTTTTAGTCGTTCTTTGTTCTTCACAGACATGAAAAGAAGTCTTAATTAAACGACAGTATCTCAGATCCCTGGGTTTTTTTTTAAGCTTTAATGGGAAAAGACAGGGTTACAAGGTCTGCCTCATGAAGGCTACCCTTAAAAACAAAAGTTATTGGAATATCAGATTCCTCCCCCAGCAAAAAAGAAAAGAAAAGAAAAAAGAGGAAAAAGGCACCGTACCTCTGCGTCTTACCCAGAACACTGAATTTAGGAATAGTAGAGCTAAAAGGCTCTCTAGGGTTATTAGTCCATTTTCAATTCACAAACAGGGAAACAGGCCTAGAGAAGGGTGGATGATCCCGCATGGTGAATAAACCCCAGTCCCAGGGCAGTGCTCTTCCTGTGCATGTTCTCCAGGTGCACGCCAAAAGGTAAGTTGCCACTAGATTTCCAATTGTATGCTTAAACAACAATTCCTGGAATCGTGCATCCTAGGAGTCTAAAAGCTCTTCCATATGTCGAGGTGGAATTCTGCTTCCCTCAAACTCCCTCCCCATCAGTCCTGGTTTGACTCTCTGCAGACATATTCAGACATTCTTCAGACATTCCAATTTTAAAGCCAGGAAAATATCTGAGTTTGGGATATAAATTTAGCTGTCTTATGCCTCCCATGTGTTCATTTCCTCATAACTTCTGCAACTTTAATTTATGCTGCATAATGACAGTTTGTGCTGTCTGCTTTGCTATGGCCCAACGGATACTTTCCTGGTCTCAAGTGACCAGTGTAATACAATCTGACCCAGTTGGCCTTTGGACAAGGCAGACTAGAAAATCACTTCTTTCCAGTAGGTACAATACACATGGAGCCCACAAGCAACACTTTCCAAAATTGCAAAGTGAGCAAGGTTTCAGATTCCCAAAATGCAGCAGTCACTTGGGAAAGAGGGGGATGCTTGTAGGGACTGGCACTCTTTTGCACAAGCTCATTTTCCAGTGCCTTCTGCACTTGATCTGTGTAGCAAAAGCTATGTTCATAAGGTACATTATGAAGTTGAAGTTTCTGCCTCAATACAGGTACATGTTGCAACCACTCAACTATGCTCTTGTAGCATGAAAGCAGCTATAAACAATTCATAAACAAATGAGCCTTATAGTGTTCTCATACAATTTTATTTGCAAAGACAAGCAGCCAACTAGATTTGACTCAAGGGCCATAATTTGCCTACCCCCGGCCTAGACTGAATAAATTCACTTTCCAGGGGTGCCTAGGTGGCTCAGTTGGCTAGGCATCCAACTTTGGCTCAGGTCATGATCTCACAGTTCATGGGTTCAAGCTATGCATGTAGCTCTGTGCTGCCATCTCAGAGCTTGGGGCCTGCTTCGGATTCTGTGTCTTCCTGTCTCTGCCCTTCCCATACTCATGCTCGCGCTCTCTCTCTCTCTCTCTCTCTCTCTCTCTGTCAAAAATGAATAAACATTTTAAAAAATGAAAAAAAGGGGCACCTGGGTGGCTCAGTCGGTTAAGCCTCTGACTTCGGCTCAGGTCATGATCTCACAGTTCGTGAGTTCAAGCCCCACGTTGGGCTCTGGTGTTGACAGCTCAGAGCCTGGAGCCTGCTGCAGATTCTGTGTCTCCTTCTCTCTCTGCCCCTCCCCCACTCACTCTCTCTCTCTCTCTCTCTCTCTCAAAAATAAATAAACATTAAAAAAAAATTTTAATGAGAAACTGTTAAATTCACTTTCCAGAAGTTTGGCATTAAAACTCTACCGTAAATCTATAGCCTTACCAACATAAACCCTATTTTCTAAACAAGCTATATGTATATTATAGCTCCCTGAACATACTTTCTCAACCCCATGCCTTTTTTGATACTGTTCCCTCTACCTACAATGCTCTGCCCTGCAGTCACTATCTCAACAGGCTTTGAAATGTGGGACATTAAATGTGCTG
The DNA here is from genome assembly GCF_027475565.1 of Acinonyx jubatus. Classification (NCBI taxonomy): domain Eukaryota; kingdom Metazoa; phylum Chordata; class Mammalia; order Carnivora; family Felidae; genus Acinonyx; species Acinonyx jubatus. Next base: position 117,957,119 of record NC_069389.1, read on the forward strand.
TCAGTTTTCAAGGACCAAAAATCAAAGCACACTAAAAGACATGACTTGTGAAGTTCATAAGCCAGGACTCTAGAGGGTGCTCACATTAAAACACATACGTGGCATTGTTGATGAGCCCAAAATATTTCACCTGATTTATCCCATACATCATGGAACTAAATATCATACCCAGCACTAGGTTCCCCAATATTGACAGCGAGCCTACAGAATGTAACGGGCAAAGGAGAGACATTTTGCTTTCAGGTGAATGTAATGACTGTACAATTTTGTCTATATTGTGAATTCCTTTTTTCCTACTGCTTATGTTTCCAATGTGCTTTCTTTTCTTTTTATTTCTTTATTTATTTTGAGAGAGAGAGAGAGAGGGGGAGAGAGAGAGAGAGAGAGAGAGAGAGAGCAGGGTAAAGGCAAAGACAGAGGGAGAGAGAGAGAATCCAAGAGAAAGAATCCCAAGCAGGCTCTGCACTGTCAGTGCACAGCCTGATGTGGGGCTCGGGCTCACGAACCATGAGATCATGACCTGAGCCAAAATCAAGAGTTGGACACAACTGACTGAGCCCCCAGGTGCCCCCAATGCGCTTTCTTTTAAACATGAACATATTATTGTTTATTCTAGGAATACCACAAATGTAGAGCAAATAAGCAAACATGATTGTGAATTACATGAAAATCAATAAGTTATTCCTTAAATACTTTCATGTGTAATTTTACCTGATAAATTTTCATAATTAGTACCTGTAAACAATAGCAGACTTACTTCCACAGGACTTCCAGAAGCTAAACAAACTGAGTGCGAAACTATATTACTCACTGAGTAAAAGATCCATTCAAGATATGCCAGTTTGAAAAGATTTCCAGCTCACTATAATCTATTTGGAGAGCAAACAACCATGGCATCTACATTTGGCTAGAAGTCCTCAAGTGGTCAAGTTCACAAAGTGTACTCAGCACTGGATGCTCTGAATGTTTCTCTCTTCATCAAACAGAAAGAACTGCCATAGCTCTTAATATCTAATTCTCAGTGGAAAGTTAGATATCAACATCAAGTATTAGTTTGATTCTAATAATCACTCGCACCACAAGGAAAGATATATCCCTTAGGACAGTTCCATAGAACACAAAATAGATTTTGATTTTAAGCATTTCAGTGACATGTTTTTAGGGCTGCATAACAAACACCAGAGTGGACCTAATTCTCTTAAATTGAACTAATTGAAATGGCACAGCAAGGAAAATATCATGCCTGTTAAATTGATTCAAATTATATAAAACCCAGGAGAACATCAGCAAGGCTTTCTTTCTCAGGGTAAAAAGAAAAGGTGGAAAGAACTTAGATATGGGGCCTAGAGCCAAAACTATTATGGACAGACTTTAGGAGAGAATACAGGACTGTCTGGTAGCAAAACAGCTCTGCTATCTGAAGGTTTCTCTGATCCAATGTTTCCAATTAACACTCTAAGCATAACCTTCAAGGAGGAAGAATAGGATGGCCTAGGCTAGAAATTAGGGTAGAAAATCCACAAGACCTTTATCAAGCATCCACACATTAAAATAAGCTGCATTTCACAGTTTATTTGGCAAAAAGCACCCCCAAAGCCTGCTGCTATATCTTAAAAACTCTAAAGGATAAGACCCACCAACACCACTCCTGGCAATGACATTCTGTTGACCTGCCTCCAGCTTAGTCTTCCATCCAAGTCTCAACTCCACCCCATGCTACAGTGATGAGGAAATTTTGTACATAGTGATATGCTTTCATAGGCAAACATTACTGTGTATCTTGGGCAGGCCTTGGCCATTATTGAGTGGAACTGATATATAGAGCCAATAATATTGGTTTTGCTTCAACCTCTTGAAGGCAGTAGATTGTGCTAATACAGACATTTTTTTTTTCCCTGCATTAAGGCAGTTTCTCAACTGGATGTTTCCATATTTATCTTTATTAAATGCTTTAAGTAACACTCTCTATTTTCCAATGCTGAGCAGAATTATGGGAAAATTAATTAAAAGATGATATTTTTCAAAATACTTATTTCAGTCCCTTCAAGAAATGCATGAGAAGCTGCTCTTCATCTCCCAAGGATAGGGCAAGAATCAACTGTCACATTAAAATCCAACTGGGCAATCTCCTCTCCATTTGGAAGTTCAGAAAGTCTATGCAGAGGATAGTCAAATAAGAATGACCAGGAATGATTAGAAGAGCCCTTGGCAAATCCCATGTCCCATCCCAGCTTCTTTCGAGAGCGGGCACCATGGTCCTAAACTAGAGAATGATAACACTTGGACCGGGGTTGTGGATAGCCCCACCCTGGGTAGAGTAAAGGGCTCTGTCAGGGCGCCTGGGTGGCTTAGTCGGTTGAGCGTCCGACTTCAGCTCAGGTCATGATCTCGCAGTTTGTGGGTTCAAGCCCCACATCGGGCTCTCTGCTGACAGCTCAGAGCCTGGAGCCTGCTTCAGATTCTGTGTCTCCTTCTCTCTCTGCCCCTCCCCCGCATGTGCTCTGTCTCTCAAAAATAAATAAGTGTAAAAGAAAAATTTTACATCAATTTTTTAAAAAAGGGCTCTGTCGTGCTCTCACAGTCCCACTAGTACAGGGTATCACAGTGCTTGATTAGATGGAGCCTCTCCAGGGAAGACTAAAGCAAAGACTTTTTAAAAGCCAAAAGGACGTTGTGAAGGGTCTTTTTCCCCTTTGTGTTTCTGAGCTTTGTTTGGAAGTCATCTTCTGAGAGGTGTCTTTGGCCGAGAGAGAATAAGACAGGGCCCAGATAGCAGATGGTGGGGAGCTGGATCCCTCAGACTGAGTACAGGTTCTAAAGAAGACAGAGGAGAGAAATACAAGTTTTCCCTCTAGGTTGCCCATCCCAACCCATCAAAGAAAAGAAAATGGGGTTTCGTGGAAAAAACATGGCTTAGGAATGAAAACATGCTTAGTGAGAATGTCTCACATGTTTTTGGTCTCTCAGGAGCCTTAAACCTGTCAGTGCCAGACTGGAAGCCCCATCAACAGAAACAGGGACCCCCCCTCCCCAATAGTCCATATTCACACTCTGGAAACCTTCACCCTAAACTATACCTTTGTGGCCTGAAGAGACAGTTCATCAAGCAAGGCTCTAACCAAGAAAGAAATCAGTGCCCAGGAAGAACAGAGCAGACTTATTTTGCTGCAACAATAGAATCCCAATACTAATTCAGAAACACTTGTAGACAGCAACTATAGGTTTTGAAGAAGGCACAGGATGGGATTTTTTAAAATAACATTTTACTGACTCTCAAAGTAGCTGTTACTGTTACTAAACTGTTGCTATTACCCACAATCGCTAGAATTTGCAAACAGACTGTTTTCTGTAGAGAGTTTACAATGTGCCTGATATGGGTACAGGCAGAGGGTTATTATGAGATTATAGAGAAAACTGTTCGTGATTGTTCACTGCTCAACCTAAGGCCTTGACCAAGTTGCTGAGTTTGTCCTTCAACTTCACACTGTTAAGAAATATACAGAAATGCGACTCAAACTGAAGAGATATTCTCACAAAATGTTGAGGTGGATACACATTAGGGTCCAAATGTGTTATAGCACTCCCCATATTTTCTTCTCTATTTTTATTGCCTGGTGCTTTTATATGAATAGTCAAAGGCAGAAGGTTATTGCAAATCATGTTTTCAGTTGCCATAGTGCCTCCTATTTTAAAGGAATAAATGCAACTCCCTAACAAAAATTTTTCCCTCTAAGGAACTGGTAGATATGTGGTATACCACACGTCCCACCAGTGTCTGTTCAATGGGGGAAATTTTCAAGGGACCAGAAAAAAAAAAAAGGAAGCTTGAAATCTCATTGCCTTCATTCTATTCCATCAGTTGCCATTGTCTTGTCACTTTCTTAGGAACCATGATTAACATTCCTATCATTTGTTGGTTATATGTAAATACCATTAAGGATGTTCGTTTTTAATTTTTAAAGAAATTACAAGTGCACATACAGGGAGAAGTCAGAAACAGTCTGTGTGTGCTGGTTCCTGACCTAGATTCTTCTTCTTAGTCACCTTGCCTAGACAAGGCACCATGAGTCTCCCTGTCTAGCTTGGTGACAGGGCTTGCATGGGTCCTCTGCTTTGAACATACCACTGAGACCTACTAGTTGGCTAGGGACAGGGTGTCAAGGTGACCAAAAACCTCCAAGAGGCCACACGTTAGTTACCTGATCTGTCTGCTGACTACATTCTGACCTGTCCCTCCAAGTCCCCCAATTAAATTCCATGCTTCTGTGGGAATGAATTTGGGAGTCCTCATGCCTGACTATGCCTGAACTGGTAACTGATATAATTAGCTACTGCTCACCCTGTGTTTCTTTCTGGCACTAGAAGGAAGAAGGTCTATTTCCCACATTCAGACACAGGGCAGTCAGGGAAGGTTTCAGTTAGTCTGTGGCCTGGTTATTGTTTATGAATGATCAGTGAGGAAGTTTCTCTCTGCAGCTGAGCACTGCAAACCCCTTGGACCACACAAAGCTGCTAAGAGGGTGCAGGAGACTCTCACTGCACTTCAACTTCCTTAAGCAGCTGACGTCTCCCATCCTGCTTACAAGCATAGTTCCTCAAGAACAATGTAAAGGGACAGAGGGATTCAAGAGGAAAGTAAAGCTTGCAATCATGTCCAAAACCTCTATTTCACAAGTGGAGATTCAGAGGACAAGAGATTAATGATGCCATGTGGCAGAATCAGACCAGTGCTGGAGATAAATTTGCTCAGGATTCCCTTTGAAGGCTGAGGTCGTATCACAGGCATGACTTCTGCTGCCCTGATCTTCACTGATGAATGGTTCCCCTGTATCTGGAATAAATACCTTCACTAACCTATCCATGAAGTTTCCAGTGGGATCCAAATGGAGTGGAAAAGGATAAAAAGGCAACGCTAGGAGTGGATTCCTCTGCAGCAAAGCAAAGACCTAGTCACGTGGTTGCCAGCTGGCAACAATCCTCACAAGAATAAATGGATGCCTCTAGGGAAAAGCAGTGAATGCTTAGACCTGAGAATGAGCGTAACTAGCAGTATGGGATGGTATGGAAAGCTTGGGCTTTAGAGTCGGGCTGACTGGGGTTCTAGTTCACATTCTGCCACCTGCTAGTGCACTAGTGCTGGCTATTCTTTCTTTCACGCCACTGGCCATGAGGGTAGAGGTGTCAGATCCAACTGGCAAAATACTGCCTTCCTCCTTTTCCACACCATTTGCATCCTACTGGAAGCTCCATCAAGAGCTCAAAGAAAACAATTCTCCCAGACAGGAAAGGACTATTCATCAGTCAACACTGGACATTACCCTTAGATGGCTACTTAACCTCTCTGAACCTTGCTTTCCTATTTACATAAGAAGAATACTCAATGAAAAGAGGGCTAAAGGGGATTCTATCTAGGATGTGCCCTTTACAGTCACATCTCAGACTTAGTCATATTCCCAGCAGAGCCAAATGGACTATTTTCTACCTCAAACACATGCCAACTACCTGACAAGAGGTGTTCTTTTGGCATGCGGTAAAGAAAGGGAATCTAGGAGCTGGCTGCTGCTGGTAGGGAGAAAGGCAGTGGTAGCTACAGTTCTATGAACAGGGAGCCACAAAACAAGCCCCACCCTTTGAGGGTGAAGCTACTACAAATCGGCATGTGGTAGAGGAGATAAGACACAAGGAGAAGACATATCTTGCTTAAAGCTTGGGGGATTTCTAAAGCATCCATAAAAGCACAGACTATTTCCTGGGAACTAGAATGTAACTGATGTGAAGATGTAATTTACTCTACTGCATGGTAACTGGACTGTCTGAAGCAACCATGTGGCAACAGATGGGTGAGGCCTGCTTGGAGTCCAGCCAAAGAAGCCAGAGTTGGACTGACTCCCAGGTCTGCAGCTTTGCCCGAGCCCAGGGTTCTGATCATTGAAAAACCAATTCTCATCTCAGTCCTAGTGTCATCAGGACATGATAGCTAATGACACTGACCATGGAGGACAGCAGGTTTCCTCTACTCTGAGTCCACGTCCACCAAGACATCTCCTGATAGAAGCTTTGCTTCCTCATGTATGGTTTCCTAAAGGGCACAGGACGCAGTTGTATTTCCATTTAAATGACACTGTCGCACTGTGATCTATACTGTTGGGTCTCTTCAGCGAGAATTAGATTTCTGCTTCGGGCTCCACACTTAATTCTTGACAATCTTGACTCAAAGCCAGCCTAGTTACTATTTCTTGCCTGTTGTTCCTGGACTCTTGCATTTCTTTGTCTAATCAATTGCCACTGGGTGACTATCCGTGGCTTTTTTGTCCTAAAATAGTTTCCCTTCCATTTGATATGTAAGAATTCTAAAATCCTGGGAATTTGGCTAATTGATGCTGGATAAAGGGGAAGGGCCCACATAGATCACCAGGGTGACCGAGAAAGCCCTATTCCTCTCAGTTCCCTACCTGAAGAGCATCACAAGATGACAGCACCCGACAAAAATGTCTTTCAATTATTAAACATCACTCTGGAGTTAGGTAGGAAGCATTAATACCCAAACTCCTCTGGTGCTAAAGGCACTGTGACATCCACAGACTTTTTGAAAAGACTGGGAAAGCAGGCAGTTATTTATTTTCTTTTAAGCTTCCTCTAGACCCCAAGGGTCAAGATCACTGAAAAGACTGAGAACCCCATCAGTCTCTTGTGAATTTGGTTAACTGTCAGTCAGTCCCCACAGCTCAATTCCTTCCACATTCACTGACCCCATCAAAGTACTGAACAGGTAAGGCTAGGAACCAGACCAGAGCTATGGTGACCCTGCCATGGAATGCCACCCATGAGGCTCTCTCTTGAAATTTATTCTTACCTACCAGAGGAGGAATTTAGAAGGGGCTCTTGGGCTCCACCAAAGGAAACATTGGGATTTCTATAATATTGAATGCAAATGCTAGAAGGAATTTCACAGGACGATTCATCCCAATTTTATAGATACGAATTTGCAGCCTACAAAAGTGATGTGACTTCCCCAGAGTCACAGGGACCTAACTGCAGAGCCAGTACTTAAACTCAGCTCTGGGGTGCCTCGCTGGCTCAGTCAGTAGAGTATGCACCTCTTGATCTGGGGTCGTCAGTTCAAGCCCCATGTTGAGTGTACAGCTTACTTTAAAACAAACAACAGAAACAAAACTCTCCTGGTTCTCCACCTCATCACACTGCCTCCTGTGCACAGCTGCTCTGAGTGATGGAACCCTGAACACAGTTGAGAGGGAACAAAGAAGAAAGAAGTAACCATGAGGGCCTGCAAGCCCTGGGCCTTTTTCCAACCCCTGAAACAGGGCCAATTTAAGGATAAGGAATCTGTTTGGGATAACAGTCTCTTCCGGGTAAATTCTTGTTCTTTTGTATTTTTTCCTTACACCTTTGATCCTCCTCCTGTTGAGAAGGGGTGTCTTACTTCATGTCAACAGTGAAGGGAGAGAAGTGGGACCTCAGATCTCCCTGGGCTCTTCTCATGCTTTTTTAGCCTCTGCAGGAGAATGGCTGCATTGGTCTGGTCCTCGAACTGGTGATCACTAAGATGTAACCAGTCCCATCTGGCCTTTGGGGTTTATGTACTCACCCCTGGAGCCCGTTTGTCACAATCTGAGAAGTCCCTACCTACAACCATTTCCTTGGCCTGACCCCAGGCTTCTATTGATCTTCTCGTGGGTGAGGCACCTGGAAATCTCTGAATCTGCTGCCTACCATGTGCAGGCCATGGAGAGCCAAAATCATGTATCTAGCCACCTTTCTCCATCACTCACTAGGGCTCTAAAGAGGGTGTGAGGAAAAAGCCTCTTTGCTTTTAGTTTTCCCTGTGTAATAACCTCCCAACTCCAGCACTTGATCCTATAGAGGGTGGTCAGGACTTGTTTGTCTCACACCACCTTCTACATCAGCCTTCTTTCTCTTCCCAAAGTCTACTTAGGCAGAAGGATTGGGCTTTCTTTTCCCTTTCCTTTTGTGGTAGAGATTTCCCTTAGGTCATAGCCAACTCCCTTTTCAGTGGGCACTAAGGCTAATGACTAAGCCTTAATGGTGGAAGAAACAACCTACACATATTATGGCAGAAACCCTATGATCCGTGTTGGTCAGGCATGGCTCTTGATTCAGAAATCTTGGGATGGCTGTGAACTAGAGATTAGCAAGGAGGCAAGTTTATTGGCTACCTCACAGATAAAAACAGAGATGCTCTGGTACAAAAACAGAATAGACCCAGGGGACGGCCAATCAGTACCCCTCTCTTACTGGTGGCCCTGAATGTATGCCCAGGACTTACAAGGACTCCATGGAACACAGTTGGAAAAGGACAGCAACTGTGCAACCCTGAGGAGGTCCCTTTCCCTTCCTGGACTTCAGTTTCCTCAAACACAAGATGAGGAACATGAACTAAATAATCTCCAATCTTGTCAAATGTTCTGGTTAATCAAAAATTTTAAAAATACAGACACAGGGGAAAAAAAACACTGCTTAACAATGAAGCTCTACCAGATGAAACTGTTTCTTCTCTGATGCTTCAGGAGACGATCTCCAGTGCCTGTGGATCATCAATAGGAACATCAATGCTCATGTACTGGAGCTGCATGAAAATGTGGATTTGTAGGAATTCCCAAGTGACTGAACATCAAATACATCAAATAAATGTTCTGCAGCAATCACTTTCATTTACTTTATCCTGGAACTTGTTTTTTAAAAAATAAATTGACAAGATTTGTATTTGTAAATTAATTTGCAAGGTATGCCCATATAATTCATTTTCATTTTCTTATCCTGGATATTTTTTTAAGATTTACGTATCTGATGTAGCTACAACAACAAAATTAATATACAATGAACTCTTTCTATTGAGGACGTTACATGTGAAACCCCTCTGTGGAAGAAAAAAAATGCTTGAAATTACCTTTGATTTGAATGTTCAACAAGTAAAATCTTTCCACAATGAACATCTTATTTTTGTATTTTGAGATTTTATTTTGCTAAGGCAATATGGAGCTCTAAACTTGATTAAAACGTGTTTATGGGCTCTTGTAGGGAAGGAAATAAAGACACCTGCAGGAAAATAACAATTGGGAACCCTTTTCTCTGTAGCAAAAGTCATGCTTCATTCCAACCTGTAAAGGTCAGTCCCTGTTGGAAACAACAGTATACTTATCTACAGTGAGATAGCAGCTCCCCCATGAGGCCTCATCCAGAACTGAGAGAAGAAAATCGAAAGATAGAAGGAGAATTTCCAGTGTAAGATCTCACCTTGAGTTTGTCCCTTGAATCTCAGGGTGGCCTTTAGTGTGGGGAGGGTGGGGGCTTTGATCTAATGCTCCTTTGGAAATATCCTGTTCTCTCTTCTGTTTCACTACATTAAACTCTCTGGTTGAAAAGAAAGCTGGATTCTGGTGAAATATTAATAAACTGTAGACTGGAACAACTGAAAATGTACATGATCAGTTGACTTTCTCAAAGGTTTCTAAAGGGAGTTAGAAAGGGAAGAAGGGAGTACAAGGATGGGGGGTAAGGGGCGGAGAAGAAAAGAAAGAACAAGAGGGAAGAGGGAAGGAGCTAGAGACGGAGAGCAAGCAGAGAGATGAGAGGGAGCAAGTAAAAGGGGAGGGAGGCAGAGAGAGACAAAATGAGGACAGCAGAGAAGGAAGACAGAGACAGGAGAAGACCAGAGAAAACAGAGGGAGACAGAGAGAGAGAAAAGCCACAGCCAGCAGCTCGGCTTTGCTCACTGGGATGCTTTCTTTTGTCAAAGTCAGTCATCCTCTTAAGGACCTGCTTCATGCCAACGAACTTAATTGATAAAGCAGAAACCCACAGGTTCAAGTTGTGTGAAAGAAACAGTTCTGTGCCGTGTGACTGGTGTGCGAGGCCTTGCTAGTAATGAGGTAGCTGGGAAACCCAAGGTTCTGAAGGTTACTTTTCCAGTATGGAATGAGAGCAAAGGGACTGGCCTACTTGCAGCATCATTGTCTTCAGGCTGCGATAAGGGCTGCAGAATTAATCACCCCACTCCACTCCCAAGCACACTTCGGGAGCAGCACAGTTGTCTGCAAGACACAGTAGTACCTGGCTCCCTTGGCCAGAGCTGGCTGGAGCCACCCAGGCAAATGCTCTCTCTTTAGCACTTGCTCCTTTTTCCAGCTGCACCCAGGCCCCACCCTTCTGATATGACAAGGCAGTACTACGTGGCATAAGCTCCAGCAGGCGTCCCTGGTTGAAGTCAGGGATTGCTCTAGTCTCATAGAGGGAGACCTTAGGAACGACCAGGGGTCCGCTTCTACCCACCCAGTCCCAGCAGGAGCAAAGCTCAGCCTTCTGTCAGGTGGCTTCCTGCTAGCAGACTCTTTCTGCATCCATTCTTGCTTCATTTCACTTGGTTTCCTCGTCAGAAGGTGACTTCAATGTCTGTGATCCCTGCCTAGTATGGGCATTGCATTCTACTTCACTGAAATGTCCTTTAGCCATGTTTCCCCCACGAAAGGAAGGCCCTAGGTCCTACCACTGAATAGTAGCAGAGCTCTGCCTTCTGTCCATAGTGGCTTGCCTGTGACACTACCCTGGTTTACACAACAAATTCTGCTTTGGTCTTCCTCTGGCTACAACCCTTCTGCAGGGGTGAAGAGTGCACAGAGCTAGGAGGATGCACCTCCCTGGAGCCCATGCTGTGCTCTTTCAGCAACCAGTTAGAGCACCCAAGACCCAAGAATTCCCTTCCCAAATGACCTCAGCATGCTTCCTAGGCCTGCTCAGGTGTCTTCTTCTGGTCTGTCCTTCTGGGGCCACCCACACCAAGGCACATACACCCTACATCTGAGGGTTACCAAGGGATGGCCATTTAGAGGGACCTGAATACATGGCCTGGGGCATCCACGTGCTTGTGCAGGAGATCCTTCCTGACGTGGGGCTGAGATGGGTTGGGAAGAAAAGTGCACCATCACCCTCAGGCACAGAGCTCTGAGCTGCCCAAGAATTCAAAATTGGATCCTGCCCTCAAGATTATTATGAAGGTAGATTTGTCAAGGTGGAAGGATCGAACATATTGCATTCAATAGCCTATTAGTGTGATTTATAACATTTAAATATTTAGATAAAATGATATGCAGACCTCCATTTATACTCTTGTCCCAGGCTTTGCAACTGTTAGGAGTGGGCCTGCCCGAATATGTTGAGTATAAGTGACTTGCCAAAAATGATGTCTATTGTTTTTAATGTTTCAAATTCCTATTTAAATTTTAGTGAATATACAATGTAAAATTAGTTTCAGTAATAGAATTTAGCGATTCATCACTTACATATAACACCCAGTGCTCATCACATGTGCCTTCCTTAATGCCCATCACCCATTTAGCCCATCCCCCCACCCTTCTCCCCTCCAACAACCCTCACTTTGTTCTCTATAGTTGACTCTGTTTGCCTCTCTTTTTTTTCTTTCCCCATGTTCATCTGTTTTCTTTTTTTTAATGTTTTATTCAGTTTTTGAGAGACGGGGGCAGGGGGGGCGAGGGGAGAGAGAGACAGAAAGAAAGAATGTGAGCAGGGGAGGGGCAGAGAGAGGAAGACACAGAATCTGAGGCAGGCTCCAGGCTCTGAGCTGTTAGCACAGAGCCCATGTGGGGCTCGAACTCATGAACCACGAGATCATGATCTGAGCCAAAGTCGGATGCTCAACTGACTGAACCACCCAGATGCCCCTGTTTTGTTTCTTAAATTCCACATGAGTGAAATCATATGGTATTTGTCTTTCTCTGACTTATTTCACTTAGCATAATATATTCTAGCTCCATCCATGTCACTACAGATGGCAAGATTTCATTCTTTTTGATGCTAAGTAATATTTCATTGTATATATATACCACTTCTTTTTTATCTATTCATCAGTCAATGGACATTTTGGCTCTTTCCATAATTTGGCTATTGTTGATAATGATGCTATAAACATTGGAGTGCACATGCCCCTTCAAATCAGTACTTTTGTATCCTTTGGGTAAATACCTAGTAGTGTAATTGCTCTGTCATATGGTAGTTCTATTTTAAAATTTTTGAGGAGCCTCCATACTGTTCTCCAGAGTGGCTTCACCAGTTTACATTCCCAACAACAATGTAAGAAGGTACCTCTTTCTCTGAATCCTCACCAACATCTATTACTTCCTGTGTTGTTAATTTTAGCCATTCTGACAGGTGTGAAGTAGTATCTCATTGTAGCTTTGATCTGAATCTCCCTGATGAGGAGAGATACTGAGCATCATTTCATGGGTCTGTTAGCCATGTGTATGTCTGCTTTGGAAAAATGTCTATACATGTCTTCTGCCCATTTTTAACTGGATTATTTGTTTTTTGGGTGTTGAGTTTGATAAGTTCTTTATAGATTTTGGATACTAACCCTTTATCAGATATGTCATTTGCAAATATCTTCCCCCATTCCACAGGTTGCTTTTTAGTTTTCCTGATTGTTTCTTTCACTGCAGAATCTTTTTATCTTGATGAAATCCCAATAGTTCATTTTGCTTTTGTTTCCCCTATCTCCAGAGAGGTGTCTAGTAAGAAGTTGCTATAGCGAGTGTCAAAGAAGCTGCTGTCTGTGTTCTCCTCTAGGACTTTGATGGTTTCCTGTCTCACATTTAGATCTTCCATCCATTTTGAATTTATTTTTGTGTATAGTGTAAGAAAGTGGTCCAGTTTCATTCTTCTGCATGTTGCTGTCCAGTTTCCCCAACACCATTTGTTGAAGAGACTTTTTTCAATTAGATATTCTCTCTTGCTTTGTCAAAGATTAGTTGACCATATAGATGTAGGTCAATTTCTGGGTTTTCTATTCTGTTCCATTGATCTATTTATCTGTTGTTGTGCCAGTACCATACTGTCTTGATGATTACAGCTTTGTAATGCAGCTTTAAATCTGGAATTGTGATGCCTCCGGCTTTGCTTTTCTTTCTCAAGATTGCTTTTGGCTATTTGGGGTCTTTTGTGGTCCCATACAAATGTTAGGATTGTTTGGTCTAGCTCTGTGAAAATGCTAGTAGTATTTTGACAGGGATTGCTTTAAATGTGAAGATTTTTCTGGGCAGTATAGACATTTTGACAATATTTGTTCTTCCAATCTATGAGCATGGAATGTCTTTCCATTTCTTTGTGTCATCTTCAATTTCTTTCATAAGTGTTTGATAGTTTTCAGAGTACAAATTTTTTACCTCTTTGGTTAGGTTTATTCCCAGGTATCTTTCAGGTTTTGGTGCAATTGTAAATGGTATCAATTCCTTGATTTCTCTTTCCACTGCATTATTGATATATAGAAATGCAACACATTTCTGTACATTGATTTTGTATCCTGAGACTTTACTGAATTTGTTCATCAGTTCTAGTGATTTTTTTGGTGGAGTCTTTCAGGTTTTCCACATACAGTTTCATGTCTTCTGTGAAGAGTCAGTTTGACTTCTTCCTTACCAGTTTTGATGCTTTTTATTGTCTGATTGCTGAGGGTAGGAATTCCAGTACTATGTTAAATAACAATGGTGAGAGTGGACATCCCTGTGGTTTTCCATAACCATAAAGGAAAAGCTCTCTGTTTTTTCCCTATTGAGGATGATGTGAGCTATGGGTTTTTCATATATGGCCTTTATTATGTTCCCTCTAAACCGACTTCATTTAAGGCTTTATCATGAATGGATGTTTACTTTGAGAAATGATTTTTCTATGTCTATTGAAATGATCATATGGTTATTATCCTTTCTTTTATTAATGTGGAGTATCACATTGATTGATTTGTAAATACTAAACCACCTTTGCAGCCTAGGAATAAATCCCACTTGATCATGGTGAATAATTCTTTTAATGTACTGTCAGATTCGATTTCCTAGTATCTTGTTGAGAATTTTTGCATCTATGTTCATCAGGGATATTGGCTTCTAATTCTCCTTTTTAGTGGGGTCTTTGTCGGGTTTGGGAATCAACGTATGCTGGACTTGTAGCATGAGTTTAGAAGTTTTCCTTCCATTTCTATGTTTGGAACAGTGTGAAAAGAATAGGTATTAATTCTTCTTTTAATGTTTGGTAGAATTCTGCTGGGAAGCCATCTGGCCCTGGACTTTTGTTTTTTGGGAGATTTTTGATTACTGATTCAATTCCTTTTCTGGTTATCAGTCTGTTCAAATTTTCTATTTCTTCCTGTTTCAGTTTTGGTAGTTTCTATGTTTCTAGAAATTTATTCATTTCTTCTAGACTGCCCAATTTGTTGATATATAATTTTGCATAATAATCTCTTATAATTGTATTTCTGTGGTGTTGGTTGTCATCTCTCCTCTCTCATTCATGGTTTTGTTTATTTGGGTCCTTTCTCTCTTTTTTTAACAAGTATGGCTGTGATTCTTTCAAAGAATCAGCTCCTATTTTCATTTATCTGTTGCACTATTTTTTGTTTGTTTGTTTGTTTCTGTATCATTCATTTCTGCTCTAATCTTATTTCCCTTCTACTGGCATTAGGCTTCATTTGCTGTTCTTTTTCTAACTCCTTTAGGTGTAAGGTTAGGTTGTGTATTTGAGACTTTTCTTGCTTCTTGAGTTAGGCCTGTATTGCTATATACTTCCCTCTTATGACCACTTTTGCTGTATTGCAAAGGTTTTGGACCATCATGTTTTCATTTTCATTTGTTTCCATGTATTTCTTTATTTCTTCTTTAATTTCCTGGTTAACCATCCATTCTTTAGTAGGATGTTCTTTAACCTCCATGTATTTGTGGTCTTTCCACATTTTTTCTTGTGGTTGTGCAAGTTTCATAGCATTGTGGTCAGAAAATATGCACGGCATGATCTCAATCTTTTTGTACGTGTAGAGGCCTGATTTGTGACCCCATATGTGATCTATTCTGGAGAATGTCCCATGTACACTTTAAAAGAATGTGTATTCTGTTGCTTTAGGATGAAATGTTCTCAATATATCTGTTAAGTCCATCTGGTCCAGTGTGTCATTCAAAGCCATTGTTTCCTTGATTTTTCTGCTTAGATAATCTGTCCATTGTTGTAAATGGGGTGTTAAAGTCTCCTACTATTATTGTACTATTGTCAGTGAGTTTCTTTTTGTTTGTTTTTAATTGTTTTATATATTTGGGTTTTCCAAAGTTGGGGGCATAAATATTTATCATTGGTAGATCTTTATTATAGACTCCTTTATTATGATATAGTGCCCTTATTCATCTCTTGTTACAGTCTTTGGTTTAAAATCTAGTGTGTCTGATGTAAGTATGGCTACTCCAGCTTTCTTTTGACATCCACTAGCATGACAGATGGTTCTCCATCCCCTCACTTTCAAGGTTGAGTGTCTTTAGGTCTAAAATGAGTCTCTTGTAGGCAGTATATAGATGGGTCTTGGGTTTTTTGTTTTTTATCCATTCTGATACCCTATGTCTTTTGATTGGAGCATTTAGTCCATTTACATTCAGAGTGATTATTGATAGATATGAATTTTGTGCCATTTTACTACCTGTAAAGTGGTTGTTTCTAGATATTTACTCTGCTCCCTTCTAGTCTTTGTTGCCTTTGATCTTTCTCACTCAAAGAGTCCCCTTTAATATTTCTTGCAGGGCCAGTTTAGTGGACATGAACTATTTTAGTTTTTGCTTGTTGGGAAACTCTTTATCTCTCCTTCTATTCTGAATGACAGACCTTCTGGAAAGTATTCTTGGCTGCATATTTTTCCCATTCAGCATGTTGAATATATCATGCCACTCTCTTCTGGCCTTCCAAGTTTCTGTGGATAGTTCTGCTGCTAACCTTATTGGTCTTCACTTGTAAGTTAGGGATTTCTTTTCCTTTGCTGCTTTTAGGATTTTTCTTTATCTCTGTATTTTGAAAAATTTACTACAATATGTCTTGGTGTTCACCAGCATTTGTTGGTTTTGATGAGAGTTCTCCATGTCTTCTGGATTTGGATGTCGGTGTCTTTTCCAGATTAGGGAAGTTTTCAACTATAATTTCCTCAAATAAACCTTCTGGGGGTGCCTGGGTGGCTCAGTTTAGTGACTGACTCTTCATTTCAGCTCAGGTCATGATCTCACAGTTGGTGGGTTGGAGCCCTGCATTGGGCTCTGTGCTGACACTACAGAGCCTGCTTGGATTCTCTTTCTCCCTCTCTCTCCCTGCCCCTTCCCCACTTGTGTGCCACCCCTCACCCTCAAAATAAATAAATAAACCTTAAAAAAACAACCTTCTGCCACTTTTTCCCTCTCTTCTTCTTCTGGGAGTCCTATGATACAAATGTTTGCTTTATGGGTTGCTGAGTTCCCTAAGTCTACATTTGTGATCTAGTATTTATCTTTCCTTCTTCTTTTCAGCTTCATTATTTTCCATAATTTTATCTTCTTTATCACTTATTATTTTATCTGCTTCTTCCATCCTGGTGGTCATTACATCCAGTTGTTTTCACATCTTGGTTATAGCATTTTTTATTTCGGCCTGACTAGCTTTTAGATATTTTATCCCTGCAGAAAGCATCTCCTTGATATCTTGTATGCTTTTCTCAAGCCCAGCTAGCATCCTTATGATTGTTGCTTTAAAGCCTGGATCATACATATTACTCATATCTGTTTCTATTAGCTCCATGGCTGTGACCTTTCCTTGTTCTTTCTTTTGGGATGAATTCCTCCACCTTGGCATTTTGTCTAAGCTTCTGTCTTCTTCTTTGTATTAGGAAAGCCTGTTAGGTTTCCTGAGAGCAATGGCTTTATGAAGAAGAGGTCATATGCTGTTTAGGGCCTGGTGCTTCAGGAAATGTTTCTGATGTATGTTGCGTGCACTCTGCTGCTGTGTTTTGGATGCTCTCTCCCTCAGGTCAATCATCTACAGAGTTTCTCCTTGCCTGCAGTGGGGAGTGTTTGGACCTTGATGAGAGTATGGCAAGTTTTAACTAGGTGTGCTCTGGTCTGCTTGTTAAAACAGGCTTGATCCTCTTTCCACTAGAGCTGAAGTTTTGCAGCACTCTATAGTAAGTAGACTTTGTGTATGCCAGGGAGTCTATGCTGGTCTTTTGGGGAAGGGGCCCATCGCACTTGTTCTCAGGCACATTTTCCCTAGTAAAGGAGCACCTGAAGGGTGCAGGGATGTGGGGCTTGGTGTAAGCAGCTCAGGCTTCCACTTTTGGTGCTGTTCTGCTCACTAAAGTTAGTCTCTGCTGACGGGAAGGAGATAAAAATGGTGTCAGCCCTCTCCCTCATCCCTGGAGAGGGGAGTTCACACCTGCCACTGCCGGGGAAGCCCTCACAGAAGAAGGAACAATCTCGCCTTATGTGTCCCAGGCATCCTTCAGATCCCTGCCTTCACCATGTCCAGGCCATTTGCCTGCCTGGCTGCACAGTACCCCTGTGGTTTATCTCAGGCATGTCAGGTGAGTTTCACAACTCAGGATGGTGTGGACCTCTCCTGGTCGTCTGGAGGAGGGTCTCACCCCTCCAGTTTGTCCCAGAAGGGCAGTCACATCAACACACAGGAGCTTGGATTTTAGAGTAAAGTGCAGCAAAAATCCAGTGTCCAGGTTAGCTGCCCTCAGCAGGTATCTCTGCCCCTATGCTAAGGAACAGGGAAGCACAGTGGTGCCTACTGGCTCTTCTGTCCCCTTAGAAGCAATGCCATCTCTCCCAGATACACTGTAAGAAGGGGGAAATGTCTCTCCCCGCAGATCCCAAGAGATCCTCAGATTTCACCACCCAATCCTGGGTCTCTGCCCTCCTCCACAGGAGCACCACTACATCTGCCAGGCTCCACACTGGCCATGGCATGGACTTCTAAAACTCTAGTCTTTGACCTCCACTGGTTTTAAAAACTCACAATAATCAGCCTATCTCATTTTCCCAATCAGTGGTTTTGGGGAAGAGTTTTTCTTGTGCAATACCCTGTGCATTTTTTTGCTCACTCGCTCTCTCTCTTTCCTCTCTCCATGATTAGGGCTCCCTCCTGTCTGCAGCACCCACCACCCTTTCCTCCCCCAAATTATGTCTCCACGCCTCCTACCTTCTTCAACGTGGCCTTCTGTGTACTTCTAGTTGTACAGTTAGTTCTCTCAGTCATCAGATTCATTTCTTGGGTGTTCGATATGATTTGATATTTATCTAGCTGTGTTCGAGGGATGAGGCAAGCATAGGCTCCTCCTACTACTCCACCATCTTAACTCTCCAAAAATGATATCTAAATATGATTTTAACTGTAGGTGCAATATTTCTTTTCTTGAATCTCTTTTGTATTTGTAATATACCTTCGCATCCAAGAAATTTGTAAGGGCTCTGTCATGGGCTGATAGTTTGGGGTACTTAGTTATGGCAACCCTAACCAACTAATACAAGGCTCTTAAAGGAAGACATTCAAAATGGAAGTCTTCAGTGTCCTGACATTTATGTCTCCATGTCCCCACATGGAGAAAACCTGTCTCATCCCAACATAGCATAATTTTCTTCTTCTACATTATCTGAAATTTCAAGGATTGCCATTTTCTCTGCTCAGCTGCCTCCACTTGGCCTTTACCATTGACATTGTCCTCCTTTTAGACCGACAACAGTGTACCTTGAGGATATCCAATTACTTCCTTACAAAGACTCCAATTGTGGCAACTAGTTAGGTATATGGTTAATCAACTTCTAGATTCTGTACTATTGACCTAATCTAAAATGTCTCCCATAAAGAAAGCTTGCAGCCCTTCAGATCAGGAAGCCATTTTTGTTACTGGGAATCTTTTTGGAATTTAGGTCAAGGGGAACCCTTTAGTCAGCTGTTTCTTATCCTTCCCTCTCTTCTGACACAGTTAACATCTCAAAACATGTCACTCAACACTAGAAACAAGGTGCTGACCTGACTGTATGTATCTGTGTCTGAGTTTTCAGGAACAAAATATCCCAGAGAATTCATAATTTGTTTTGCCACTTTGTTGGTTTCTAGTTCTGAGATAGATTGTCAGAGTTTAAACTGTCGGTGCCATTCTTCCTGCTTTGACAATATCATTCTTAATTAATGCTATAACTATCACCAGTCATCCCTTAATTAGTTTACCTGTTAGATGATCTTCATGTGTGTTCAGAAATAGACGTGGAGGAGAGAGGAATTCAGGTGCCATTCATATAGACTATAATGTGAATGGGGCTTCCTAGAGTTGTTCAACGTCCAACCTGCAACCCATATGAGGTGGCCTTGAGGGGATGGAGTGATAGGACAGGGGAAAATATGCTCAGGACCTCAAGTTCAGCTGCGGAGATGCTGACAACCTGAGACCAACCAGCCAACACTAATTTTAATTATATTTTATCATAAGTTTAAAATTTCACCAGTGGCTAAAAGGCAATGTTAGTTTGAAAAACTATCTTTACTGTGAAACTATCTTTCAACTGAGAGAAAGAAAGTGTATGTGTATCTCCTATTCAGTAGGTGTATACTACATTGGACATTATCTTTTTCAATTTAACCATTGAAGAAAATCAAATTTGGTGACTTAAATGTTAAAACTCATTAGAACCATCATTAATTGATTCATAAACAAATAATATAGTGAAAAGACTGGTTTTGGAGCCAAACAGATCAGAACCGAAATCTTAGATCTTCTATTTAATATCTGTGTGGCCGTGTCACAGTCACTTTCACCTACACATCAGTTTCCTCAGCTATACAATGATACCAGCTTGGCACAGTTAGTATGAGGATAGTCCATAGAGTAGGTGCTGTGTATAGGCAGTGAATAAACATGACTTATTCTATATGACTTTATGCTGGAGCAAGAGTCACAAAGTTTCAGGTCACTAGAGAGGAAAAGGTGTTAGGAGTTTGGTAATTATCAGGTCTGAACTTGTCCAAGGAGCTTTGAAGGATGCGGGAGGAAGACGGCGGCAATGTTAAGGAGAGCACTGGGTTGGTGAAGCCTCATCACACTGACCTCCTATTTGAGACACAGATCACATCACAAGGCTCCTGATTTTCCATCAAGGCCTTCCTCTGTTATTTTACCCAGGGGCCAAGATTATGGCTTTTGAAAAAGATTGTATTCTGGGCTAGGGCTACATGGAGACTGTCAGATTTGGAGGAGGGAGGGTCTCTATAGTCTACCCCTTGTCACCATCTGCCCTCAGTCATGTGTGCACTTTATTTTTTCTGCCATACCAGCCTCATACTGTTCGCATCAGTAGATACCAGGCTATCAGTAGATAGCAGACAACAGGCTTTTCCGAAAGGCCAGTTTGCACTGGTAAAACTATCCAGTGGAACTGACAAAGCAGACCCCTGAAACAAAAAATCTGTCAGGGACCTCAAGAGAACCACAACTTTATGCTCCATTGGAAAAAAAATATATATAACATAACATAACATAACATAACATAACATAACATAACATAACATAACATAACATAGCTTCCTGACAGTAACTCTTTCTTTGTTAAAAAAAAAAAATCCCTAATCTCAGTCTAGAGCTTCTGAGTATTGGTAGAGAGAAAATCCTAACTTGTCAGTGGAAAGCAAATGAAGTTCAGTAGTTTGTTTTCATTCTCATCTTCTCTCTCACACACACACACATTCTCAGAAAAAACTACTTAGATTATTTGTCATTAGGTAAACTCCCTTACCTACGATATAATTATCAATGTCCAAAATTTGTTCTCCAATATCAAAAGGTTTAACACAAACAGCATATCAGATGACAATTTTGGTAACAGGATTGCTTTTAAAATGGGAAATGGTATTAAATTAGTTAGACACACAGTTGCAGAATCTTAGAAGCTCTGCATTACAACAGACTTTGCAAAGCTATCTAATTCAATTCTTACATGATGTCTGGATACCAATTACTTTATCCCCAGCAAGGGGTCAGCTAGCCTGTGCATGACTGCCTCTCCAGTGATGGGGAAATCAGCACATTCTGGGGCAAACCAGACCACCAGTCTATTGGTGGCCAGTTTGGATTGCATAAAGTTCTACAAAATTACAAAATCATGACAGCTTCATAAAGAGGAAATGTTGCACAAGTAGAATATTAAAGACAGTTATTAACATTGGAAATAAATCAATTCACAAACTTTCTCTAAATGATGTTGCTTCCTGTTACCAAAAGAAATCTATGGTGATATTATTCAAGGTTTTGAACTACATGAAACTATGCACAATGGGATAACAGAAAAGACCAAATGGTTCTAGAAAAAGACCCTAGGCTTAAATGGGATGATGTCTCTGAATTCACTACAGAGGAAAGTCTGCACTTCTCTGGTTAACAACAGCCTTACCATTTGCTCTATTGACTCCAACTCCTACATCTTCTGGAAAGATCTCTACCAATTTTCCTCTGCCATTCAGTCATTCAACACATATTTATTGAATGCCTTCATAAGTGCCAAACACTGTTGGAGTCACTGGTAATGTATCAGAGAACAAAACAGACATTCTCGTGGTATTTTTATCTTATCCTTCTTTGCTTGTTGATCCCACATTTCTACCTAGCTTCTACCCCGAACCTCTACTTTTCTCCTCATCCAAATGTCTCAGAAGACTTGTTCACAATTAGTGCCTCCACTTTCTCACTCACCATTCACTCTCCAACCCACTGCTGTCTGCATACACACCCACCATTCCACTTAAACTGCTCTCCCTCTGGTCATCAATGATTTTTTAATTTCCACACCTAACAGACTTGATCTCTCAACTGCATTTGATGCTGCCCATGACTCCTCACTTTTTTAAAACTTCAAAGTCCCTTGCTTCTATAACATTCATCTCTCCTGGCTCTCTGTTTTCTTCTGCCTATTCTTTAAATGTTAACAAATCTCAGAGTTCTTCTGATCTCAGCCAAATTCATTCTCTCTCTCTCTCTCTCTCTCTCTCTCTCTCTCTCTATATATATATATATATATATACATATATATATGTATACACACACACACACACACACACACACACATATATATATACATACCTCTTTGGGGTTTAACTACTAGATAAGATCTTTCCTAGCTTCAAACCCATACACTCAACTGCCTGATGGACCTCTGTACCTGGATATCTCATAGGTGCTTCCATTATAAGTAGTCAGAATCTTCCCCCATAAAAGTTCCTCTCTTTCTGTTTTCCCCTTATTCATGAATACAGCATCATTACCCACCTAGTTACCTATGCTAGAGACTTTGACATTGTCGTGGACCTTCCCATGCTCTCAACCTCCAAATCTAATCAATCAAGTGCTACTGATGTTACAGTTTAAATGTTTCTAGACTCTGCACACTCTTCTCCATCCTTGGTATCACTGCTTATTTCATGCCCTCAGCATAGCTTACATATACTTCTGTAACTGTTCTCTTATTAGTGCCCATGTCCTCTAGCCAAAGACCATCAGGAATATACCTGTAGTTGAACAAGTTGGGTTTCTTACTCATTGCAGTGAAGGAGAGAACACCAAAGCTAACCTATGGTGGGATAACCATGGGTTATCTAAGTAAGAGGGTGTTAAAAGAACCAAATTATAGGATTTGGGTTTGGATGGTCTAAGGAAGTAGGGCTTCACTCTGGAATGGATGCTGTCAGAAAATAGGGGCAATTTTATAGTTAGGTATCTCAATAAATATTATCTATATGAACAGACTAGAGCAGACATAAAGTTGTAATTGGTAAAGAAGTATCAGTCACTCATTTTAACAGAAACAAGACAAAGTTTGGTATTCTATAGGTGGCACAGCAAGCTTATTTTTGTCCGTATTTAAACAAAATAATGAAGTAGCCATGTTTTGTTTCACTTTATCATGGTCTCAGAGTAACTTTGCCTGATGTTAGTATTCTGTAAAATTGTTTATGTCCAACAGGTTGTGAAGGCCAGGCCAGCTTCCAGATTATCAATGGTTTCTCTTTGGTCTTTCTATCCCATTAGTGTGCCTATATTAATTTTTGTCTTCTTCTGATTCATCTTCCACACTTCAGCCACAAGAATGCCATCGAAACTGCAAATCTGATTGTATCACATCTAAACTCCTTCATGAAGTGTTTTCCTAAACCCCTTGACGGATGCAACTACTGCTTGCTTTGAGAGAGCAACTTGTCACTGCCATCATGGAGGCACATGTATTTTGCCTTGTTACATCACAGTTATCTACGTTTGACTCAGTGTAAACCCCCCCACTACATTCTAATTTTTCAATATGATGAAAGATGTCTATCAATTATTGTCTCAAAGTCATACCAATTTGGATGAGATCACAAGAATACAAGCTGATAAATCACAATGCTGATAAATCACCATAGATTTTAAAGACTGATGTATTCGATCAAAGACCAGTAGATGGTGTTAAATCATCATCAAAGACATTTTGGCTTATTAAGTGCACATTTCAAATGATGCTAAGAATACATCAAATTAGCTAACCAGACTCATCCCTATCCTCTAGGAACCTGCAACATAATATAATCAATCTAGACCAAGACACACATATTAAGAGTAGCCATTAAACAGAAAAAACTAAAATTATATATGTACATATGTTCATACAGAAGAAATAGGGAGCAGTGACAAGGAAAACAAGCATTATGAGATTTTTGTATGGGAGGACAAGTAACCACCAACTTACATTTTTTTCCTTTAAGAAGTGATGAGGGCTCTGTTAGCATCCAGCAGACAAGCCAATGGTCAGGTGTTTGGCAGGCAGCAGAGGCCATGTGAGCAGGTCAGCATGAGTCAGGCAGACAGGCAGGCAACACACAAGGGGGATACAGTCGGGGCTTCCCTGTAAGGTGAGGGGTGTGGAATCTGTTCAGCCACTGCTTGCTTGGGCCTAGATCTATGGCTGTAGAACTCAGTGTCCACCATGTGGAAAGCTGGCCTGCCTATGTCAGGCTGGCCTCCTTCTGGAACTAAAGCTCCTTTACTGTAAATATGGACATAGTGTCAGGGAGTGTGTGGATCTGCTCTCCCAAAACTGAGGAGGAATAAACGTTTCATGACATCCTCTTCAGCAATCCAACTGCAACCCTCAAACTCCAGCAGCTTGGTGAGGAGGTCTGGTTCAAAGGGCCTCAACTCAGAGAAATTCTAGAAGATATAATCAGAGTCCATTTAATAGTAAAAATTGATAAAGTGAAATTCAACAAGCATCAGTCCCCTATCATGGACAAGGCACTGTATTGTAAAAAAAAAAAAAAAAAAAAAAAAAAGCAATGATAAGAAAACCGAAGTTCTGGCTGTAAAGGAGCTTATAATCTACCAGAAGGAGTAAGATAAGCTCACAAATAACTACCAGACCAAGTTTGATATGATGAGTATCAGCTAAGAGGTGAGAGCCAAATCCCAAGGAGGTTCAAAAGAATGAGAAAGTACATCCACTTGAGGCAGTCAAAATGTTCCACAGATGAGGGTTCTTTTTAAACAAGGCTTTAGAACAATTCCAATTGCCAATACATTTCCAAATCTCAAAAAAAAAAAAAAGTCTGGTTCAGGTTTGGAAGTCAGAGCAATGGGACAGAATAAATCCATCGCAGGAGAGAGGGGATTAACACAGAGGAGGAAACTGTGAGTAACGCCTGTGTGTAAAGAGGTAGGCAGGGAAGGGGCGCCCGGGTGGCTCAGTCGGTTAAGTGTCTGACCCTTGGTTGTGGCTCAGGCCATGATCTCACAGTTTGTGAGTGCAAGCCCCACATCGGGCTCCGTGCTGACAGCATGGAGCCTGCCTGGGATTCTCTCTCCCTCTCTCTCTGCTCCTCCTCTGCTCTGTCTCTCAAAATAAACTTAAAAAAAAAAAAAAGAGGTAGACAGGGAAGAAGAAAGAGCAGCTGAATGAGACTGAGGAAGAAAGCAAGAAAAGTAGGGGGAGAACAAGAGACTGGTGTCCTGGATACTGAAGAAGGAGAGAATTTTAAGAACTATGAGATAGTCAATAGCATGGTGTCAAAAGCTTCAGAAAGGTTCAAAAGAATGAAGACTGAAAGGAGGCCACCGGGTTTGGCAATCAGGAGGTCCGTGATAACCTCAGTGAGCGCTTCATTGAAATGAATTGACAAATGAATAGAACATATGAATGGAAACTTTTCTTTGAAGAAGACTAGCTTGAAAGAGAGAAAGAACGGAGTGAAGGAGTTCTTCTTCGAATGCTCACAGTTATAAGTTTAGGAGAGAAGGGAGATGATTGCTGGAGAAAGGTCTCAAGGGCGCAGAAAGAAATGGAGTCCAAATGATACTTGGGTAAAATAACCTAGAGAGAAGGAACTACAGAAATCAGAAGGTAAGGCTATGAGTAAGTCTAGAAAAGGCAAGAGAGTGGAGTTGGGGAAGCTCATCCCTAGTTGTCTCTCTCATCTCTGATCTCTTCAATGTATGAAGGGGATTAGCATGGCTCTGGCCCCGAAGTCCGGGATTCTAGTCCCAGTTAGGCACTTGTAAACTCCAAGTGTATATTTTTGACCCTGTGTATATTTTTGTGTATATTTTTGACTCTCTGAGTCCCCAGTTTTTCATCTGTAAAACTAAGAAAACAATTATTTCCTTGCAGCAATCTTTCCATAATAATGCTGCATGTAAAGAAACCTGCAGAGGGCCTAGCACATAGGAGGTACACAACAAACAAGAGCTGTTATTGTCACCATTATTTACAGCATGAGATAAAAAAAAAACAGTTATATTGTAATATGCAAAGTAGGAAGAAGAGGACCTCTCACACAGGTTTCCTGGGAAAATAAAGGATGATCTGTGTAAAGTCCAAGTCAGTCTTTTTCCTTTGTAAGGATCACCTTCTAGGATACACTGAAAACGGGCTTATCTCACATCTGCTCCTGAATCTCCCACCTTGCAGCTGCTCCTCCTGGCTATTTTCAGCTCGGCCATGCGCCACCTCTTTCTTAGATGCTGGTCGCCTCCAGAAACACCGGAACACAGTCGCCCACTACATAGCATGCTGCTCCCTGCACAGGGGCATCAGCAGGAGGGCCAATGCAGGGCAATTCACACTTCCTTGTGCAGCTTTGTCCCGTCAGTCCTCACACCTCCACCCAAGGTGGTGGCAACTGAGTGTTTCCTGAGGAGCCAAGAGTAACTAAAGGAGACCGCAGCACAGGAGGGAAAAGACCAAAAACTGTGTTCTCCACATGACTGTTCCCATGGCCCAGGAGTCAAGCTCCCCACAAGTTACTCTTTACAGAGTTCCCATCTAGAACATTCCCAGCTACCAGCCCTTCTGCTCATTCTGTAGGTCCATCCTCCTGGACTGTCAGCACAATAACCTGGGGGACCTTTTGCCCTCTAAACCTGCTCTCCCACTCCAAGATCCTCATGCCGGTACAAAGAGAGCAAGGAGGAGTCATTCGGCCATCCAGCAGGCAATACAAAACCAAACACACACTTCTCCCCTCCCTCCCAAAAAATTCCCTCACACACTGCCATCAAGTCAGATTGAATGAATTATTTGAAGTTGCACTGTGTGTGTGTGTGTGTGCGTGTGTGTGTGTTGTCTGTGCGTATACCTCTCCTGCCTAATTTCTTGCCTTTAACCCCATGGTTACACCTGGGTTGACATCTGTCCCCCAGCCCCACCCCCAACCCCCAACACTGTACTTCAATCACACTGAATTATTTGAAGGGCTTCAATATATTATGCTTCCTACTGCCTCTGACCTTTCTTAAATGCTGTCATTTCACACAAAATCGTGCCTGGAAAGAGTTCAAGGGAGAACGAGAGAAAAGGGTGTAGGGAAACAGACAGTGGCACGTGTTGCCAATGTGGTGCACATAGTACAGCCTCTATAATGGGCGAGCCTACACATTTCAGCTGATTCTGGGACCTTAGGTATCAGTTATACTTTCACATGTACAGAATTACACACACTATACACACATACACAATACCTATCTATACACAAATTCATACATTATACACACACACACACACACACACACACACACACACGCACACACAATCTAGCTCCAATCTGAGTAAGAAGAACATTTCCCTAAATTAAACATGGTCTACACAGATCTCTGCCCACAGTAGGAAGAGGCAGTGGGAGACACAGGACAGGACGAGGGAAAGGGGAACAATTGCAGAGCTATTATCCACCTGGCAATGTCTCCACAAACAACCTGCACAACCTTTGAAATGACCTCTTTCCCGTACCTAGGTGTCACATTCCTAAGTGTCACCAAGCTCTTTTCTCTAAGATGAAGAGGAGTAAAGTAAGGACTTAAGATCCTCCTGACCAAATACACCTCCAATTAATATGTGAAGGAGCTACTGTAGCACAAGGCACACACTAAACATTCAATAAATAATAGCTATTACCATTGCATTGTCCCAAACTGTATCACCCACAAATTGAGAAATATGAGCTTCACCTTTTCTAACAGCCCTGTACTTTCCAAAACCTAATTCTCTTAACAAAAACATAAGCCTCCCACACTTCACCATCAAGGTTTTATTTTCCCTTTGTAAAATGTGTCTTATTCATAGGTTGTTTGGGGCTTGTGGATACAAGCCACACGCATCACAGACTGTCAAATACGCTGCTCTGTGCCTGTTCTCTTTATAATAAGGTTTTGTTTAAATGAGTTGTTAAATGTTACTCACATTCTGCTATGCTTCGAGAAGATATAATTAGGTCAAGCCAAAGAAACTGAAACCCTGATATTTATTTAACCTCTTAAGTGAAACCTTTACAGAGTTGAAGCTAGTTTGTTGTTTTTCTCTATATCATTTAAGTTTTTTTGATGATGTATTTTTAATGAAAATAAACATGTTTCATCCAAATTGGTTAAAAGGCTCAGTTACAGGATGAAAAATATCAGATATATTGGCTATAATATCAGATAATTGCCAGGGGCGCCTGGGTGGCTCAGTCGGTTGAGTATCCAGTTTCGGCTCAGGTCATGATCTCACAGTTCGTGAGTTCGAGCCCTGCACTGGGCTCTGCTGACAGCTCAGAGCCTGGAGCCTGCTTTAGATTCTGTGTCTCCCTCTCTCTCTCCACCCCTCTCCCACTCATGTTCTGTCTCTCTCCCTCTCAAAAATAAATAAACATTAAAAGAAAAAAAAAAGAAAAGAAAAATGCCAGCAAGCTAACTGATGGGTTCAGAACTCAAAAGATATGACCTTGGTTTCTAATTTCCCATTCTTAGTATGGAGCCATATTCCTAGGACTTATGTCATGATCACGTTCTGAGGCTTAGTTTGGGCTTTCACAGAAACTAATGCATTTCCATAAATTCCACATACAGGAAAAGGTGAAAAGGAAACTATAGTTTATTTCATGATTGCTTCTTGCTGGGTTCTTCTATAAGCATTCTCTCATTTAATCCGCACAACAACCTTGTAATACAGGGATCATTATATCAACTCCAGGGCTGAGGAAATGAGCTCAAAGCCTTTAAATAATTTATTCAAGGTCACAGTCTTTGTAATTGATGGGCTTTACAACCAACCCCGAGTTACTGCAGGTATTGGAGAATTGTCTCTAATTCTGATGCTTCATTAATTCTCACAAGTCTGTTCCCAATTAATTCAAGTGAGTGATGCTGGACTAGAGTTCAAAAGCAATTGAATTTGCATGTGATAATTTAAAGCATCTAAAGAAGCATTATTCTACCTTTTCCTAAAAGACTTATACAATATATATACTGTTGTCTCTTTGGTCTTTTCCTCCTGAGGAAGATGTGCTCAACTCTCTCTCACCTGCACAAGTAGACTGTTAATATTAATTGATAACTGGCCTTATTCATAATTCTATGAATCTCAGTCCACAATGTCAAATGCACCGGAAATATCACTTTTTGTTTTCTATAATGCAAATGAAATTATATTTTGAGCTCCATTTCACTGGATGGCAAAAATATAATCTCGGTCAATTTGAGGTCTCCCTATTTCCCCAGGGATGTCTGTTGTTACCTTATGGTCTTGACTTTTTCTGCAGCTTCTGCGTCACACACAAAGGGTCATCCAGCTGCTTGTATGCTAGCAAGACACGAAACCCGAAACCCGCTGACACCGTGCAGATCCCTCTCACAATCATTCCTACTGCCGCTCTAGGACTCTGCCTGGGAATGGGAAATGGGGTACGTGCCCCTCTTTTGAGGCCCCACCGACATCCTTACTCTAATCAAATTCCCTCCATTGTTTCTTCCCTCCAGCCTGGAAGAATCTCTTTCTGGTTCAGTAAGGGAGACTCCCGTCCCCCCATTTATTTCCTTCTCCCACCATTTGCTGCCCCCCCCCCAGAATCTTCTAAGTAACCTTAAGGGCTGAGCCTTTTGAAGCACAAAGTAGAGAGAGGACTCGCATACTTTTTCTTTCTGCCCTGTCATAACCACCACTAATAAGCATAAAGGCAACTGTGTGTTTGAAGAGAGAAATGAGAAAGAGGTAAATACCCGAAGGGAGAAAAACATAGCTTAGTATCTCAAAAATATTTTCCCACTATCTTTACATGACGTATTTAAAGGCACATTCCCCCATCTTTATTAATGATTCTTTTTTGGACAGCCTTCTTCATTTAGGAGGTATTCAATGAATGGTGCCAAAAAGCCACAAAATAGGGGCCCATAATCTCATCTAAAAGATAGGATATGGAGGTGCCTGAGTGGCTCAGTCAGTTAAACGTCTGGCTCTTGGTTTCGGCTCAGGTGATGATCTCGCAGTTTGGGGGTTCGAGCCCCACATCAGGCTCTGGGCTGACAGTACAGAGCCTGCTTCGGATTCTTTCTGTCCCTCTCTCTCTGCCCCTCCCTGGGGTGCACATGCTCATGCACACATTCTCTCTCTCTGTCTCTCAAAATAAATAAATAAACTTAACAAAAAAGATAGGAGGGGCACCTGGATGGCTCAGTCGGATAAGCATCTGACTTGGGTTCAGGTCATGAACTCATGGTTTGTGGGTTCCAGCCCCGCATTGGGCTCTGTGCGGACAGCTCAGAGCCTGGAGCCTGCTTCCAGTTCTATGTCTCCCTCGCTCCCTGCCCCTCCCCCTTTTGCACTCTGTCTCTCAAAAATAAATAAACATTAGAAAAAAAGAGGGAGACAGAAAAGTCAGAGAGGAAGACGAAATGACAAAAGGTAGGTGGAAAAGGCAAGGCAAGGATTCTTCCCTAGAGCCTCCAAGGAATGGAGCTCTTGATTTTAGCCCCATATTACCTATTTGGGACTTTTGACCTCCAGCACAGTAATAATTAAGCTACTAATTGTATGGTAATTGGTTACAGCCTCAACAAGAAACTCATACACATATGAATTTTTTTACTGTCTTATTTATTAAATTCTTTATGTTGCTATACTGTGGTAAGAGAAAATGACTTGCTTAGTTTCTCCTTGGAAGAATTTATTGTCTTTTCCATTGTAGCCAAATCATCACTAACCCTCATTAAAGTTTTATACTTGCTTGAAAAGAATGTGAGGGGCGCCTGGGTGGCGCAGTCGGTTAAGCGTCCAACTTCAGCCAGGTCACGATCTCGCGGTCCGTGAGTTCGAGCCCCGCGTCAGGCTCTGGGCTGATGGCTCGGAGCCTGGAGCCTGTTTCCGATTCTGTGTCTCCCTCTCTCTCTGCCCCTCCCCCGTTCATGCTCTGTCTCTCTCTGTCCCAAAAATAAATAAACGTTGAAAAAAAAATTTTTTAAAAAATGTGAAGTCTTTCTTTAATAAATATGTATTACATATATATTACATATTAAGAATGAATATATATAAGAATGAATCATTATATATAAGAATATAAATTCATGTATATGTATATATGATACATATTCATATATATAATTCATACATGTAAGAATCAATGTACATATATTTCATAATTCTGGTCAATCTTCTCTAATCTTAATTATGTTTTGTCTACTTGATCTATTAGTTTCTGGGAAAGAAATGTTAAAGTTTACTATATGTGTAATGGTATTTGTTCTATACATTTCAGAATGATACTGGTAGGTACAGAAAAGTTTATTATGTTGCATCTTCTGGGAGGATAATAGCTTGTATCAATACAAGACAGATCACCATGTTTCATTTGATTGGTTTTTTTTGTATCCCACATTTGGCATTTGGCCTTAAATTATACTTTGTACCAATACAGCCATATGCCACTTTCCTGAAAAAGTAAAAAAAACATTTTCCTGGTATTTATTTCTATCTCTTTATTTTCAACTTCTCAGTGTCAGTTTATTCATTTGGCTTTTTTCTAGATGTCTCTCTTTATGATACATAACTAGACTTTGTCAAAAGGGTTGTTTTGGGTTTTTTTAATTTTAATTCCAGTGTACTTAATATACAGTGTTATATTAGTTTTAGTTGTACAATATGGTGATTCAACAGTTCCATATATTTCCATATATTACTCAGTGTTCATCAAGATAAGTGTATTCTTAATCCCTTTCACCATCAGTTTGTTCTCTACAGTTAACAGTCTTTTTCTTGGCTTGCCTCTTTTGTTCCTTCTTTTATTTCTTTTTTAAAAATTTTTTAAAGTTTATTTATTTTTGAAGGAGAGAGACAGAGTGTGAATGGGGGAGGGGCAGAGAGAGAGGGAGACACAGAATCAGAAGCACGCTCCAGGCTCTGAGCTGTCAGCACAGAGCCCAATGCAGGGCTCGAACCCATGAATCGTGAGATCATGACCTGAGCTGAAGTTGGACACTTAACCGACTGAGCCACTCAGGTGCCCCTCATTTGTTTTATTTCTTAAATTCTACATATGAGTGAAATTATATGGTATTTGTCTTTCTCTGAATGCCTTATTTCACTTGGAGTTAAAGTCTCTGGATTCAATCGTGTTGTTGCAAATGGCAAGATTTCATTCCTTTAGATGACATACATACACACACACACACACACACACACACACACACACACACACACACATGACTATTACCCAGCCATCAAAAAGATAAAGAAGTGGTAGGAAGTATATATATTTCTTTATCCATGGACCCTTGGACTGCTTCCACGTTTGGCTATTGTAAATAATGAAATAATGTTGCAATAAAAATAGGGGTGCATATATCCTTTCAAATTAGTGTTCTTATATTCTTTGGATAAATATCCACTAGTGCAATTAGGGTAGTTCTCTTTTTAATTTTGAGAAATCCCCATGCTGTCTTCCACAGTGGTTGCATCAGTTTGTATTCCCACCAACAGTGCACAGGGGTTCCTTCTTCTCCACATCCTTACCAACACTTGTTGTTTCTTGAGTTTTTTATTTTAGCCATTTTGACAGGTGTGAGGTAATATCTCATTGTAGTCTTGATTTTCATTTCCCTGACGATAAGTGATGTTGAGCATCTTTTCATGCATCTGTTGTCTATCTGTATGTATGTCTTCTTCGGAAAAATGCCTGTTTATGTCTTCTGACCATTTTTGAATTGGATTATTTGGGTTTTTGTGTTGAGTTGTATAAATTCTTTATATATTTTGGATACTAATCCTTTATCAGATATGTCATTTGCAAATATCTTCTCCCATTCAGTAGGTTGTTAGTTTTGTTGGCTGTTTCCTTTGCTTCTTATGTTGATGTAGTCCCCCTAGTTTATTATTGCTGTTGTTTCTCTTGCCTCAGGAGACATATATAGAAGGATGCTCTATATATATTTCCAATGTCGGAGAAATTACTGCCTGTGCTCTCTTCTAAGATTTTTATGGTTTCAGGTTTCACATTTAGGTCCTTAATCCATTTTGAACTTATTTTTGTGTATGGTGTAAGGAAGTGGTCCAGTTTCATTCTTTGGCATGTTGCTGTCCATTTTTCCCAACGCCATTTGTTAAAACAACTGTCTTTCTCCCTTTGGATATTATTTCCTGCTTTGCTGCAAATTAATTGACCATATAATTGTGGGTTGATTTCTGGGCTTTCTATTCTGTTCCATTGACCTATGTGTCTATTTTTGTGCCAGTAACATACTGTTTTGATTACTACAGTTTTGTAATATAACTTGATGTCTGGAATTGTGATGTCTCCAGTATTGCTTTTCTTTTTGCTTTGGCCAATTGGGAGTCTTTCTTGGGTCCACACAAATTTTAGGAGTGTTTTTTTCTACTTCTGTGAAAAATGCTGTCGGTTATTCAATAGGGATAGCCTTAAATGTACAGATTGCTTTGGGTAGTATGGACATTTTAACATTTGTTTTTCCAATCCATGAGCATGGAATATCTTTCCATTTTTTGTGTCATCTTCAATTTCTTTCATCAGTGTTTTATAATTTTCAGAGTACAGGTCTTTCACCTCTTTGGTTAAGGTTATTCCTAGGTATTTTGTTATTTTTGACGCAGTTGTAAATGGGATTTTTTTTCTTATTTTGTCTTTCTACTGCTTCATTATTAGTCTCTAGAAATGCAACAGATTTCTATACATTGATTTTGTATCCTGTGCCTTCACTGAATTCGTTTATCAGTTCTAGTAGTTTTTTTGGTGGAGTCTTTTGTGGTGGCTTTTCTATAATATAGTGTCATGTCATCTGCAAATAGTAAAAGTTTAACTTCTTCCTTACATATTGGATGCCTTTTATTTCTTTTCATTTTCTGATTACTGTGGCTAGGAATTCTAGTACAGTGTTGAATAAAAGTGGTGAGATTGGGGGTGCCTGGGTGGTTCAGTTAGTTAAGTGTCCAACTCTTGATTTTAGCTCAGGTCATGATCTCATGGTTGTGAGAGTGAGTTCTGTGTCAGGCTCAGTGCAGAGCTTGCTTGGGATTCTCTCTCTCCCTCTCTCTCTGCCACTCCCCCTCTCATTCTCTTTCTCCCTCTCTCTCTGTCTCAAAATAAATAAATACACCTCAAAAAAAGTGGTCAGAGTGGACATCATTGTCTTGCTCCTGATCTGAGAGAAAAGGCTGTTTTTCCTCATGTAGTATGATGTTCACTGTGGGCTTTTAGTATGTGGCCTTTATTATGTTGAGGTATGTTCCCTCTAAACCTACTTTGTTGAGTGTTTTTATGATGACTATACCATGAATGAAACCCAACTTAAATGTCTGTCTTTTCTCTGAATAGGGGAATGTAATCTATACATATTTATGTTATTTTAATGTTCTATTTCATATTTTATATTTTCCATGTTCTCTCTTTCTCTTCCTACCTTTCTTCCTCTCCCTCTTTTCCCTTTCTAACTTTACCACTCTTTGTTGACTTGATTAGGTTTCCTTGTTCCTTTCTTCCTCCTGTAGGGATTTGTTACATAGCTTCTTTCTGTTCTTTTAGTGGTTACCCTTAAAATTTTAAACATTAAAAATTACATCTTCTTGGGGCACCTTATGGCTCAATCGGTTAATGTCCGACTTCGGCTCAGGTCATGATCTCATGGTTCATGAGTTCGAGCCCTGCATCAGGCTCTATGCTGACAGCTCAGAGCCTGGAGCCTGCTTTAGATTCTGTGTCTCCCTCTCTGTGCCTCTCTCTCTCTCTCTCAAAAATAAACTAAAAATTTTTTTAAAAATTACATTCTTCCTTCATCTTATAGAACTTATCAGTATCTATACACTTCCCGTTAAAAAAAAAAAAAAGATAAAATTCTTGGGGCACCTGGGTGGCTCAGTCGGTTGGGCATCCAACTTCAGCTCAGTTCATGATCTCATGGTTTGTGAGTTCAAGCCCCACATCAGGCTCTGTGCTGACAGCTCAAATCCTGGAGCCTGCTTTGGATTCTGTCTCCCTCTCTCTCTGCCCCTCCCCTGTTTGCACTCTGTCTCTCTCAAAAATAAACATTAATTTTTTTTTTAATTTTAAAAAAAGATAAAATTCTTAGCACCCTATCTTCCTTTCCCCTTCCTTGTCCATGTCTCAAATTGTAGTAATCTAGGATTTAGTTCTGAATATTTTTAAATTAGTTGTCAACTGTTAAACTTAAATATAAGTATTACTGGTCTCTTTACATACTTCTGGCTCTTGTATTCTAATTTTCTGCTTTGGATTCATTTCTCTTTTTACTCCAGTACATCCTCAAGTATTTTTGTCAGTGAAGGTTGTAGGTAATAACTTTCTGACTCTCTGCATGTCTGAGAATGTCTTTATTTTGACTCACTAGATTCCTGGTTTGACTAAATATAGAATTATAAGTTAATTATTTCCTTCAGAACTTTGAAGATACTACTACATTGCCTCTTTTTAATTTTTTTAATGTTTATTTATTTTTGAGAGAGACAGAGCACGAGTTGGCGAGGGGCAGAGAGAGAGGGAGACGCAGAATCCTAAGCAGGCCTCAGGCTCTGAGCTGTCAGCACAGAGCCCAATGCAAGGCTTGAACTCAGGAACTGCAAGACCATGACTTGAGCCTAAGTTGAATACTCAACCAACTGAGCCACCCAGGCACCCCTCCATTGTCTTATTAAACAAATTTTCTCCTTTAGATAAACTTTTCTTTCTCTCTCTCTTGATGGAAGCCTTTGAAATTTTATCTTTGGAGTTATGAAATCCATAAGAATGTGCCCACATGCGGGTCTTTTATTATTCTTTCTGCTCAGCATAGAATGACACATTTATTCTGAAGATTCCTGTTCTTTTTCAGCTCAGGAACAATTTTTCTGTTTCATTATTTCTATTATTGTTTCTTCCACCTCACTACGTTATCTCTTATTAAATGGAGAGTAAACTTCCTAGAGTAATTGACCGTATTGCTTAACCTTTCTCTAAAATTTTAATGTCTTTGGTTTATAAGACTTTTTCACTTGTTTCACTTTTTAATCTTTGATTTTATTGTCCAGAACACTAATTTGGTCTTTGGTCATGTATATTCTGCATTTAACCCTTTTATTATGCTTTCCTTATTTTGTAAAAGTGTAATTTCCAAGAACTCTTTTTTGTTCTCCGAGCTTTTCTTTTGCAGTAAATTCTATTTTGTTTATCGGGTGCAATACCTTTTCAGATGTCTCTGAAAAAGTTTTATTGTTGTTACTGTTTTATTCTTTGTGTGTTGCATCCATTACTCCTATTTCTTCTGGGATCAGTCTTTGTCTTTCCAGTGGTACTTGGCTGTTGGTTCATGTTTATAAATGAAGGACTAGGCTATAAATACAGGTAGTTAGCATGGTTTTTCTCTGCATTTGTGTAGGTATGTTTCCCCAACCGGCTGCTCTGGTGAATGGGAGGTAACTTGTGTGAGCTCAGCTCTATATAATTGGACAGGGCATAAAGCATGTCTTTGGACACCTTTGCTTAAAGTAGAGCACTGTTACTGCAATTGCCAACATATTAAAGAATGTCTCTTTTGAGTAGAACTATCTTTCCTTCCCATCTGACTCTCCTGGGCCTGTCACAGAGGCCACAGCTAGCTCAAGTTCTGTTCTACTTCTTGTGACTGCTATATCCATACTAAGAGCAATTCCAAGGTGGCTCATTCAGTTTTGTAAAGTCCAGTTTCCTTATTGTTTTCCCCTTGTGATTATGTGTGTGGCAGCCTTCAGCTCTGCAAGAATGAGAGTATTGTGGAAAGGGGTTGAAGAAGAAGAGCAACTAGTCCTATTATTCTAATGTAGTTCTTTAGTGAATTTTACTGGTGGTTACCCCAAGGATCCCTTCTGCCTCCCAGCATTTACTGAATGAATTTAGACTTGCTTTGGGTTTGTTCTTACTCCTGTATGTGTCTTGGGATGCAGTCTCCTTTCTTCTCATCTATGTGATCCTGTCTGCTTTCTATCTTCTAGGAATCCCTCAAAATTTCTGGTCTACCAGTGTTACACTCTCTTGTTTATAGGCATTGTTACTCATACAACAAATATTTATGGTGCTCCTATACTATACCAGTCACTGTTTTAGGTACCAGGGATACAACAGCAAATAAGAAAGACAAAATCCTCAGCTCTCATGAAGCTTACCTTCTAGTAGAGGAAGACAGAGAACAAATATATCACTAAAATGCTCAGTTTATCAGATGGTGATAAGTGCTCTGGGGCAAATTTAGCAAAGAATAAAGGGACAGAGTGCCTGCTTGGGTAGTGGGGTGGCAGTATAAAGATGTGCATATTTACATCGAATATTAAACAGAATATTTAACAGAATACTGCAAATCAAAATGCACACATGACCAATTCTGAAGGCACATACTATTATTCAATTAAACAAATATTTTTGTAAAGGAGATAAAGTGACTAAATGGGCATTCTGTAGTCAGAGCTCTCTTGTTCTGTCACAGCAAATTCTTGCTCATATATGAGGAATGGGAGCACCGCCGATTGAAATAAGATTCAACAGGAAGGTGCCAGATCAAACAAAGAAAGATGTTTATCTGAAGCAGGCTAGGAGGGAAAAGCCAAGGGGTGAGGTCAAGGTCACAGCAGGGAAAACGGTGCCAAATATCAATCTTCAAAAGGCACAGCTCTGATGGAATTGAGAGCATGAACCGTGTAGTGCATAGCCAGGGAAACTGATCCCTAGGACTGAAACAGGTGCTTGGAAGGGGTCAAGGAACTTGATTCCAATATAAGTCTGGGGAAAGCCAGTGTGGGCTAGAGCCAGGCAGGGCTGGACCCCTTACATAAATAACATAGTCACTTCCTGTCTTGATACATTACTGTATTTAAGTCTTCCTGTCCCTACTTATACAGAGTTGCATGACAAACTATGGTAGGATTAAAGCAATGCTCCTTCTCTATCAAAAAAAAAAATCATTTGAAATCTTGAGAGGATTAAGAGCTAATAACAACTAATAAGCATAATAATAATGAAAATTTGGGGGCACTTCCTATGTACATTGTGATAAGCATTTTACAGGTGTTATTATATTTAATCTTCAAAAAATTCTAGGACATAAGTAGTATAATTAGTTCTATTTTAGGATGAAGAGACTTGCCTGAGGTCATGAAGCTGCTGTGGGGTCAAACCGTGACTTGACCCTGGCCTGAATGACTTCATACTGCATATATATTCTTAACCATAACATACTGTCTCCTACGTCCTGCTAACACGGTACTTCTGGTAGCTTCACTTCACCATTTAGAGCCCTCATACCATGTGCTATTTTCAAATTAGATTAAAATGGATTACTTTTTTCAATTTTAATGAAGGCAGATATGAGAATATTAATTCTGACAGTGAGATGTTTTCCTAATTACACTTCAGTTTAATAATATCAGCGTGGCTGAAATTTGAGCTCAACTTGTCTTTGCAGGTCCTCTTGTGGTACAACTCAACTACTACAGTTTGGATCCTTCAGCTATCTGATACTTCTGGAGATTTTCCAAAAGTGAATTGTAAAAGAAAAAAGAGCAAAGTCAGCATTTACAGGCCTGGAAATTTTTCTCTAAGAAATATGTTTCTGACAATTTTTTAAATTCACTTTTTTAAGTTATTATGTTAATAGCTAAAAAGTAATTCATAATATATCTGTCTTTCGGATGCTGTTTGTGCCAGATTCTCAGTTCCAGGTATGATACCGCTAAAGCTACACTGTCCAACATGAGGGAAATGTTGTAGATCTGTGCTGTCCACTAGTCACTAGCCACACGTGGCTAGCGAGCACCTGAGATGTGGCTAGTCCAACTGAGAAACTAAATTTTGTGTTTTATTTCACTGTATTTGATTTTAATTAATTTGAATTTAAAAAGTGAAGCAATGTGGGGCGCCTGGGTGGCTTGGTTGGTTAAGCATTTGAGTTCGGCTCAGGTCACGGTCTCACAGCTTGTGGGTTCGAGCTCCAGGTTGGGCTCTGTGCTGACAGCTCAGAGCCTGGAGGCTACTTCTGATTCTGTGTCTCCCTTACTCTCTTCCCCTCTCTTGCTTGTGCTCTGTCTGTCTGCCTCTCTCTCTCTCAAAAAAAAAATTTAAAAAAATAAAAATAGACTGAAGCAATGTAAAATATTTTTGCTACATTTGCATTATTTTATTTCCTCTATTTTGATAGTACTACATTTCACCTCGGAATTGAGCATCGGAATTGAGATGTGCTGCAAATGTAAAATATAGAGCAGGTTTCAAGTATTTAATATGAAAAAAAAAGAACGTGGAATTCTTATTCATAATTTTATATTGACTATATATTCATATATAAGTAAATTGCTTTAAATAAAATAATCACATTAAAATTAGTTTCACCTGTTTCTTTGTACTTGCGTGATGTGACTAGTAGTTTGTTTAAACAATATACGTGGCTCATTTTATATTTGTAGAACGTTGCAATATTAAGGACTTCCAACACACACCCTGTTTCGCAGACAGAATCTATGTCTGGGATATTACACCTGCAGCAAGGGTCACAGTCAGGCCTGATCTTCATCATAGTCCCAGCAGCAGCTCTATCAGCTTTGTATCCCAACTGGGTTGCAGGAACGCAACACAGGATGCCATGACAAATTGTCAATTTGGCTGAAACAGCATATTCTCATGAAAAAACAATATTGAACTGTGCCTATTTATATAAGACCTTTTAATAAAATCTCACAACCCCCAAGTGATAATGGCGAGGTCTGTCTTCCTGGGGCACCCTTTTCTAAACGTTGCACTGTCCTCATCTCCCCTATTTGCTGTGAGGGTCAGAATACCCCTGGGACCAATGTCAGCTTCTACAGTCTTCTCTGTAACTCTTTGTAAGCGGTCCAGGGATCCTTACTCAGATGCTATCCAGGGCTTGCCCTGAGCATCCGAAGACCCTGCAGTGAGTTATGTTACCCACACATGGAGAACCCCACTCAAGCACCTTTCTGTAAGGCAGTGCTTCCCACCTTTTTGAAACTAGGGCACACATAGGAAGTGTTATGTGCACAGTGCAGTGGGGTAAAGTGGACCACATGGGGGGTATCTCTAAGAGGGGGTTGTTTAAAAAAATTCTACCCTTTCTTGACATTATATAATTAGAAAATATATTAAGAAAACTAAAATAGCAAGCACTAGGAAAGAAATTAAATACTGAATTTGATGAAAATAATGACAATTTTAAGTTTCCTTTTATAAATACAATTTTCCATCTGCTTTGCAGCAAAGTTTTGCAGCGAAATTCCTCAAAAGAGCTGTGTATACTCTCTCCAATCCTTCTTTCAATTCTAATTCATTTTCCTTCTTTCATAAGTTTGTTTTATTAACTCTCCCTGCCCCATCCACCCTTTTCCTCCCCATAGGCAACTATGTGTATTATTTTCTTTCTTATCCTTCGGTGTGTCTTTATAAAAAGAAAGCATTTATGAACACAGAGTCTTATCCTCCCCCACCTTCTCTTATGCCAGAGGTAGTATGCACTGGTTTCGTAGATGGTTTTATACACTTAGCAACATATCCTAGAGATCTTCCAATATCACTGCATGGAGATCAACCTCATTATTTTTTTTCTGCTGCATCCTATTCTATCTTGTGGGCGTTCCATAGTTTCTGTAAATAGCTTACAAGTGGCAGAACACTTGGGCTCTTGCTATTACCAACAATGCCAATAGATAGAGATATACACATA
Organism: Acinonyx jubatus; assembly: GCF_027475565.1. Taxonomy (NCBI): domain Eukaryota; kingdom Metazoa; phylum Chordata; class Mammalia; order Carnivora; family Felidae; genus Acinonyx; species Acinonyx jubatus. The sequence goes on from NC_069389.1 coordinate 117,997,458, forward strand.
AATTCATACATATACAAACTCTGTACATGTGAAAGTATAACTGATACCTAAGGTCCCAGAATCAGCTGAAATGTGTAGGCTCGCCCATTATAGAGGCTGTACTATGTGCACCACATTGGCAACACGTGCCACTGTCTGTTTCCCTACACCCTTTTCTCTCGTTCTCCCTTGAACTCTTTCCAGGCACGATTTTGTGTGAAATGACAGCATTTAAGAAAGGTCAGAGGCAGTAGGAAGCATAATATATTGAAGCCCTTCAAATAATTCAGTGTGATTGAAGTACAGTGTTGGGGGTTGGGGGTGGGGCTGGGGGACAGATGTCAACCCAGGTGTAACCATGGAGTTAAAGGCAAGAAATTAGGCAGGAGAGGTTTACACACACACACACACACACACACACACACACACACACTCCCTCCCCACCCTCCGCAACTTCAAATAATTCATTCAATATGACTTGACAGCAATGTGTGTGTATAAAGGAGAGCAGGAAAACAGATGTAAGCACAGGTGTGGAGATGAGGATAAAAACTGAATAATATATAATGTATTTTTTAAATAGACGAATGAACTAAAAACAAAAAGTTAAATGGCTACCTATAGAGAGACAGGAAACATGGTGGAAGGGACATAGATAGAAGCTATACTTCTCTGAATATGCCTTGATTTGTACATTTCATTTCAAAACTACAGAAATATTTTACGTAATTATAAGACAAAAATAATTTTAAAAACAACCCATAAAAACTGAAAGCAAAACAAAGAAATGAACCTAACTGTATACCGAATCCATGGCCAAACCTGGCAGAGAGGAACTGTACTATTCTGTTTCTGTGTACATTTGAAATTTTCCCTGGGAGGGAGGGAGGGGAAAGAGAGGGGAAGAGAAGAGGGGAAGGGAAGGAAGAGAAGAGAAGGGAGGGGAGGAGAGGGGAGGGGAAGAGACAAAGGCTGGCAAAGAGATGGCAGTAAAAGATAAAGAATGTGGAGCCAAAGAAACCTTCTTTAAGCAGGAGGGGATAATCAAAACAGTCAAACGTTGCCGAGGTCAAATAAAATAAGAATTGTGAAGTATCCACCTCACTGAGCAATACTTGAGGAGAGTTGATTAAAAAAACATTACCTGTAGTCTGAAAAGGGCAAATGTGCTTACAATACAATAGAAGGTAAAATCCAGAATGACTTGCATAATGCAGGATGTGTGGGTGTGGTTCTTTTACCGGTGGCCTTCCAAGCTTCGGGAATCTAACCAGACCCCATTCATCTTATCCCCTCCCCATGGACAAGTCTGACTCCATCCAAATGAGGTGAGCTCCTTCCCTGAGCCTCCAAGTTTCGAAAGGCCTGTGGAAGTCTCTGAAGACATCAGGAAAGAATAAAGTAGGGAAGATCAGATCTGCTCGAGTTGTAGCGTGGCATATTATTGCTGTCACTGCTGGCATTTAACATATTAATATCATGCTTACTTAGTACCAAGCACTATTCTAAGCACTTTATAAACTTACTTTAATCCTCTTAACAGCCCTATAACATGGACACTATCGATGAACTTTTAGGGTGATGCGGGGTTCGTGGGGTCTGGAGCCGACAGCCAAGAAAGAATTCTTGAAGACCTCTTTGGTGCAAAAAAGGTGATCTTATGAAAGCAAGGGGACAGAACCACTGGACAGGGCAAGAAGAGCTGCACTGTAAATATGGGTGGGGGTGGGGGGAGTGACCATTTTATGGAGTCAGGGGGGAGGGAGTTTCCAAAGAGACTTTCACAAGCTAAAGACTTACTGAAGGCCTAGCTATTGTTAAACTAAAATTGTTTTTCCCTCTAGCAAGACATTAACATTGAGACAGTAGGGAGTTCCTGGACTTTGGGCTATGATAGGATTGCCTTTTTCTGGTAAACTGGTGGAGACTTTTATCAGTGTAACCAATTGTTTTTTGTCCTTCCTTGTTTTTGGGTAGCCGGGAGTGTCCAAAGAATATCATCCATGTACCACCTGGGGGCGGGGGTGGGGGGAGGTGGGGGGAGTGCAGCCTGCTAGCTTGCGTTTTGGCCCTCAGCCTGCCCCAGGCTCCCTCATCACTATTATTATGAGTTTTTGCTCTGGATCTATTACTTTCTCACCATGTGACACTGATGGAGTCATTTCTCGGCGCTGAGCTTCAGTTTGCTTCTCTGTACCAGGAAAGCTTTTGGACTGGGGATTTCAGAACTTCTTTACAACTTTAACATTCTATGAGCTGTGGTGGTGATAAATCAACACTGACCCAACATGGTATGTGGGGGGGGGGGGGTGCGTAAATACTGACTTTCCCCCTTTTTTTCTTCCCCCAGCTTAGAGTCCTATTACCTTTATTCTGGCATTCTCCCTACAGAAGGCAGTAAATGTTTAAAACTATAATGCCTGGCTTTCAATGGATGTTTCACAAATACTTGTTGGCTAAATTAATGGGTGAAAAATTAAATTATCCTAGCCCCCATTTCTTAGAGACCCTGCTATGACACTTCTCCATCCAGAGAGCTGAAATCTTAACTAAGGATATGTGTGTATAGGCACATACCCACGTGTGTGTTTCAAAAGCCATACTGCATTCCTGTCTGGATTCTTTATATTCATGAAAAAGATTGTTGTAACCATTTCAAAGCTTTCAGTAAAGAATTTTTCTGCAGCAAAAAAAATCAAGGTCAAACACTAAACGAAAAGATTTGTGGGAGTAGTCAAAAGCAACTTGAGGCTCTTAAGAAAGTTAGAGAAAGCTGCACGTCAAGCTCTGTTCTTGACGGAATCAATGAAATGGCTGTTCCTTCAGGCCCTGCATGGGTTTGTTAAAGCATTCTTATGTATGTTTGCTTTTGATCAACCAACAAATAATTAAAACTGGAATCTCCATCCCTTCAATGTTCTCTTATGAAATGATTGAGGTAAAAGAAAAACGTAGGGGCCCCATACCTTATGAAACCGAAACTCACAAAATAGATATATTATTATTCACGTTACCCCGCCCCCCAAAAAAAAGATTCACTGCAAACAGAGTTCCTTTAAAAAACATGCTCCCTCAGTGCCCTTCAATGTGACTGGGCTTTCCAAAATTGTATCTACACAAAGCTTTTGAGGAATACATGTTTTATAAAACGAGGCTACTCTCTATCCAACATTTATCAATTTTAAGCCGTCACTGCACATTCATGAATTTTAACATTAATTTGGACTAAAAGCTCACTTTGGAGAAGTGAAAAGTACCATCTCCCCACTCGAAGCTTTCTAGTAAACACACGACAGAAAGTTCCCATGACTGGGGGAACCTAAATTCAGTTTAATTCAATACTTGGTTGTCTCATGTTAGAAGCATTGCATTTGATTTCACAGTTGCACATTACCTTCTGGGTGAGATTTTCCATGAGTACATTTCAGTAGAACTCCTTCTAGGTCAGGGTTATCAGAAACCCTTGGAAATTCCTCTTTGCTCTCCATTAGTGTTTTGTTTTTGTTTGTTTTTCCAAGGTGGCAGTCATGATTATCTTGACATCTCTTGGAATTTTTTCTTTTTGTGGTATACATGCAATACCAGGACCAGTTTCTGTTATAGACTGTAAGGAACTATTAGTTTCTGTCATCGATTGTATAGATTGAAAAGGAACCTGCATGCCATGGTGGGGAAGGGAAGGGAGATTTAAAGCAGGAACATTTGAAAATGAGAAGCAGAAAAAGTGCTGCTCCTGAGGGAATAGTCTTTCTCATGGCATGCTGCCCAGAAGCTGCTATTCCTTCCTGGCTAAAGCCACAGGGAAGATGAAAAGCGGAGTCTGACAAACAGAGCCGAAGGATGGTGGGGAACAGAGCTTCATGGAAGTCAGCAGTTTGCAAAGCTGGGGTGTCTGGTGTGAGAGCAAGGTGAGCCAGGAGGCTCCACTGCTCACAGGGGTCAGGGATGTCACACAGACCAGAAAGCAGTGTTCGAAGGGAGGTGCGACCCCATGGTCACGCCACCAAGGGTGGAGCTTCTCGGGAGGATCCTGAGACCTACAGCCCACCTTTGGGGGAACAGAGCAGCACTGAGAGATTATATCAGACAAAAGATAGGAACACAAGGAAGCCTGCACCCAAAAGACAACACAAGGCACAGACGTGCAGAGGCCAGGAGAAAACCCTATAAATGACAGTAGTCATGAGCACAGTGGTGACAACAGCAGCAGAGAACTGGCAGATAAAACATACGATTTTGCATCACAATCACAGACACTAGGAAATGTAGAGGGAATCTGAGAGCCCCGGATGTCCACTAGCAAGTAAGTATTGATGAGGTATCCAAAATAGGCATGATACGTGCCACCAAAAGGAAAAGAAGAAGACCAAGAAAAACAATAATAAAACCAGAATGGAGACCTAGCCTACCACTTTAATGTTTCCTGATGTGGCTGAGCATGAGAGAATGAAGTCCAGTGGGGTCACGTAGGATAGACAGATCCAGGACCTAGAACAAGGTGTGCCTGCAATGGTGGGCATGGCATTCTGGTAAAAACAGGTTGCCAAACGACCGTCCCAGTGAGAACTCCCTCCCAACAGAGAGACAGATAGATACTGACCGCTCCCTCAAAGCAGCCCCACCCCAGCTGGCTCTTTGCTAGGTCACGATTTCAGCTTCCAGCCACTTCAGCCACCTCCAGCCTGCAGCTGAACTCATTCCAGGCAAGCTGGTGCCAGCAATTAACCCTGTAGGTCACGGTTTCCCTTGAGGGATGTGACACCTGGTTCTGCAGTTTTAGCAACATCCCAGGCTGAGTTCCCCTGCATTCCATTGGCTTGCTTATTAAGCCCCACGTCTACGAAAACTGTCAGAAAATTTTCAAGCTGGTTTCTCATGACCAAAAACATAATCCTATAATCCTCAAAAAATATTTTGCACAGATAAACAGTACAGTGTACTATCTGACACAGCCAGGCACCTGCAGGCCAGCCATCCCCCAGAGCAGGAGCCTCCTCAAAGTGGTTCTGGTTAGTGGGCCCCAGCCAGTGCAGTTAACCCTTTCATGCCAATCATCATCCTAACCCTCCCTCCCTTGGAACCTGGGTAATGTTTTTAAACCTTTCCCAGTAGGGTGCAGGTTACATGCAAAAAAGAATAGGTTCGTCTGGAATAGGTGTTAATTTTCAACAGAGTATTGTCAGTTTGACCCAAGTTCCCAAATGGAGTACTTTGAAGATAATATTTCCCTATGGAAATCCCAAATACAGATGTTTTCCCTCCAGATAATTAAAGTTGAATATGAGTCTGATTTAAAAAAAAAAAAAAACAAAAACAAAAAAAAAAACCTCCCCTGCTTAATGAAAGGTTTGGGTCTGTTTTTGGTTGATTTTTTTAATTAAATGTTACTTAAACTTTGATCCTAGGACATTCTGAATTTTGAAATTTTACACATATACCTGAAAGAATACCGACAATGGAGCAAAAGCCCTTACTAAATATGGAATGAGTACAATATTCCACTTGCCTAATAGGATAACTTCCAGCAACTTTAACCAACTGAAGCTCAAACAGGACCTGAACAGCTAAATGAGAGTACCTGAACAGCTGTAATAAAGGGCATGGACTTTACTGTGGAGTAGACAAAAAAAGCCACCCTCTGGCTTTTGAAATAGAAACTATTATATTTGGATTTTATGTGATATTTAACCAATTTCCTTATCTGGTTTCCCCTGGTAACCCTCCTTTCCTTCTAAAATTACAGTCAAATTAGACACAATGAGCGGGTGAAGGAAGAACACTGTGACAAACAGACTCGCTGATAAATGAACCCCAAACAGAGGAAAGAAGTCACTAGAAGCCACAAGAGCCTCAGCAAACAACACTCTGCACCTGAGTGATCCCCGAGTGCCCTGACAGGGCTACAAATACAGTACAATCCAGGATATTCCAAGTAGTCATCAAGAAAGGGTTAAATCAGGTTCAGTGCTCTCTGTTGAACAAAACACAGTATGTACACAAGGCAGCTCAGAGGTTTTTCAACTTTAATCAAGAAAAGAAAGGAATAAACTTCATGTGAAAAATTCAGTCGCAGAGAATACCCCATTCCTTCACAGAGAACACTCTAGCCCTTGTAGAGCTCTATGAGAAACAGGAAGGCTGGTTCTCCCGTATTGAGCACCTTCACTCAGTGCCTGTTCTCCGGTTCAAATCCAGGATTCTCAGGCTCCAAATCCTTTCCTTTATTCAACAACTCAATGATAAAAAGAATGCCCAATTGAAAATGGGCAAAGGATTTGAACAGACATTTCTCCAAAGAAGATATAAAAATGGCCAATGGGCACATGAGAAGATGCTTAACATGAACAGCCCTAATAGGAATGCAAACCAAAACCACAATGAGACAACACTTCACACTCACTAGTGGGGCTATAATCAAAAAGATAGGTAATAAAAAGCGTTGATGATTATGCAGAGAAACAGAAACTCTATACACTGCTAGTGGGACCGTAAACCGGTGCAGCTGCTTTGTAGAACAGGCTGGCAGTTCCACAAACAGTTAAACACAGAATCACCACCTGACTTAGCAATTACACTCCTAGGCATAAGCGTGAGAGGAAGAATAACAAATATCCATACGAGAACTTGTACGTGAATGTTCATAGCAGCATTATTCATAATAGCCTAAAAATGGAAGCAATCTAAACCTCCATTAACTGATAAATGGACAAATAAAATACAGTATATCCATACAGTGCTCAGCCAGAAGAAGGTATGAAGTACTGATCCATACTACAATATAGGTGAACCTCAAAAACATCATGCTAAGTAAAGGAAGCTAGTCACACAAGATATTTTAAGATATCTCAACAGGCAAATTTGTGGAAACAGAACATAGATTAGGGGTTGCCAGAAGCTGGGGGAGTTAGGTGGAGGGAAGTGGAGAGTAAATGGCTAAGTGATATGGGGTGTCTTTTAGGGGTGATGAAAATGTTCTCAAATTGATTGTAGTAATGGTTTCACAATTCTGTGAATACACTAAAATGCCTGAATTGTACACCTTAAATAGGTGAATTACACGGTATGTGAATTATATCTCAATAAAGTTGATATATATGAAGATACGATTTTTACCTCCAGTAGTATATCTGAGGGATCGTTAACACAGAGTTTATTTGCTACTGAAGTTTTAAAATTGCTTCTGAAACACTGTTGGTTTTTGAGTAACACTCGATGATGCACTTGTGATTCTTTAAGTGTGTGTTCTTTCAAAGATGATGAGTAAAGCCAAGATTTCATGTTGTTATTTATTCCCAGCAACAGGAAAAAAAAATATTTAGTAATTCTATTTCATGGTATAATATATTTAGACTAAGGCATTGAGGTAAATCTATCTTGGCATATGGCATCTTTTTTCATCACAGTCTTAATTGATAAACTTATTGCTCTATTATAAAACAATGCATAATCAGCATGGAAAATATGGAAAAATGCAGAAAACATAAGAAAAAAAGCCAGTCAACGCTATTCCCACCCACAAGATAACAACTGTTAACATTTGGTTTATTTTTTTGCCCTTGTTTCGCAATGCATGCTTTTTTCACATATTTGTGATCACATGGTATTCTTCACCATTTATCTGTCGTCTGCTTTCACAAGAGCCTTGTGGAACAAATCTAGTAAAACTTGGACCAGAGCACTGATCTATCTCTCAAGCTTCTCCTCCCTGCTGCCGGCCCCACTTACCTTCTTTTTCCTGGAGCTCAAGAACACCACCGTCCAAACCTGAAGACAATGAAGCCATTAAGAAGAAAAGCTACCAAACAAAGCTTGAAGTGCCCATCATCTTGAAGTGCCCGTCCATCATCATGAAGCTTACTGTTGTCTCTCCCAGGCTTACATATAATGAATCAATACCACAGCAACAGTTCAATTTCATCTTTATAAAGGAGGTCATGTATAGAAATGGAAACTCTACAGAGACTTAGTTTTCTTGTAATCAAGTACTTGGCCCCCTCACCAACTTTACAGGAGATCCGCCATGATGTTGCCATCTCCTCGATAGAGGACCTCTTTAACATTGTTAGAACACCATCCATAGTGACCTGTTCTCCAGAAAATGGAAGGCTATTTCTCCATTGTTACAGCACGATCATTTAAACTGTAGGATCATTCCAGGCCAAACATTGTACTCTAAAAGCCAATGATACAAATTGTATCTCTAAGCAGTGGAGAGCCTGCCTAAGGCATCAGGAAACAGAAGCTCCATCTATTCCAAAGTTCCCAGCCAGCAAAATACAGGGAAGTCAAGAGCTTGTAGATACAAGGTTCATAAAGATACTGTGATGGGAAATGCACACTTACAGTGCACATATACTGTGTTGGGGGAAGTGCAGTTGGATCCAACAAAGCCCAAAGACCTACAATTGAAAATGCTTTGTGAAGGTAAGACCCACATGTGCACTGCAAGATTTAACAAGGCAGCACCTAAAGAAGTTGTTGAGGTGTTTGGTAGACACCAGACAAAAAGAGACCTGTTGCTAATACGCTATGAATAATAAGGCCCAATTTCTCTATTATGTGCTCATTATTAAAGTGCCTTAGCCTTTCTTTTATACAGATGGAAATAATATGTGTGTTGTTTTTTTTTTCTTTTTAAGGAATAAGTCACCTTAAATTAGTTGTTTGGATCTAGCTGTGATCAAAAGAACTATTAGGACAAAAGCAGAAAGAAACAGATTATGCAAAGCCTGTAACATTAGTCACTAATAGCATCCTGTGGGAGAACCAAATGTAAAGAGATGGGTACATGGTATGATGTCAAATTCACCTATTTTTTTTTCAAGGACTATTGTACTAACAAAGGCAAAGTGAAAATGTGTGTACTTGTAAATCCAAAGGTTGAATGTTATGAACAAAGTTCTCAATTCATCTCCTAAAATGACCTGAAGTTGAAGAAGACAGTGGAGTAGACAGGAAAATATTTGATTAAAACATGGGAAGAAGCACAAGTCAACTCTTGAGAAAATACTGTCACTGAAAGACCAGCTCAGGAGGAATAATTAGTTAAATGGATGTTGTTGTAGTTTTCTACCTTTGTGTTGATGAACAAGCACTTCTAAAGTGAACTAGAGTCCTAAAGAACAGGTGTTATATGTGACATATGATATCTGAAGGTCAGTAAACAAGTGGCTAAACTCGAAGGTCTTCCAAGGCTAATATGCATCAACGGAGCCATGAGTCTAAATACCCAATAATCTATCCAACACAGAAAAGACAAAGAAACATGGAAAAATATGGCATCATCATATAATATTTTTTCTCAAATTCAGTCTTGCAGTGTCACGATAACTAGAAAACACCACGATGTCACTGTGTTTCATGCTGGGCGTGGGAATTTACAGGTTATTCTTTAGGCCATTCTGTAGTTTCCATTTGGAGCTGAGAAAAATGATTTGGGAAGTTCATTGTCAATTTCAGTTTGTCATCTTTCTATATCAAAGACAGATGGGATTGGATGCAAACATATGGGAAGATATTTTTTTCTAAGCCTAAAATGTCTTGGATATTTGTATATTTTCTCATTATTATACAGGGCTGCGCTGTCACTTGGCTGTCACCTTAAAGTAATTTCATCTGGGACACAAGAGTGTCCAGCCCTAGGTTAATGAACAATACAAGAAACAGCTTTATAAAGTAGGCTGGGCTTTTCTCTGCCCTTCATAAAAGCTACTTTTGACCACTGTGCTAAAGCAGTCTCAGCTGTATTCTCTCTCAGCAAACTTCAGACTGTACATCAGGTTCATGGGGCATTTATTTCATGGCACAACCGCTTGCAAACCTGATCTCTGTGTGGTCTTTCCATTTGTATATTCACACTTCTTATTTCTGAAATTAAACCAGCCTCTTTCTCTATATTCTCTCCAGCCAGCACTTGAGGTTTGTTTACCACAAAACACTTCTTGCCTTTAAATATGTCCCCAAGAGTCTACCTTCCCCAGCTGCCACCACTGGCCACCACTAAACACTGTGACAGAAGGTACTTTCTTCCACAGTTGACAGGACTGGGTGGTTCTGTCCATCTTCAGTGGTGGTAGATTAAACGCGTTTCCTCCTAAGAAATCAAACAGGGTACCACTCCAGCTTTTTAAAATTCAAGTGAAACCATGAAAGATCAAGAAGAAATTATGAAAGAATATTCATCTTTTCTCCAAATGGACCAGGCTTTTGTAAGCACAAGAACAAAAAAAGAAAATAAAAAAGATGTACGGACCTAACAGATAACATCAGCCTTCTGTATGTTGAAACAAAATTAAACTGCAAACAAGAAGCTGGAGAACTATATTTTCCAAACAAATGTGACATACATACACCAAAAAAGAGTTGAGAGTGCTAATATCCAAAGAACTTTTATAAATCACAAAGAAGAGACAAGCATTCTAACAGATAAATAGGCCAAGGACCATGCACTGTTGATGGTCTAACCAGCAAGCATTCCTGGCACCACCACCCCTCTCTTGCCTGTGTCACTGGCAACTAGGGGTAGTAATGTGACACAATCTTGCAAGCAAGTATCTATCGAAAGACAGGGGCATTTCTAGGAAATTTTGTGTGCTGTTGATTACAAGTACGGATGTCACCCATATTCCTTACCTCATTCTTTCCTGCTTTGGACAAGGATGGTATGGCTGTGGAGCTGGGGAGGTCATCTTGCAAATGTGATATCACTGAGCTACTGAACAAATACCACCAGCAGCTGGTTACTTCCAGACTCCTGTGTGTGTCAAGAAAAAATGAACCCTTATGAGTGTTAGCCACTGTTAATGAGGGCTTCAGACACTCCAAGCCAAAAACATTCCTCATGGATGTTCTTCATTTGATTAAGGAATTCATACATAACAGGTGGGATAGACAATAGCATAAACATTGTTTCACCTCACAAATAATAAAACATATTAAAAATAAAGGAGCAATGTCAAAGACATTATGGCAAGTGAAATCAGCCAGTCACAAAAGGACACATATCTTGCGAATCTATTTATATGAGATACCTAGAAAAGTGAAATCATAGAGACAGAAAATAAAATGGTGGTTTCCAGGGCTGGGGAGAGAGGGAGGGGAGACTGGAGAGTTAGTGCTTAATGGACACAGTTTCAGATGGGGAAGATAAAAAAGTTCTGGAGCCGGATGCTGGTGATGCTTGCCCAACAACGTGAATGTACTTAATGCCACTGAATATACACTTGAAAATGATGAAAATGGTAAATTTTATGTGATACATATCTTACCAGTAAAAATATAATACGAAAAAAATAAAATAGCCATGCAATAATACAATTTTTCAGTTTTAAAAACTGACTAAATTCACTTTTTTAAAAAAATTTCATTAATGATGGTATACAGTATTTCTGAGTGTGGAGAAACAAGGTTTCTCACAGGCTACTGTTGGGAGTCTGAATTCGCCAAACCACTTTAGAGGAACTATGGTAAACTGTACCCAAAAATCCTATAAATATTCATATCCTTTGGCACAGTGATCCAACTTCTAGGAATTTAGCCAATAAAATAATCACAAATATAATGTCTGAAGTCCAAAGATGTTCATAATAGCATTTTTTATAATACTGAACTATTTGAAATGACCTATGCGTTGAGAAAGAGGTTTAAACACATTGCTATCCATCCCTTCCGTGGAATACTGTATTGGCATGATGAACAATAGTGTAGGTCAGTGGCTCTTAAACTTGGCTGCATTTTTGAACTGCCTGGGGGAGATCTTATGATTCCCAGGGCCATAATACCTCATATCCATTCAATTAGGACTTTTGGAGGTGGGACCCAGACATCAGTACTCTTTAAAGGTCCCCCCCACCCTGACCCCTCCCTGAGATTCCAAAGTGCAGCCAAGCTTAAGAACCACTGATGCAGAATTCTATTTATTGACATGGATACAACATAAATATTCACTAGAATTTCTTTCATGATAAAAGTAGATTATAGAACAGTCTGTATAGCGTAAGCTCATTTAAAAATATAAATGTGTGGGACTTCTGAGTAAAGATGATGGATTAAACACCCACATTTGCTTTTACTTCTTCCTAAAATGCCACTAAAACAACAATAAAAGATTTTTAAGAGGTCCAAACTGACAAGGAAAAAATAATGGGGGAAGAGAAAACAGCAACACAATTTT